>NC_091985.1:19561682-19913346 GCF_044704955.1 Pristiophorus japonicus
CCAAAGCGCTTTTTGAATGAAGTACTTTTTGAAGTGTAGTCACTGTTGTAATGCAGGAAACACGGGCAGCCAACTTGTGCACAGCAAGCTCCCATTATCGTTTATTTTTAAATGATGCTCCTTGCGGGATAAATATTGGCCAGGACACCGGGGAGAACTCCCCTGCTCTTCACATAGTGCCGTGGGATCTTTTACATCCACCTGAGAGGGCAGACGGGCCTCGGTTTAACATCTCATTTGAAACATGGCACCTCTGACAGTGTAGCACTCCCTCAATATTGCACTTGAAGTCTAGGTTATTGGGTCAAGTCTCCGGACTGGGACTTGAACCCTCAACCTTCTGACTGGGGTAAGAGTGCTACCCACTTGGCCATGGCTGACACAGCTTTAAGGGGAAGAGAACCTGCCGCTATCTGGTGCGGCCAACATGGGGCCCCAGTCATTCTGTAAATGCCCTCAGGGTAACTGGGAATGGGAGACATATGCCTTGTGTTTCCCAAGAATAAATGAAAAAAATGTACATTATTAGAATATAATCTTGCTTAGGGCAACACATTTCCTGTCCACAAAGTGTATTCCCTGTTGTCCCGATATTGGTTATCATGTTTGTGTCAGCACTTACCATTCTAATCACCAGCTCAACTATTTCCCGTCCTGGTTTCTCTGTCAACTATCGCCATGTAGTCGCAGTTTCCGGCCGTAGTGGGTATTTGAAGTCTCGCTCATACCCGGTACCAGCTTGTGTACAAAAAAAACATATTCATCAACTCGCAACAGGCAAATTTCTAGTTTTTATTCCACACAATAACAAACAGTTGAGAGTGACTTAAAAGTTCGGATTCATCATCTGTGTTCCCCTGATGTCCATGTAAATAGCTTGAGTTTTGCACTCAGGGGGGAAGGCGTGGGGTAGATCTGCCTCATTACATTGGTGTAGCAAAATCATAAGCCCTTTTTATTAATGTGGTCGGCATCTTGGAACTGTACCTCAGGGAATGGTGCTTGTGGAATTGTACCTTAGGGAATGGTGCCGTGTAACTGTACCTCAGACAGTGGGACCTGTGGAACTGTACCTCAGACAGTGGGACCTGTGGAATTGTACCTTAGGGAATGGTGCCGTGGAACTGTACCTCAGACAGTGGGACCTGTGGAATTGTACCTTAGGGAATGGTGCCGTGGAACTGTACCTCAGACAGTGGGACCTGTGGAATTGTACCTTAGGGAATGGTGCCGTGGAACTGTACCTTAGGGAATGGTGCCTGTGGAACTGTACCTCAGAGAGTGGTGCCTGTGGAACTGTACCTTAGGGAATGGTGCCTGTGGAACTGTACCTCAGAGAGTGGTGCCTGTGGAACTGTACCTCAGAGAGTGGGACCTGTGGAACTGTACCTCAGAGAATAGGACCTGTGGAACTGTACCTCAGAGAATGGTGCTTGTGGAACTGTACCTCAGAGAATGGTGCCTGTGGAACTGTACCTCAGAGAATAGGACCTGTGGAACTGTACCTCAGAGAATGGTGCCTGTGGAACTGTACCTCAGAGAATAGGACCTGTGGAACTGTACCTCAGAGAATGGTGCTTGTGGAACTGTACCTCAGAGAATGGTGCTTGTGGAACTGTACCTCAGAGAATAGGACCTGTGGAACTGTACCTCAGAGAGTGGTGCCTGTGGAACTGTACCTCAGAGAGTGGTGCCTGTGGAACTGTACCTCAGAGAATAGGACCTGTGGAACTGTACCTCAGAGAATGGTGCTTGTGGAACTGTACCT
The DNA here is from genome assembly GCF_044704955.1 of Pristiophorus japonicus. Taxonomy (NCBI): domain Eukaryota; kingdom Metazoa; phylum Chordata; class Chondrichthyes; family Pristiophoridae; genus Pristiophorus; species Pristiophorus japonicus. Next base: position 19,563,451 of record NC_091985.1, read on the forward strand.
CAGAGAATGGTGCTTGTGGAACTGTACCTCAGAGAATAGGACCTGTGGAACTGTACCTCAGGGAATGGTGCCTGTGGAACTGTACCTCAGAGAGTGGGACCTGTGGAACTGTACCTCAGGGAATGGTGCCTGTGGAACTGTACCTCAGAGAGTGGGACCTGTGGAACTGTACCTTAGGGAATAGGACCTGTGGAACTGTACCTCAGAGAGTGGTGCCTGTGGAACTGTACCTCAGAGAGTGGGACCTGTGGAACTGTACCTCAGAGAGTGGGACCTGTGGAACTGTACCTCAGAGAGTGGTGCCCGTAGAACTGTACCTTAGGGAATAGGACCTGTGGAACTGTACCTCAGAGAGTGGTGCCTGTGGAACTGTACCTTAGGGAATAGGACCTGTGGAACTGTACCTCAGAGAGTGGGACCTGTGGAACTGTACCTTAGGGAATAGGACCTGTGGAACTGTACCTTAGGGAATAGGACCTGTGGAACTGTACCTCAGAGAGTGGGACCTGTGGAACTGTACCTCAGAGAGTGGGACCTGTGGAACTGTACCTCAGAGAGTGGTGCCTGTGGAACTGTACCTCAGGGAATGGTGCCTGTGGAACTGTACCTCAGAGAGTGGGACCTGTGGAACTGTACCTCAGAGAGTGGGACCTGTGGAACTGTACCTCAGAGAGTGGGACCTGTGGAACTGTACCTCAGGGAATGGTGCCTGTGGAACTGTACCTCAGGGAATGGTGCCTGTGTAACTGTACCTCAGAGAGTGAGACCTGTGGAACTGTACCTCAGAGAGTGGGACCTGTGGAACTGTACCTCAGACAGTGGGACCTGTGGAACTGTACCTCAGAGAGTGAGACCTGTGGAACTGTACCTCAGAGAGTGGTGCCTGTGGAACTGTACCTCAGAGAGTGGTGCCTGTGGAACTGTACCTCAGGGAATGGTGCCTGTGTAACTGTACCTCAGAGAGTGAGACCTGTGGAACTGTACCTCAGAGAGTGGTGCCTGTGGAACTGTACCTCAGGGAATGGTGCCTGTGGAACTGTACCTCAGGGAATGGTGCCTGTGTAACTGTACCTCAGAGAGTGAGACCTGTGGAACTGTACCTCAGACAGTGAGACCTGTGGAACTGTACCTCAGAGAATGGGACCTGTGGAACTGTACCTCAGAGATAGGACCTGTGGAACTGTACCTCAGAGAGTGGGACCTGTGGAACTGTACCTCAGAGAGTGGGACCTGTGGAACTGTACCTCAGAGAGTGGGACCTGTGGAACTGTACCTCAGACAGTGGGACCTGTGGAACTGTACCTCAGAGAATGGGACCTGTGGAACTGTACCTCAGAGATAGGACCTGTGGAACTGTACCTCAGAGAGTGGGACCTGTGGAACTGTACCTCAGAGAGTGGGACCTGTGGAACTGTACCTCAGAGAGTGGTGCCCGTGGAACTGTACCTTAGGGAATAGGACCTGTGGAACTGTACCTCAGAGAGTGGGACCTGTGGAACTGTACCTCAGAGAGTGGGACCTGTGGAACTGTACCTCAGAGAGTGGGACCTGTGGAACTGTACCTCAGAGAGTGGGACCTGTGGAACTGTACCTCAGGGAATGGTGCCTGTGGAACTGTACCTCAGAGAGTGAGACCTGTGGAACTGTACCTCAGAGAGTGGGACCTGTGGAACTGTACCTCAGAGAGTGGGACCTGTGGAACTGTACCTCAGAGAGTGAGACCTGTGGAACTGTACCTCAGAGAGTGAGACCTGTGGAACTGTACCTCAGAGAGTGGTGCCTGTGGAACTGTACCTCAGAGAGTGGTGCCTGTGGAACTGTACCTCAGAGAGTGGTGCCTGTGGAACTGTACCTCAGGGAATGGTGCCTGTGTAACTGTACCTCAGAGAGTGAGACCTGTGGAACTGTACCTCAGAGAGTGGTGCCTGTGGAACTGTACCTCAGGGAATGGTGCCTGTGGAACTGTACCTCAGAGAGTGGTGCCTGTGGAACTGTACCTCAGGGAATGGTGCCTGTGTAACTGTCCTTAGAGAGTGAGACCTGTGGAACTGTACCTCAGAGAGTGGTGCCTGTGGAACTGTACCTCAGGGAATGGTGCCTGTGGAACTGTACCTCAGAGAGTGGTGCCTGTGGAACTGTACCTCAGAGAGTGGTGCCTGTGGAACTGTACCTCAGGGAATGGTGCCTGTGTAACTGTACCTCAGAGAGTGAGACCTGTGGAACTGTACCTCAGACAGTGAGACCTGTGGAACTGTACCTCAGACAGTGGGACCTGTGGAACTGTACCTCAGACAGTGAGACCTGTGGAACTGTACCTCAGACAGTGGGACCTGTGGAACTGTACCTCAGAGAGTGAGACCTGTGGAACTGTACCTCAGAGAGTGGTGCCTGTGGAACTGTACCTCAGGGAATGGTGCCTGTGGAACTGTACCTCAGAGAGTGAGACCTGTGGAACTGTACCTCAGAGAGTGGTGCCTGTGGAACTGCACCTCAGAGAATGGTGACTGTTGAACTGTTTTTCTCTTTAATTACATACTGCTGCAATTTATGATACTGCACACGGGTCTGATTCCTTATTTCTCATATATTGCTTACTTGGTACACTGTGTTTCCCTTTGTCACGTCGTATTGTGGTATTGATAACACAAACCCTATTATATTCTGATGTCCGGTTACACACCTGTTCTTAGGGACCCAGGCATCGCTATTCCTCCGGACCTCACGGCTTGGGTATCATTCTTGCCCAATGTCCATTCAGCAAATACATCATTAGTTTATCCAAACCGGCACCTCCCCATTCTGGAGTTGTTCTAGGTTATGTTCTACCGCATTGAGCATCCAAGCCTCATATCCTGCACAAATTATCTCGGCCACCATTCTTTTACTCATAGTTTGTCCGGCCTGGTTTACCAAATTTATCGTTTTTGCATGGTCCTGCAATATATGGGCAGCCTGTAGCAGTTCCCATTCTGCCCCATCCCCTAGCTGGGCCTGAATTTTCTAGTTATCATCTCGCCTTTCCAGCAGTCCTTTTAAGGTCTGTGTGAGGGTGATGACCTGCTCTTCTATTATTTGAAGATCTATTGTATTAACCGTCGCACCGCCCGCAGCGTATCCTGCGGCAACCATTTCTAATATTCCCATCTTTCTCCTCCCGCCTTTTCCGTTTTTGTTCAGCTTTTTTACATTGAACTTCATAATCTTGGATTTGGGCCCCTCAAGTGCTCTTAGGGTTAGTTTTTAACATAAGCTTATAGTTTTCTTACCGCAAAACAGTGGGATAGTTATATCCATTAGGTTTAACAATACCGTAATTACCCTTTGGAGTACCCCGAAGTGGATTTTGTCTTTAGCTCTTTTTATTACTAATCCTCCATTTGCCCCCTGTGTCATGTGTGGGCATCCTGGGGGTTCTGGGGTCTTTGTGGTTGGGGCTATTGTGATGGCTGGGATCTCTATCTTACACACGAACATTCCCCATAAGGAACCATTACCGCATTGTGATTCCCTGATGGGCATGGGGGTAGTCCCCTCTGCCTCTCTGGTGAGGTTACATCTTACCCACACACACTTGTGTGGATTTCCTTGGTCCGAGCTATTCATGCATGTCCATGATTGGTTCTGCCATGAGTGTCCCTTTTCTGGGCTTGTCCATTCCACTTCAAGTTGCCCCCTTTGGCATTTTCCGCAAAAGATTGAGTTTATAGTGGAAATATTTCCTTGATAGCTGCTTGGCAACTTACTGCTGGGTCATGGTATAAGATGGGATTACCCAGTATTCCTCCCACTAGGATTAAGGTTCTGTAAAACACATGTTTTCCCGGTCATCACCAGTCAGTTAGCATCTCATGTTACACATAAGGTTTTAACTGTGTCCAATGTTCTGCCTATCGCCACGTGTCGCTTACCATTGTTACCTGGTGAGGGCCTGTCCATTTTGGTGAGAATCCTGGCTTTTCGGGGTTTAATTTTTACCATTACCTTGCTCCCAACCTGTGGTATCTGAGCCTTTTGTTCCTTGGTGCCAGTTTCCAACTCCTTGATCACTTGTTGATCCCTGTCGTATGCCTTCAGATCGTGTAATTGTTTACATAATTCCATCACAAATCTCCTTACTCGGTCTCGGTAGGGTCCAATGTCATCACTCTCTATCACTAGAACCTCAGGTAATCTCATTGCCCTTGTCATTAATTTGAAAGACGTGAGTCTGGTGGTCTGGTTTGGGGTCGCCCTTAACTTCATTAAAATCCGGGGCAGCATATCTACCCATCCCTTTCCTGTCTCGTTGATCACTTTGGCCAATGCATTCTTTAGGGTCTTATTCGTTCATTCTACTAATCTGGACGATTCCGGATGATAGGGGATTATGGAATTTCTGCCTGATTCCTAGTAGGGCATATGCTTGTTTCATTACGTTGCCCGTGAAGTGTGTACCCTGATCTGAATCTATCTGTAGGGGCATTCCCCACCGAGGTATAATTTCTTCTGCTAATATTCTAGCCACCATCTCAGCTGAGCCATTTCTAGTTGCGAAAGCTTCTATCCATTTTGTGAATTGATCTATTATAACCAAACAATACGTTTTTCCCTGGTGATTGGGCAGTGGGCCTGTGAAGTCTATCTGCAGGTTTTCCCATGGTCCTGTTGGTCAGGGTTGGTGTCCCATTCTGACCTTTATTTTCCCACCTGGGTTATGCTTTTAAGCACTCACTACAATAATTTTCTATATCTCTTCCCATTCCCTTCCACCACCAACATCGGGACATTGAACTCGCCATGCTGGTCTTACCTGTATACGTATACCCATGGTATATACTCAATAGGTTTTGTCCTATGCACTCTGGGGCTACCACAGAATCTTTCCTCCAGATTCCGTCCGTGCCTTGTTTAGCTTCTTGTCTTTTCCATTCATCTTTTTCCTGCTGTAGGGTTGCCTCCTGTACTTTAAACACATTTACTTCTTCCGGCCCAAGCGCACAAGTGCTTATTTTAGCCCATAGGCCCCCTGCTTCTGCCGCTCGCTTAGCTGCCTCATCCGCCCATGTATTCCCTTGCTGATGTCTGTCAGTGATTTTCTTATGGGCTTTAATCTTTATTATTGCTCATTCCTGGGGCTGGAGGGAAGCCTTTACCAGATCCTTAACTATTTTCTCGTGTCGAATTGGTCCTCCCTCTGATGTCATATAACCTCACCGACTCCAGGCTACCATATAATCATGGACCACCCCAGACGTGTATCGGCTGTCTCTATATATATTTACCATTTTACCTTTTGACTGTTTGAGGGCTTCCGTTAGGATGACTAATTCGGCCACTTGGGCCGAGAGGCTCCCTTCTAACTGCCCTACACCCCGTGTTTGCCCTTCACCATTCTACCTCCTGTCGAAGAAATTTTAGCTTAAATTAACTCAGCGGAGACTTTCAGAGCCGTGCTTCGAGAGAAAGTTTATTTCTAACGAGATATCTCGGAGAGCCCGCTTAGTCCACACTAAGGCAGAACTCTGACTTTTACAGGAAAACCCGCGCTACATTTATACAGTAAAAAGAGGAGTTTTATCTTCAAATTCCACACATTAACATTAATCATATTACTCCGAGAATACAAAGGTCATCCCGGAAGGCACACATTATCTGTTCTTGCATAGTTTCTCCCTGTCTGTGTCAATAATCAGTTTCTCCCTGTCTGTGTCAATAATCAGTTTCTCCCTGTCTGTGTCAATAATCAGTTTCTCCCTGTCTGTGTCAATAATCAGTTTCTCCCTGTCTGTGTCAATAATCAGTTTCTCCCTGTCTGTGTCAATAATCAGTTTTAGGAGACTCATGCAGGGAACAGATAATCAGTTTTTGTTTTCTTAAGACAAAGAAGTTTGGGTGTTTTCTCTAGCTCCATTATTTCTACAATATCAGCAAGAAGTGATTTTAACCCTTCCCTTTACCATACTACATAGATCGTTTTCTTCCACAACTCCCTCCTTGTTGATCTTTATAACCGATCAACACAGTTTATTTTTCTTTATTGAAAAGGGGGTTCATATCCTTCGGGGTAGGGTCGCATCTTGAGGCATTCTTCTTCGTCATATTCATCTAATTTTTCTTCTATGCGGCTTAACCTTCCTTTCACAAACATACTTTTCCCTTCTACTTGGGATACTAGGCCCATTACCTGGTTAATTAGCCTTTTTACTTTTATCCACATCCCACACATGATTATTAGTAATATAAGCATAACCACACCTACGATTACTATGGGGTGTATAGCAAGCTTCAGTACTGCTGAAGCTTTGGGGGACCATCCGGAAAACACATCCCACCAGTGGTGTACTGTCAGGGAGGTGACTGCATTCGCGATTCTTACTAGTTGTCCCTTCTTGTAACTCATTTCTATTTTGAACTGGTGGATGTCTCGGCCCCTTTTGGACAGAGCCTCCTCTATTTGTTTGTCATTTTTTATCAAATTGTGCAATCGGGTCAAATTAATTACAGGGGGTAAAGGATCAATTTTGTGCACAGACAGATATTTTACTACATTCTGCCACTGCCCAAAAGTATAAGTTCTTCTTTCTTCTGGATCATACAGGGTGTAGACTTCTCTCACACATGTATTAATGGGGGGTTTATACAGAATTCCGTCCAGGTAGACAGGTCTATTTCCCGTCAGGCAGACCTCATTCTGTCCTACTTCAGAAATATCGGTGTCATTGGTTGGTTTTAGTTCCCATCTACATATTCCAGTGGGGTGCTGTAGAGAGCATGGTTCGTGTATGGCAGTCTGATAGGGACATACCATTCCGAACGGCCACCTAGCACATCCCCTGTCGTGATGTGTTAGATTCTTTTCATCAACCCAGTCTCCTTTAAATTCTGGGTACCAGAAGTTTCGTCCGAACAACTGGGGTATTACTTGGAACTGACACCATATTTCTCCTTTTGTCTTATTTACTATTTCCATAGTGATGTTACATCCTTTTAAATCGCAACCAGTATATTTTTCTTGGGGTTTAATGGTTAAATTTAGAAGTTTATCTTTCTGATTGATTTCCAGTAATCTCTCCCATGTGTTAGCATGGAAGGATAGTACTTTCCTTTCTAGCTCGGCTCTCAGTAACTGTCTGATCATCTCCCTGAACATGCAATGGGTGTACTTATTTACTTCCTTTTGTTCCTTCATTAGGTTTTCTATTTCCTTCTCTATCTTTTCATTCTGCCCCCAGGTCATTTCGTCTGTGATATAACCTGATACCTGCAATTGCTGTAATCCTTCATCCCAGGCATTTCTTATTTTTATGCCTTTCCCCACTCGTCCTCCGACAACCTGGATTTTGTTTTGTAGGGTCTCGATATCCATGGAGTTCAATGCTCCCATCCCAGCTCCTACTCCACCTAACAAAGACCCCAACACATCCCGTCTCCTTCTCCGGGGCCTTTTCAGAGAGACTTCAACACTTGTTATATTGCAGCCATCCTCTTTCTTCGGGGGATATTTAATTTGTATTGTTAAATTAACGACCTCCGGGGACCTTACCACTGGGATACAGGTGGTCAATATTCGTTTCAAATGTCCCGGATCTCGGGGGGAATGTTTAATTTTATTATGGGTCCATTGTTTAATATAAGTTACTCCATTTAGTATTTTCGTGAGGTTCATACATTTTACCCATTCTCTGTTTCCTATTTCAAAGTAGCAATCTTCTTCTGGTCCACAGAATGTGCCATTGGTTTCTTGGTCCTCACCTTGGTCCTTGCTTGTTAGGCAGGTCATATGTACCTTCCAGTTTAGGGTTATGTTGAATCCCTCCTCACTGTTTATTTTCACTTCTCCTGTTCGTGGATCTATCCCCACTCCACAAGCTTTGCACACTACTGTGAAGTTCCCTATTTTACAATTTTTTCCTTCTGGGCACACAAAGTTATCTTGCCGTTCTGACCTATCACTTCTTTCCCACTCCATACCTCCCTTCCATTCTTTTCCTTCTTCCTGTCTGACTCTTCCTACTGCTAAAATGATCAGAATGCCCAATGTCCACTTACAGCTTTTCCAAGAGTCCCGCCTCATCTTCCCTTTTTTCTCTGTTTCTATAACACTCCTGTATTAATTCGTTAAAATAACAGCACGCAAGCACGAGGGTAACAGTGATCCAAATAATAAAGGCCCAAATTGGCATACAAGCAAGTTCTGACATTCGGCCTGAACTCTGGGTGTCTTATTTTAGGTTCAATGTACCCTTGCGAAGGGTCACAAAAGAGGGGTCAGTACAGTTCTTTGGTGAGAAGATGGCCGTCTTCTCGGGTAGGTAACCGTAGCACGTCCTAGTTCTATGTCTCTTCTTTTGGCTGTGATTCGTTGGGGAAGTAATATTTACAACGGGTTGCATGCACCCAGTTTGGATGCTTTTCCAATTTCAATGCGGTTCTCGTCGTGAGAATTATCTGATACGGTCCTTTCCACCTAGGAGAAAAAGATTCTTTGTTTAATGTTTTCACTAACACTTGGTCTCCTGGCTTGAATGGGTGCATATTTCCTTCCGACAGGGGCACCTGTGTCTGCTTTATCTGGTCATGCAGACTTCTTGCTATTTCACACATGGCCTGAGCATACTTTAGTGATTTTTCATCATTCCAAATTAATGCTACCTTTTCCGCTACCAGTGGTGATTTTACTCCGGTAGGCATTGGCCTTCCCAATAAGGCTTCATGCGGCGTCAAACCAGTGTTTCGGTTTTTTTGGTTTCTTAATGTATATAGTACCAACGGTAGGGCGTCTGGCCATTTTAATCCTGTCTCCTTACATACCTTGGTAAGGGTAGATTTTATTATCCCATTTACTCTCTCCACTATTCCTGAAGGCTGAGGTTGATATGGTATATGTAACTTCCACTGGAAACCTAACGCTTCTGCAAGATTTTGCACTATTTTTCCTGTGAAGTGTGTTCCCCTGTCACTGTTGATTCCCATAGGTATCCCATATCTTGGTACTATTTCTTTAAATAGAATCTTTACTACTGTTCGGGCATCGTCTCTCCTAGTGGCGTACGCTTCTACCCACCTTGTGAACATGTCTACTATGACTAATAGGTACTTAAAACCTGATACTGGAGGCATGTGGACAAAATCAATTTGCAAATTTTCAAAGGGCATACTTGGCTGGGGTAGATGATCATATTCAGCAGGTGTTTTACCTCTGTTATTTTGTTGACAAATTTGGCATGTTCTAGCAACTTTTTCAATTACCACTGTTATTCCTGATGCATACCACTGTGCATTAATAGCATGTATCATCCCTCCTTTGCCCATGTGAGCCTGACCGTGTGCTAGGCGAGACAGGGGCAAGAATAGAGATCTAGGGCAAACAGTTCGCCCATCAGGGTGATACCAAATGTAATTTTTTAGAAAGCAACCCTGGTTTTCCCAAGTCCTTCTTTCTTGCATAGTAACTTGTTGTTGGGCTGTTTTAAGTAGTTGGACGTCAAGTGTCTGTGGAAGGGTGACTGAGACTGCTTGAAGGCAGTCTGTCTGTGCCGAAGCGGCCTGTTTGGCTGCTTCATCAGCCCTCCTATTTCCCACTGACACTTCATCCTCACCGATTGTGTGTGCTGCACATTTGATAACGGCTACCTTATTTGGCAACTGAATGGCGTCTAATAGATTAAGCACCAATTGAGAGTGCTTAATATGCTTTCCACCAGAGGTGATAAAGCCTCTGTTTTTCCATAGTTGTCCAAAATCATGGACCACACCGAATGCATATCTAGAATCAGTATAGATATTGGTAGTTTGATCTTTAGCTATTATACAAGCTCTGGTGAGGGCAAATAATTCAGCAGCCTGAGCCGAGGTTCCGGAAGGCAGGGCAAATGCTTCAACAGTTTCATGGGGGTTTACAATTGCATAGCCTGACAAAAGCAAATTATCTGATGGTCTGTACGATGACCCATCCGTATAGAGAATGAGATCAGGATTGAACATGGGCTCTGTGAGCAAATCTGGTCTCGGCAAGGTGGCTAATTCCACTGTTAACAGACAGTCGTGCTGGTCTGGATCCTCTATTTCTCTGGTGGGAACAAAAGTGGCGGGGTTTGCTATCGGCGCGCGTTGAAAGGTGTAGTTAGAGTGTGATAGCAGCAGTACTTCATAACCTGTTCTTCTAGATGCTGTGAAATGCTGGGTGGCGGCGGAGTTCAATAGTAATAGCACTGCATGAGCTGTAACAACAGTACCCGGATAGTCCAAAACAATAGGTACTGACTTCTCCACCATGACCGCAGTAGCGGCTACAGCGCGTAGACATGCTGGCATTCCCCTCACTACTGGAGGAAGTAAAACCGAATAATAGGCCACTGGTCTATTTCCCCCACCATGTTCTTGGGTTAATACTGCCGTTGCAAATCCTTCTTTCTCATTCACATACATCTGAAAGGGTTGAGAATAGTTCGGAAGTCCCAATGCCGGAGCGTTAGTGATAGCTTTCTTTAACTGCTCAAATGCCTCCTCCCTCTCTGGGGCCCACTCTACCTTGGGTGGGGCATCATTTAGGGCAGCTGATCTTAGGACCGTATCCCATTCTCGATAATCAGGGATCCACTGTCTGCAGTACCCCACCATCCCCAAAAAAGACAAAATATCCTTTTTTGTCTTTGGTATGGGGATACTCTGAATAGTCTGAATTCTTTTGGGTCCTAGCTGCCTCTGCCCTTGAGATATGTGGAAACCCAGGTACTGGACTTGAGTCTGGCAAAATTGTAGCTTTTGTAATGATACTCGGTGCCCTCTTTCACATAGGTGTTGTAATAATTTCAGGGAATCTTGCATGCATCTGTATCCGTGGCTAGAAGCCACAAGCAAATCATCCGCATATTGTAACAGTACAGACTGGTCTGATAATAAACAGTCTTCTAGGTCTCTTTTTACTGCTGCTGCATATACTGCGGGGCTTTCGGTGTACCCTTGGGGCAACCGGGTCCATGTGTACTGCTGTTTCTTGTAGGTGAAAGCAAACAGATACTGACTCTCTTGATTTACTGGGATGGAGAAAAAGGCTGAGCACAGATCTATCGCAGTAAAGACAGTTGCTGTTGGTGGGATGGCAGATAGCACAATGTTGGTGTCCGGTACCACAGGAGTGATAGGGACTACTATCTTATTAATAGCTCTCAGATCTTGCACAAATCTCCACTCATTCGGCCTATTAACCTTTGGTATGGGCAGTATCGGAGTGTTACACGGGCTCTGTGTCTTTTCTAGAACTCCTTGTTCCAACAATGCAGAAATGACTGGCTCTATCCCATCTTCTGCCTCTGGAGGCAGTCTGTACTGCTTAATGCTTGGTAACACGGCGTTCTTTATCAGTCGTACCCGGTGGGGTGCTGCAGAATGTACCTTCCCAACATGATTCGTATGTTTTGCCCAAAGTTCAGAAGACACTTGATTCAATGCCATTGGCAGCTTAGGACTCGGTTGTCCAGGGGGTTGCTGTTTTTTAAAGGTGGAGGCATAACTTTTACCTTTCCACTGGAGAATCCCCCTGGAACGGGTGATAAATTCTATCTGGACATTCTGTAATTCTATTACTGCCCAAGGTCTATAGCCGTGATGCTGCTTCTCATTTTCTATTTCTACAATCATCGGACCCATATCTTTGGGTTTCGCCGGCGGTTTTACAGCCAATGTCAGATGGGGTGTCGAGTTCTCTTCTTTAAACCGCTTCTGCTGTAAGGGTGTCAAATCCATGGCTACCCCTAATCCTTCTGGTCCGAAATAAATGCGGGGTGTAGCTTCTATTATCTCTTCTTTATCTAGAAAGGGCTGTATTAAGCACTGGTAAGTTTCAGCTTTTTGTCGAGTGTACCAGGCTGTGCAGTGAAGCTGAACTGCCTCAAAGCTTGTTAAGATGATATACATCAGTTCGTCCGCATTAGAGTCAAATTTAGCTTTTAAGTTTTTTACAATATCCTGTATCAGGGGGGAATAGAAGTTGCCACTCAATTGCCAACAATAGAGGGCAGCCTTTTCTTTGTTATCTTCCCCCTCCTCCCTTTTAATCCCATCAAAGAACTGATGGATTTTATTTTGAGGGAGCTCCATGAACATCCCTTCCTTTGTGCAATATATTGTGGCTCCTAGTTTGCACAAAGTCTGTCTTCCTAATAAAGGGAGAGGGGCTGTTTTAGAGACTATCAAAGTCTCATTATCTACTTGTTGTCCTTCAATTGTCAATTTAGTAGGTTCGGACAAAAATTCTTTCAGGGGGATACCGGCCACCCCCATGCTCAAGACGGTAGTGTTGCTTACAGGTAATCCCACAGAGGGTGGTACAGAAGACATAGTAGCACCGGTATCCACCAGAAACTTTACATAAGTGTTTCCCACTTTTATTACTGCCAAAGGATTCTCTTCTATGTCTGTAGATAAGCGGAGGGTTGCCGCCTGTACCACTACACCTCCGGGGCATCCCTATGCTGATTGGTGCGGGTTGGGGTTAGAAAAGGAAAATTGAGGGGCCAGTGGAGGTGTAGGTTCGGGAAAATTCCCCTGTAACCCTCCAAACTGTTTAGGTGGGCACCTACAATCTCGAGCCCAGTGCCCCTTCCTTCCGCAATTTCTACACTCATCTTGCGAGCGATCTCGCTGGGACCACTGTCCTCTTCCTCCTCCCCTCCTTCCCCCAAACCCTCCTCTATTCTGTGCTTGTCCTCTTCCTTTCTGCTGATGGTATTGTCCTGCTGTTTTGGCTTTGTTATCTTTGTAGGTAAATAGTCCCTCCCTGTCCATGTTTGCCAGTACTGTAATTGTTTCCTTCCAGTTTTTTCCTTGCCAGTCCAAGACCTTGATCTTGTACGTTCTGGCATGCTGTGGTAACATACAATTCAACAAGGTCTGCACTGCTAAAAGTTCGTTTTGATCCAAGGGTATTCCTGCATTCTCGTCCCAGCTATTTTTCCACCTGCCTGCGAAATCTATCATTGATTCTTCCGCTTTCTGCAGACAGCGGGTGACTTCCCCAATGTCCCCATGTTTTTTAGCTCCCTGCAGAATTGCATTTTTTTCCCCTATGTTGCAGCCAGTGAGTTAATGACTCATTGCCGTTGTCCAGCAAGGTATCATCAACTCTCCAACCCCCCCTTTCTCCTGGCGGGATAGAGAACATATCTTTTACTCCCTGCCAGGAGGATCCGTAGGCTGCTTGTAATAATAATTTAATATCCCCCGGTAGCGGATTGTAAATCGTACATGTCTGCTCAAGCCAGTTGTGAAATGCTATAGGTTTCTTTACCGGGTTTGGGGCGGCAGAGATCATATCTCTGGCCTCTCCCGGGGACCAGGGTTTTAAAACCGCTGTGGTTCCTATCATTACCCTGGGATTTTGGAGGAGGAGGGTAGAGTCGGCTTCTGCCTGGGCTGGGGTTGTTTGCGACCTTAGTCGAGAACTCATCCCAGATCTCTGATTGACTTCCCCTCCCTCTGCTGCTTCAGCCCCTGCTCCTAATACCTCGGGTTTCCTCCATCGGCTTCTCCATTAGGTGGTGGGGCCGGGAGGACAGCTAGTTCTCTCTGGGCTTGATCTCTATGGGCAATAACCATTTCTATCATTTCCTGCCAGCTATTTCGCTTTGGGGGTTCTATACGAGGATAAAGTCCCACGGTGGGTGCTGAGGGGATAGGGATGTTTGGAGGGCTATAAGAGGGAGGTTTTTCATTTTCCCCCTTTTCTTTTCCTCCTGATTTATTCTCCGAATTTTTATTTTTCGGAGGCTGATGTCCCTTAGCAACCTCAATCCATTTATTAAAACAATTTTCCATGTAATCCTTGTCCCAAGTAGGGTCTCCCCCTCCTTCCTTGGTTGTTTTTCTCCATTCCTCAATTAAAGATAGTTTAAAACTTCCTCCATATGGCCAATCCCCATCAGACCAACCGTACAAATCGCTACTAAACGTTACCGCGTATCGGTCATCTCCTGTTTCTTTAATTACAGTGTCCGCCGGCGAGCCGGGCGGCACAATTGGATCTCCTACCTTTTCTCGTTGCTTTACTACCTTACGGATTCTCTTTTCGTTTTTAGAATGTAATTTCATTCCTTTGGTCAAGGGGTCGTCTTTCTTTCCTTTTCTAGGAGCTGGGCGCGAGCGCCCTGCTCGACTAGAGCTGTTTCCCATTCTTCCGGGTGCGACGTCTCGCGATTTTTCTGAAATGAGAATTAAGGACACTCCTACAAAATATACAGTAATATTTTACAAAGCGCTCACCGGTGTTCTCTTTTCCGCTCAGCTTGGGGTCTCCTTATTGCTTCCTTGTTGTTTTAGCTTCTTTGTGGTAGCTACCTTAAATGCCTCACCCTTCCAGGGATCTTGGTGGCTCGTCCCCCTTTTAGCTAGGACGGCCTTGATACCTTCCCCCTTTTAGCTAGGAAGGTCCTTAAAATTCCTCTTTTCTCTTTTCAAAGTTAAATTTGGTTCTTTTGGATCTCGTTTTTAGAGATCCTGCCTGACTACGCCAGAATCTGTCGAATAAATTTTAGCTTAAATTAACTCAGCGGAGACTTTCAGAGCCGTGCTTCGAGAGAAAGTTTATTTCTAACGAGATATCTCGGAGAGCCCGCTTAGTCCACACTAAGGCAGAACTCTGACTTTTACAGGAAAACCCGCGCTATATTTATACAGTAAAAAGAGGAGTTTTATCTTCAAATTCCACACATTAACATTAATCATATTACTCCGAGAATACAAAGGTCATCCCGGAAGGCACACATTATCTGTTCTTGCATAGTTTCTCCCTGTCTGTGTCAATAATCAGTTTCTCCCTGTCTGTGTCAATAATCAGTTTTAGGAGACTCATGCAGGGAACAGATAATCAGTTTTTGTTTTCTTAAGACAAAGAAGTTTGGGTGTTTTCTCTAGCTCCATTATTTCTACAATATCAGCAAGAAGTGATTTTAACCCTTCCCTTTACCACACTACATAGATCGTTTTCTTCCCCACCTCCCATCCTGTTTGGGTCATTCCATCGATGTACTGACGGGACCCGTCTACGTAAAGGTCCATGTCTGCTCCCTCGAGTGCTCTTCATTTATCGAGCTACTTTGCTCTGCCCCCTCTATCGGGTTACATTCATGATCCTGGCCTTCCGTAATGATCCATCCTGCAGGGCTGTTACCGCTATCTTTTACTATCGTTACTGTTATATCTCAAATAAAGCAATGTGACGGAGTACTGTAGACTTAAGTAAGTGTGACCTTAGTCTCTTTATTCTGACTCCAGAGTGACGGCACAGCATGGGAGGCCTGCTTATATGCAGTGCTCCCAAGGGATGCTGGAATCCCTTGGGACTCCAACAGATGCGCCCTCTGGTGATGGTAGGATGCTGGTTACAAGGTGTTGCATACATAACATCACTCCCGCCCCGCCCCCCCTCAAAGTCAATAGTACACTTATTTACAGGGTGAGACGATCTGGGGTTTTCCGCTCCCGAGTCGATCGTCTCGGTACAAACACAGGTGCAGGTGAGTTGGTTGGGCCTTCACTGGGCTGCTGCGCAGCTGGCCTTACTGGGGATGATGAGTTCAGCTTCACGGTCAACCGTGATGTCGGTTGCCACTTGTGTGTGTATCGGAGGGTCGAAGTTGGAAGTGTCCTCTTCAGATTGCTCATGGCTGTCTGTGCATCGCAGTTTGGTTTGGTCAAATGCTTTCTGCAGGTTAGTCCATTTGCAAGTTTGACCTAAAACTTCTTTGGCTACGACAGTGCCAGCAAGCCATTTGGGACCATGTCCATAGCTGAGTACAAATACAGGGTCATTGACTTCAATATCGCGCGATCATGGTACATGCTTTGTTGATGCCATCTGCCCTCAAAATGATCATGGAGATTAGGGTGGACTAGAGAGAGCCTTGTTTTGAGTGCCCTTTTCATGAGCAGTTCGGCAGGAGGAACCCCGGTGAGCGAATGGGGTATTGTGCGGTAGCTGAGCAGGACTCGGGACAGGTGGGTCTGCAGGGAGCCTTCCGACATGCGTTTCAAGCTTTCCTTGATGGTTTGGACTGCCCGTTCTGCCTGGCCGTTAGATGCGGGCTTGAACAGGGCAGATGTGACATGCTTGATCCCATTGAGGGTCATGAATTCCTTGAAGCATGGCCCATTGTCGCTGACAAGGACATCAGGCAAGCCGTGCGTGGCAAGCATGGCTCGTAGGCTTTCGATGGTGGCAGTGGACGTGCTTACAGACATTATTACACACTCAATTCATTTTGAATAAGCATCCACAACAACCAAAAACATTTTGCCTAGAAACAGGCCCGCAAAGTCAACGTGGATACTAGACCATGGTTTGGAGGGCCATGACCACAAACTTAGCGGTACCTCCCTGAGTACATTGCTCAGTTGAGAGCAAGTGTTACATTGGCCCACGCAAGCCTCCAAATCTGAGTCGATGCCGGGCCACCACACATGGGATCTGGCTATACCTTTCATCATTACTATGCCTGGGTGGGTACTGTGTAGGTCGCTTATGAACGTTTCCCTGTCTTTCTTAGGCAAAACCACGCGATTACACCACAGAAGACAGTCCGCCTGTATGGACATTTCGTCTTTGCGCCGCTGGCATGGCTTGATCTCTTGAGCTCCCATGGAGGACACAGTTTTTTTTACAAGGGACAGTAAAGGATCCTGGCTGGTCCAGGTCCTGATCTGGCGAGCTGTAACGGGTGACTTTTCATTTTCAAATGCATCCATCACCAAGAGCAAGTCTGCAGGCTGTGCCATTTCCACCCCGGTGGTGGGCAATGATAGCTGACAGAGCATCAGTGCAGTTCTCTGTGCCTGGCCTGTGGCAAATTACATAGTTATATGCAGACAGCGTGAGTGCCCATCTTTGGATGCAAGCAGAGGCATTGGTATTAATATCCTTGCTCTCTGAGAATAGAGATATGAGCGGCTTATGGTCAGTTTCTAACTCGAACTTAAGCTCAAACAGATACTGGTGCATTTTTTTCACCCCGTAAACGCATGTGAGAGCTTCTTTTTCAATCATACTGTAGGCCCTTTCGGCCTTGGACAAACTCCTGGATGTATAAGCGACTGGTTGCAATGTTCGCGATTCGTTTACTTGTTGTAGCACACACCCGACCCCATACAAAGGCGCATTGCAAGCTAGCACTAAATGTTTACATGGGTCATACAGAGCAAGCAGTTTGTTGGAACATAACAGATTTCTGGCTTTCTCAAAAGCAGTCTCTTGTGATTTCCCCCATATCCAGTCATCTCCCTTGCGTAGCAGCACATGTAGAGGTTCTAGCAAGGTGCTTAACCCGGGTAGGAAATTACCAAAATAATTGAGGAGTCCCAGGAACGACCGCAGCTCCATCACGTTCTGTGGTCTCGGCACCTTCTTGATGGCCTCTGTCTTGGCATCGGTAGGTCTGATGCTGTCTGCCGTGATTATTCTTCTTAAGAACTCGACCTCTGGCACCAGGAAAACACACTTTGAGCGTTTCAACCTGAGTCCCACACGATCTAGCCGACTTAGAACCTCTTCCAGGTTCTGCAAGTGTTCGATGGTGTCCCGACCTGTGATCAATATGTCGTCCGGAAAACCACGGTGCACAGAACCGACTTTAGCAGACTCTCCATGTTCCTTTGAAAAATAGCCACAGCCGATTGAAACCCAAACGGGCATCTATTGTAGATGAACAGACCTTTGTGCATGTTGATGCAGGTGAGGCCTTTTGAAGATTTCGCCAGCTCCTGTGTCATGTAGGCCGAGGTCAGGTCCAACTTGGTGAACGTCTTCCCTCCTGCCAGCGTCGCAAATAGGTCATCTGCCTTGGGTAGCGGGTACTGGTCCTTCACCGAAAAAAGGTTAATGGTCTGGCGCAAAAATAGAGCGAGGAAATTTGGTCGTGTGTAACTTGCACCTGTTTTTACACCCGATTCTCCTCAAATCCTTGACACCGATTCAGCGGAACTTCCTCTGCCATGCTTAGCATCGCGCCACCCTTCTTCCTGCAAAAGCTCACCTGAATTTATGCCCAGTTCTGAACAGGCTGTAAATTTACACCTAATATTTTAGGTGGAATAGAACCCATATTTCTGGAGTTTCATGGCAAATTGTTTCAGTGATTTAAAAAAAAAATTCTCCTGACTGAAACCTGAAATGTAAAAACATAGAAACATAGAAAATAGGTGCAGGAGCAGACCATTCGGCCCTTCGAGCCTGCACCAACATTCAATATGATCATGGCTGATCATGCAACTTCAGTACACCACTTCTGCTTTCTCTCCATACCCCTTGATCCCTTTAGCCATAAGGGCCACATCTAACTCCCTTTTAAATATATCCAACAAACTGGACTCAACAACTTTCTGTGGTAGAGAATTCCACAGGTTCACAATTCTCTGGGTGAAAAAGTTTCTCCTCATCTCGGTCCTATATCACTTACCCCTTATCCTTAGACTGTGAGCCCTGGTTCTGGACATTCCCAATATCGGGAACATTCTTCGTGCATCTAACCTGTCCAATCCCATTAGAATTTTATATGCTTCTATGAGATCCCCTCTCATTCTTCTAAATTCCAGTGAATATAAGCCTAGTCTATCCAATCTTTCTTCATATGTCAGTCCTGCCATCCCGGGAATCAGTCTGGTGAACCTTCGTTGCACTCTCTCAATAGCAAGAATGTCCTTCCTCAGATTAGGAAACCAAAACTCAATACTCAAGGTGTGGTCTAACCAAGGCCCTGTACAACTGCAGTAAGACCTCCCTGCTCCTATACTCAAATCCTCTCGCTATGAAGGTCAATATGCCATTTGCTTTCTTAACTGCCTGCTGCACCTGCATGCCTACTTTCAATGACTGATGCACCATGACACCCAGGTCCCGCTGTACCTTCCCTTTTGCTAATCTGTCACCATTCAGATAATATTCTGTCTTCCTATTTTTGCCCCCAAAGTGGATAACCTCACACTTATCCACATTATACTGCATCTGCCATGCATTTTCCCACTCACCTAACCTGTCCAAGTCACCCTGAGCCTCTTAACATCCTCCTCACAGCTCACACTGCCACCCAGCTTAGTGTCATCTACAAACTTGGAGATATTACATTCAATTCCTTAATCTAAATCATTAATATATATTGTAAATCGCTGGGATCCCAGCACTGAACCTTGCGGTACCCTACTAATCACTGCTTGCCATTCTGAAAAGGACCCGTTTATTCCTTGTCTGCCAACCAGTTCTCTATCCACGTCAATACATTACCCCCAATCCCATGTGCCTTAATTTTGCATACTAATCTTTTCAAAAGCCTTTTGAAAGTCCAAATACACCACATCCACTGGTTCTCCCTTATCCACTCTACTAATTACATCCTCAAAAAATTCTAGAAGATTTGTCAAGCATGATTTCCCTTTCATAAATCCATGCTGACTTGGACCGATCCTGTCACTGGTTTCCAAATGGGCTGCTATTACATCTTTAATAATTGATTCCAGCATTTTCCCCACTACTGATGTCAGGCTAACCGGTCTATAATTCCCTGTTTTCTCTCTCCCTCCTTTTTTCAAAAGTGGGGTTACATTAGCTACCCTCCAATCCATAGGAACTGATCCAGAGTCCATGGAATGTTGGAAAATAACCATCAATGCATCTACTATTTCTAGGGCAACTTCCTTAAGTACTCTGGGATGCAGACTATCAGGCCCTGGGGATTTATCGGCCTTCAATCCCCTCAGTTTTCCTAACACCATTTCCTGACTAATAAGAATTTCCCTCAGTTCCCTCAGTTCCTCTTACTCACTAGACCCTTGGTCACCTAGTATTTTCGGAAGGTTATCTGTGTCTTCCTTAGTGAAGACAGAACAAAAGTATTTCTTCAATTGGTCTGCCATTTCCTTAGTCTTTACTAATCTTTTTCTCTTCACATATCTATAGAAGCTTTTGCAGTCAGTTTTTATGTTCCCTGAAAGCTTACTCTCATACTGTATTTTCCCCCTCCTAATTAAACTCTTTGTCTTCCTCTGCTGAATTCTAAATTTCTCCCAGTCCTCAGGTTTGCTGCTTTTTCTGGCCAATTTATATGCCTCTTCCTTGGATTTAACACTATCCCTAATTTCCCTTGTTAGCCACGGTTGAGCCACCTTCCCTGTTTTATTTTTACGCCAGACAGGGATGTACAATTGTTGTAGTTCATCCATGTGATCTTTAAATGTCTGCTATTGCCTATCTACTGTCAACCCTTTAAGTATCATTTGCCAGTCTAGCCTAGCCAATTCACGTCTCATACCATCGAAGTTACCCTTCTTTAAGTTCAGGATCCTAGGGCCCAAGTTTCCACAAGAAAAAAAACGGGCGCCCCTCCGAGCTGGGCGCCCGTTTTCGCGTCTAAAACGGCGCCTAAAAAAATCCTCGGTATTCTGCACCTACTTACAGGTCCTCTGGCCCTCGGCGCAGCCAGCACGAGCTGTGGGGGGGCGGAGCCAGGTCCCGGCGCTGAAAACAGTGTCGGGACCTCTGCACATGCGCGCTACAGTCGGCACGCAAGTGCAGTAGCTCCAGGCGCCGAACTGTGTGGGAGGGGCCCGAAGCACGCAGCCCCTAGCCCTGGCCCAATGGCCTCACTGGGGCTGCGTGAATAAGGCTCCTCCCACGGCCAGCTCCTGCTCCCCGCCCCCGACAAGACCTGACACCCGCTCCTCTCCCCCCCCCCCCGCCGACCAGACCCGATACCCGCTCCCCCCCCCGCCGACCAGACCCGACCCGACACCCGCTCCCCCCCCCCGCCTCGACCCGACACCCGCTCCCCCCCCGCCCCGACCCGACACCCGAGACCCGCTCCCCCCCCCCCCCGACTGACCCGACCCGACCCGCGCTCCTGTTCCCCGACCCGACCCGCCCCCCCCCCCCCCCGCCACTGGACCCGACTCCCGACTCCCAGACTGGATCCGATCCGACCTGACCTCTCCCTTCCCCACCCCCCCCTCTCTCTCCCCCCCCACACTCTCTCTCTCCCTCCCTCCCCTCTCTCTCTCTCCCTCCCTCCCCCCCTCTCTCTCTCCCTCCCTCCCTCCCTCCCCCTCTCTCTCTCTCCCTCCCTCCCTCTCTCTCTCTCTCTCTCCCTTCCTCTCCCTCCCCTCTCTCTCTCTCCCTCCCTCCCCCCCTCTCTCTCCCTCCCTCCCCCCCCTCTCTCTCTCTCTCTCCCCCCCTCCCGCTCAGCGGCACGAACGGCTGCAGAATTTTCCCTGGCTGAAGCACTTTCACACAGGTAGGAAGATGGTTTATTTAATCTTTTCTTGGCTTATAAATGTTTATTCAGGTTGGATTTATTTGTATAATATTTGTAGAAGTATAAATAAGGATTTATTGTAGAATTTAATGAGTTCCCTTCCCCCCCCCCCCTCCCCCCACCTCGTTCTGGACGCCTAATTTGTAACCTGCGCCTGATTTTTTAATGTGTAGAACAGGTTTTTTCAGTTCCTCAAAAATCTTCACTGGCTCCATTCTACTTTAGTTTGGAGTACATTTTCACTGGAAACTTTCAAATCAGGCTTCAGTGGCCGGACACGCTCCCTTTTGAAGAAAAAATTCTGTTCTAAACTAGACTAGAACTGCAGAAAAAAAAATGTGGAGAATTGCGATTTCTAAAATAGTCCGTTCTCCACCAGTTGCTCCTAAAAAATCAGGCGCGAATCATGTGGAAACTTGGGCCCCTAGTCTTTGAATTTACCATGTCACTCTCCATCTTAATGAAGAATTCTACCATATTATGGTCACTCTTCCCCAAGGGGCCTCGCACGACAAGAATGCTAATTAATCTTCTCTCATTAGGAGGGGGAAAATAGAGTATGAGTATAAACTTGCAGGGTACATAAAACTGACTGCAAAAACCTCTACAGATATGTGAAGAGAAAAAGATTAGTGAAGACTAATGTAGGTCCCTTGCAGTCAGAATCAGGTGAATTGATAATGGGGAACAAAGAAATGGCAGACCAATTGAACAAATACTTTGGTTCTGTCTTCACGAAGGAAGACACGAATAACCTCCCGAAAATACTAGGGGACCGAGGGGGTCTAGCGAGAAGGAATAACTGAGGGAAATCCTTACTAGTCAAGAAATGGTGTTAGGGAAACTGATGGGACTGACGGCCAATATACCCCCAGGGCCTGATAGTCTGCATCCCAGAGTACTTAAGGAAGTGGACCTAGAAATAGTAGATGCATTGGTGGTCATTTTCCAAAATTCCATGGACTCTGGATCAGTACCTATGGATTAAAAAAAGAGGGAGAGAGAAAACAGGAAATTATAAACCGGTTAGCCTGACATCGGCAGTAGGGAAAATGCTGGAATCAATTATTACAGATGTAATAGCAGCACATTTGGAAAGCAGTGACAGGATCGGTCCAAGTCAGCATGAATTTATGAAAGGAAAATCATGCTTGACAAAACTTCTAGAGCTTTTTGAGGATGTAACGAGTAGAGTGGATAAGGGAGAACCAGTGGATGTGGTGTATTTGAACTTTCAAAAGGCTTTTGACAAGGTCCCACAGAGATTAGTGTGCAAAATTAAGGCACATGGGATTGTGGGTAATGTATTGACATGGCTAGAGAACTGGTTGGCAGACAGGGAGCAAAGAGTGGGAATAAACGGGTCCTTTTCAGAATGGCAGGCAGTGACTAGTGGGGTGCCGCAAGTTTCATTGCTGGGACCCCAGCTATTTACAATATACATTAATGATTTAGACTAAGGAATTGAATGTAATATGTCCAAGTTTGCAGATGAAACTGTTAGATCTCTTAATTTCCAATGAAATACGAACTCCGATGGTAGTTTTAACTTTTTGATCTTGGCAGAGAGTAACAAGCTGCTGGCTGATTGCCAGTTTCTTTGTCTTACTGAGACACATGGTCAAAATGGCTGTATTTTATACCGGGTTCAATTTACAGAAAAGAACTCGCCTTCTTTGACCTTATTGGCTCACTACCCAAGGTCCGAAAATGTCAAGTTGATTGATGAGTTAATGCAACATGCTGAACTGCATGTAGCAGCCTTGACTTGGGGGTCTGTGAATTTTCACAGTCTGTCTAAATGAGCCTGTTTGAATACTCTATCAATCCCCCCTTTGATTCTTTCACAAACTGAATCATAAAACTTCAGGTATCACTGGTTAAACATTCTACAAAATAATTTCATACATGTTAATAGAGTTTCCTTCTAAAATTTGTTGATGTGTTTCACCACATGTCCAGACTAGTAGCTTCCACACAAATTTACACCAACCCGAATTCCATCGTGGCCACAATGGAAGTCTGGTTTTAGTAGGTTAATTAACCTTATTCCAATTTAATCCAAATCAATATCTTAATTCAACCAGTAAACAACCTTTCCTTAAGCATAACATACCCCTGTGCCACGTACAGACGGTCTGCTGGGACCTGCAAGGTGTCTCACCTGCGGGACAGTCGCCTGGTCGCAACAACATTTAATCAACATAAACAAACAATATCAATACTACAGTAAATTTATACATTTTCGCAAAAAGTAATTATCCTTATTATATTTCAGCTTCAGTTACGGGTGCTCGTTTAACGTGTGAAGTGTGGCTTCAGGCTTTCTTTCCTTGGACTTTAACAGCTGCCTGGGTGGTCAATAACACTTGATAAGGTCCCTCCCACTTGGCACCCAAAGATTCTTTATGCAACTTTTTCACATACACCCAGACTCCCGGGATGATGTCGTGTCCTCCTTCGGGTGGATTACCCCAAGTTGCCGATACCTGTCGGGAAACAGAACTAATAGCATTGGTTAGGTTCTGACAGTATGATAACAAAGTGTCACCCATTAAGTGAACATCAGCTTTCCGTAAATCGATAGTTCCTGGCAGCGACATGGGTCTTCCTGTTATAATTTCAAATGGGCTTAGACCTGTAGTTCTGTTCGGGGTTGCCCTAATGCTACATAGCAATATTGGTAGTGCCTGGGGCCATGGTGTTCCTTCTTGGTGATATTTGGCAAGCTGTTGTTTCAGAGTTCGATTCATTCGCTCTACTTGTCCTGATGATTGTGGATGATAAGGACAGTGTAAATCCCACGTAATGTTCAGTAACCTACAGACTTCTTGGCAGACAGCACCTGTGAAGTGTGTTCCCTGATCTGAGTCAATGTTACTCGGGACTCCCCATTGTGGAATGTATTCCTTACACAAGACCTTTGCAGTGTGATTGGCTGTGGCTCTTTTAGTTGGGACAGCTTCTACCCATCTAGAGAATCTGTCGACCATGACAAGAATGTTAGTGTATCCTTGGCATGAAGGAAGAGATATATAATCAACCTGCAGATGCTGGAATGGTCTGACAGGAGCAGGGGGCCTCAGTTCGGGCATTACCGTGATGGGTCCAGAATTATTTTTCTGGCAGACCACACAGCGGTCTGTTACCAGCTGGGCATGTTTTTTAAATCCCCGACCCCACCAGCTTTTCTGGAACCGTGCCGTCATCTGTTGTGAGGCCAAGTGTCCCCACGAGTGGATCTGTTGGGCTAAAAAAGGCATAAGCGCTTGTGGCGCGACTGGCTTGTCAGTAACTCTTTGTACAGCAAAATTCTAAAAGGACAGAGGGTGTTAAAAAAACAAGCCTAAAGGCTTTGTGTCTTAATGCAAGGAGTATCCGCAATAAGGTGGATGAATTAACTGTGCAAATAGATGTTAACAAATATAATGTGATTGGGATTACGGAGACGTGGCTCCAGGATGAGCAGGGCTGGGAACTCAACATCCAGGGGTATTCAACATTCAGGAAGGATAGAATAAAAGGAAAAGGAGGTGGGGTAGCATTGCTGGTTAAGGAGGAGATTAAGGCAATAGTTAGGAAGGACATTAGCTTGGATGATGTGGAATCTATATGGGTAGAGCTGCAGAACACCAAAGGGCAAAAAACGTTAGTGGGAGTTGTGTACAGACCTCCAAACAGTAGTAGTGATGTTGGGGAGGGCATCAAACAGGAAATTAGGGGTGCGTGCAATAAAGGTGCAGCAGTTATAATGGGTGACTTTAATATGCACATAGATTGGGCTAACCAAACTGGAAGCAATACGGTGGAGGAGGATTTTCTGGAGTGCATAAGGGATGGTTTTTTAGACCAATATGTCGAGGAACCAACTAGGGGGGAGGCCATCTTAGACTGGGTGTTATGTAATGAGAAAGGATTAATTAGCAATCTCGTTGTGCGAGGCCCCTTGGGGAAGAGTGACCATAATATGGTGGAATTCTGCATTAGGATGGAGAATGAAACAGTTAATTCAGAGACCATGGTCCAGAACTTAAAGAAGGCTAACTTTGAAGGTATGAGGCGTGAATTGGCTGAGATGGATTGGCGAATGATACTTAAGGGGTTGACTGTGGATGGGCAATGGCAGACATTTAGAGACCGCATGGATGAACTACAACAATTGTACATTCCTGTCTGGCATAGAAATAAAAAAGGGAAGGTGGCTCAACCGTGGCTATCAAGGGAAATCAGGGATAGTATTAAAGCCAAGGAAGTGGCATACAAATTGGCCAGAAATAGCAGCGAACCTGGGGACTGGGAGAAATTTAGAACTCAGCAGAGGAGGACAAAGGGTTTGATTAGGGCAGGGAAAATGGAGTATGAGAAGAAGCTTGCAGGGAACATTAAGACGGATTGCAAAAGTTTCTATAGATATGTAAAGAGAAAAAGGTTAGTAAAGACAAATGTAGGTCCCCTGCAGTCAGAATCAGGGGAAGTCATAACGGGGAACAAAGAAATGGCGGACCAATTGAACAAGTACTTTGGTTCGGTATTCACGAAGGAGGACACGAACAACCTTCCGGTTATAAAAGGGGTCGGGGGGTCTAGTAAGGAGGAGGAACTGAGGGAAATCCTTATTAGCCGGGAAATTGTGTTGGGGAAATTGATGGGATTGAAGGCCGATAAATCCCCAGGGCCTGATGGACTGCATCCCAGAGTACTTAAGGAGGTGGCCTTGGAAATAGTGGATGCGTTGACAGTCATTTTCCAACATTCCATTGACTCTGGATCAGTTCCTATGGAGTGGAGGGTAGCCAATGTAACCCCACTTTTTAAAAAAGGAGGGAGAGAGAAAACAGGGAATTATAGACCGGTCAGCCTGACATCGGTAGTGGGTAAAATGATGGAATCAATTATTAAGGATGTCATAGCAGTGCATTTGGAAAGAGGTGACATGATAGGTCCAAGTCAGCATGGATTTGTGAAAGGGAAATCATGCTTGACAAATCTTCTGGAATTTTTTGAGGATGTTTCCAGTAGAGTGGATAAGGGAGAACCAGTTGATGTGGTATATTTGGACTTTCAGAAGGCGTTCGACAAGGTCCCACACAAGAGATTGATGTGCAAAGTTAGAGCACATGGGATTGGGGGTAGTGTACTGACATGGATTGAGAACTGGTTGTCAGACAGGAAGCAAAGAGTAGGAGTAAATGGGTACTTTTCAGAATGGCAGGCAGTGACTAGTGGGGTACCGCAAGGTTCTGTGCTGGGGCCCCAGCTGTTTACACTGTACATTAATGATTTAGATGAGGGGATTAAATGTAGTATCTCCAAATTTGCTGATGACACTAAGTTGGGTGGCAGTGTGAGCTGCGAGGAGGATGCTGTGAGGCTGCAGAGCGACTTGGATAGGTTGGGTGAGTGGGCAAATGCATGGCAGATGAAGTATAATGTGGATAAATGTGAGGTTATCCACTTTGGTGGTAAAAACAGAGAGACAGACTATTATCTGAATGGTGACAGATTAGGAAAAGGGGAGGTGCAAAGAGACCTGGGTGTCATGGTACATCAGTCATTGAAGGTTGGCATGCAGGTGCAGCAGGCGGTTAAGAAAGCAAATGGCATGTTGGCCTTCATAGCAAGGGGATTTGAGTACAGGGGCAGGGAGGTGTTGCTACAGTTGTACAGGGCATTGGTGAGGCCACACCTGGAGTATTGTGTACAGTTTTGGTCTCCTAACCTGAGGAAGGACATTCTTGCTATTGAGGGAGTGCAGCGAAGGTTCACCAGACTGATTCCCGGGATGGCGGGACTGACCTATCAAGAAAGACTGGATCAACTGGGCTTGTATTCACTGGAGTTCAGAAGAATGAGAGGGGACCTCATAGAAACATATAAAATTCTGACAGGGTTAGACAGGTTAGATGCAGGAAGAATGTTCCCAATGTTGGGGAAGTCCAGAACCAGGGGTCACAGTCTAAGGATAAGGGGTAAGCCATTTAGGACCGAGATGCGGAGGAACTTCTTCACCCAGAGAGTGGTGAACCTGTGGAATTCTCTACCACAGAAAGTTGTTGAGGCCAATTCACTAAATATATTCAAAAAGGAGTTAGATGAGGTCCTTACTGCTAGGGGGATCAAGGGGTATGGCGAGAAAGCAGGAATGGGGTACTGAAGTTGAATGTTCAGCCATGAACTCATTGAATGGCGGTGCAGGCTAGAAGGGCCGAATGGCCTACTCCTGCACCTATTTTCTATGTTTCTATGTTTCTATGTCTCCAGACACCATCTTCGCATAGCTTAATTCCTGCCTCAATCCATGTCCATTTTTCCTCTCGGGAGCACTCGCCTTGCATTGTTTGAAGGTCTCGTGTCAGAGTCCTGAGTGCTTTCAATCTGCACATCTGTGTTGGTTCTTTTGGAGGAACGCCCTGTGAGGCGGCATCTTTAGCTGCCTGGTCGGCTAGGGCATTTCCCTGTGCTTCTGTGGTATTTTCCTTGGTATGGGCCTTACACTTCAGGATGGACACTTCCTGAGGTAATTGTATGGCCTCCAGTAAGTCTCGGACTTCTTTTCCATTTCGGATAGGTGTACCAGCAGCAGTGAGGAATCCTCTTTTCCGCCATAACTTACCAAAGTCGTGAGCGACTCCAAAAGCATAACCCGAATCTGTGTAGACATTAGCTGTCTGTCCTTCTGCTATTCGACATGCTTCTGACAGGGCCCGTAACTCGGCCTGTTGTGCTGACGTTCCTGAGGGTAAACATCCTTTTACCACTACCTCATATAAGGTTGTAACTGCCCATCCTGCTTTTCTGGTACCATTGTCAACAAAGGAGGAACCATCTGTAAATAGGATGAGGTCTGGGTTGTGCAGAGGCTCCTCTGCTGTTAAGGCTGCTTCTTCTGTTTATTTTAAAATCTCCACGCAGTCATGCTCTTCACATTCTCCCCCCTCTTGCTCCCTCGATTCTGACATCGGGAGCATAGTTGCGGGATTAACCGGGCTGGCCCGGACGATATGGAGATTAGGAGCTTCCAAAACTGCTGTCCAGCGGTTCCATCTTGCTGCTGTCACCTGAGACATTCTATTCATAGACAGCAAAGCGTGTACGGTGTGGGGACACTTGACAATCAGCTTTTGGTCGAGGACTAGACCCGCAGTGGTCATTATCGCTCGACATGTAGCTTCCATGGCCCTTAGGCAACTTCCCCATCCGAGGGCTACCGCATCCAGTTTTGCCGAATAATAGCCAATAGGTCTTTGCCGATCCCCATGTTCTTGTGTCAGTATAGCTGTCATATATCCTTCTTTCTCATGGACAAACAGGGTAAATGGCTCACCACTGTCGGGGATTCCCAGAGCCGATGCCGACACAAAGCCATTTTCAAACTCAGGAAGGTCTCTTGCTGTTCTTTTGTGAGGGTGATGGCTTCTTTAGAGGCACGTTTCCCCTTTAAAATATCATTCAGTGGCTGAGCAAGCTGTGTGAAGGAGTCAATCCAATTTCTGTTAAAGTTACACAATCCCAAAAAAGACCTTAGTTCCTGAATAGTGGTGGGTTTTTTAGCAGCCTGAATGGCTGCAGTTCTATCCTGGGTAAGTTCTCTCTTTCCTTGTGAAATCTTTTGTCCCAGGTATACAACCTCTTCTTGGGATATTTGTGCTTTGTCGATGCTGGCTTTATGTCCTTTCAGCCGAAGGTGATCCAGCAAAGCTCGTCAATCTTGTTCATGCTGTTCTTCCGTGTTTGAAGCTAGCAGGATATCGTCTACATATTGGATGACTGTGGATGACAGGGGAGGTAATTCTCGCAAATGGCTTTGTAAAGCCATGTGGAATACCGTAGGGCTGTTGTGGAAACCCTGCGGTAACCGGGTCCAAGTATACTATTGTCCTTGGACAGTGAAAGCAAACCACTGTCGAACCTCCGGTGCCAGAGACACCGACCAAAATCCGTTGGCCATATCTATAACCGAGAAATATTTATGTTCCGGTTTGAGGGCATTAAAAATGGTGGAGGGATCTGCGACCAAAGGAGCTTTTTGATCAATACACTGGTTAGCTTTCCTATAATCGACAGTCAAACGCCAAGTCTCATTAGATTTCTGTACCGGCCACACGGGGCTATTGGAGGAGCTATGCGTTTTAATAAGCACCCCTTGTTTCTCCAATTGCTGAATAACCGGTAAGATTCCTGCGATGGCAGTTGGACTGATGGGATACTGTTTAGTGCATGGAGGCTTGGTCCCTGTAAATGACGCAGGCTCCATCTGGAGTAGGCCACAATCGTTCTTATCTTTAGCCCATATCGGGTGTTCCTTCAATTCTTCTTTCTTCAAAGTTCTAATTGACCATGTCACCCAACCATCCTCGAAATGCAACGATGAATCTATTTGGATTAGAACGTCCATTCCCAAAAGGGGTTGATCTACTGGGCCTATCCAGACCGGCGTAGTTAGTTCATGTGGACCCAGCCCTATAAGTACCGGTGTTGTCCTTTTAATTTCCATTTTATGGCCCCCAACTCCATAGGCTGTACGTGCCCTACTATCCGACGGCAAAAAGTCTCCATATTGTAGGGGTAAGCATGTTAATTCCGCCCCTGTGTCTAAAAGACAGTCCACATCCTTATCGCCCACCCTCACAGTTATATATAGCCCATCTCCCCTTTGTTGTATTAGTGCGAGGAGGGGTGCCAGGGTGGGCTCTAGTCGTTTTTTGCTATTCCAAGTAACTCCTTCTGTTGTTCTATTGTCAGTCGCTTAAATGCTTCTATGAGGTCATTATCTTGTGACAAGCCTGGTTTGTTGGCTGAATTGTATCCCTTGCTGCGTCCTCTTCCCCAGCCACGACCTTGCTGTTTTGCCCTGCACGTCTTGGCCCAGTGACCTTCTTTCCCACAATAATGACATTTTCCGGGTAATTTTCCTAATGACTGTTTATCAGAATCCTGGGATTTCCATCCCATAGCCTGTACAGCTCGGACTTTAGCTCCCATATCCCGATCTAATTGTTTACATCGATCCACCAATGCTGCAAAGGTAGTTCCTCTACCTTCCCAGTCCGGTAACACTACCTTAAGCATTTTGGAGAGTTCTGGCTTTAGACCTGCCACGAAAGCTGCTTTCAGGGGTCCAAACACTTGTTCATCCATTTCCTCATCCGTATTATTCATACCCCAATGTTCTAGCCACGTGCATCTAAACCGCTCATCATACTCCAGGACCTCCTCTGTTCCTTTCTGTTGGCAAACTGCAATTTTTCCCCAGTCTGTCTTAGCTGGACTGAAGGCTTGCAGCCAGTGTTTAATCACCTCCCATCCTGCATCTAATTCTTGCTCATTCTGCCCCAAAGCTTCATCTACCTTGTCGTGCAATTTTCTTCCCTGTGTTTTTGGCACCATTATGGTCAAAATTTGCACTCCGTCCCAGGGATGAAGTTGATATATATTTCTTAAGTGGTCCAATTGGTCCCACGTTTTTACTCCCCCTTTCTTTGGATTGGGCAATTCCTTGGACCATTTATCAATTTTCTCTGGGTCTGCCGGAGCATGAACTAAGTATTCTCCATACACCCTTCTCTTTGTTTTTTTGGTTCCGCCCTCATCCGCAGTCTCTTCTGATTTGACTACAACTCGTCTTTTTTTAAACGGGACAAAGCGCACCCCTAATTCTTCATCATCCTCCGACACTGTACTGTCGGAGGATTCAGAAACCGTATCTATTCCTCGGTCGTGTCTTCGGGTTTGCGCTTTTAATTTATCCAAACATGGGTACCCTGGGAATTGATCAATACATTTTCCTTTTCCTATTACTGTCTCTTGACCTAATGATTTTTTCAATTTTTTAATTTCACCTTTAAGATCTTTAACTTCCACTTCCAGCTTTTCAAGTTCAAGCTTTTTCTGTCGCAGCTGTGCACAAACAGCTTGCAATTGATCCTTTGTACTGGTCAGTTCTCGATCATGTTGGGAACGCATTATAATTTCATTCCGGTATCGGATCTGGCCCATAACCACTAGGAACCATCTAGTTCGCTCTTTATTTTTCATACGGGTCGTTTTTCCCCAGACCCTTTTAATCTCGTCCAAGGACCATTGTCCTTTGGAGGTTCCGTACTTTTGTTCGATCTTAATACAGGTTTTAGATAAGTTGAATTGTTGCTCTATGTATTCTTTCAACTGTTCGAGAATTAAATCTAGCGAAACTTCAGGTGGTGCCTGCCCACCTTTAACAGTTGTAGGCAATTCTTTGCTCTTATCTCCTGCTGCCATTATACTGAGTTCTTTACTGGGGTCTTGAGTCGTAGGCTTGCTAGCCGATCAATAGGTCGGTGATTAATTAACTAACACACCGCCGAAGTTTAGATGTCTATGGGACCTCGAGCCGACTACCAACCGGAGGGTTCGCAAACCGGAGGCTTTCGGAATCGCGTAGGAGAGGCGAATTTAGACTTTTGACCGAGGACTTTTTTTTGAAAAAGAGGTGTCCTTACCTCAGTATGTAGGTCCGATGTCCAAAATTCAGTTTCTTTCCTCAGCGATCCTGTTCGCAGCGCCAAAATTGTTAGATCTCTTCATTTCCAATGAAATACGAACTCCGATGGTAGTTTTAACTTTTTAATCTTGGCAGTAACAAGCTGCTGGCTGATTGCCAGTTTCTTTGTCTTACTGAGACACATGGTCAAAATGGCTGTATTTTATACCGGGTTCAATTTACAGAAAAGAACTCGCCTTCTTTGACCTTATTGGCTCACTACCCAAGGTCCGAAAATGTCAAGTTGATTGATGAGTTAATGCAACATGCTGAACTGCATGTAGCAGCCTTGACTTGGGGGTCCGTGAATTTTCACAGTCTGTCTAAATGAGCCTGTTTGAATATTCTATCAAAACTAAGCTGGTTGGCAGTGTGAGCTGTGAGGAGGATGCTAAGAGGCTGCAGGGTGACTTAGACAGGTTAGGTGAGTGCGCAAATGCATGGCCGATGCAGTATAATGTAGATAAATGTGAGGTTATCCACTTTGGTGGCAAAAACAGGAAGGTGATTATTATCTAAATGGTGACAGAAGGGGAAGTACAACGAGACCTCGATGTCATGGTACATCAGTCACTGAAGGTAGGCATGGCCATACAGCAGGCAGTAAAGAAAGCAACTGCGAGAGGATTTGAGTATAAGAGCAGGGAGGTCTTATTGCAGTTGTACAGGGCCTTGGTGAGACCACACCTTGAGTATTGTGTGCAGTTTTGGTCTCCTAATCTGAGGAAGGACGTGCTTGCTATTGAAGGAGTCCAGCGAAGGTTCAACAGACTAATTCCCGGGATGGCAGGACTGACATATGAAGAAGGACTAGATCAGCTAGGCTTATACTCAGTGGAATTTAGATGAATGAGAGGGGACCTCATAGAAACCTATAAAATAATGACGGGACTGGACAGGTTAGATGCAGGAAGAAGGTTCCCGATGTTGGGGAAGTCCAGAACCAGGGGACACAGTCTAAAGATAAGGGGTAAGCCATTTAGGTCCGAGATGAGGAGAAACTTTTTCACCCAGAGAATGGTGAACCTGTGGAATTCTCTACCACAGAAAGTTGTTGAGTCCAGTTCTTTGGATATATTCAAGAGGCAGTTAGATGTGGCCCTTACGGCTAAAGGGATCAGGGGGTATGGAGAGAAGGGGGGAGTGGGGTACTGAAGTTGCATGATCAGCCACGATCATATTGAATGGTGGTGCAGGCTCGACGGGCTGAATGGCCTACTCTTGCACCTATTTTCTATGTTTCTATATTACACAAGACCCTATTTTCAGTATTTTTGATTGCACCTTCATGGCATCAGAATGGTTTGTATTGAAGAGTGAAAAACTTCCACACGTGCCTAATGTGCACAAATGATAGTTTCCAACTTTAATTTTCAGGCACAGAGAAGGACTTGAAGAAGGAATGTGGCACCAGTTTGGCCCTTTCCCCAGGCTTTGATTGTTTTAGGTGCGGTTTTTTACATCTGCTCACGAGACGTTCAGGAAATTTCCGCGTAACTTTCGGTGCAATTTGCCGGTTACGGGAAAATCTGGGACCTTGCTGAGCACAAATTAGCTGCCGTATTTCCTACATTATAACACTGACTACACTTCAAAAGTACTTCATTGGCTGTGAAGCGCTTTGGGACGACCTGAGGCCGTGAAAGGCGCTATATAAATCCAAGTCTTTCTTTTCTTTTTCTTTCAAGCACACTACTTTCAATAGTGCAAGGTGAGGTGCAAGTTTACATTGCACCACTGGGGTGTGCTGTAGCCAAAGTAACACCAAGAGCTGCTTGCTCTGAACCCCTGATTGTAGTTCCTTAGAAATCAATGAGTAAAGTTTCAGAAGGGGAGCAAACTTTGGAGAAAAAAAATCATCAGAGTGGAATTCGAGCTGTTCATGAACAGCAAGAGAACATGGAACAGGAGTTACTAATTTAAAGGCATCGTTTTATAAAGAAAAATGCTTGTGTAAAATGCATTTTTAAATATTTTGGACCTTTCTCAGCAACAACAGCATTTATATCGCTCCTTTAACAATAAAATGTCCCCAAGCACTTCACAGAAGTGTAATCAGACAGCATTCGATACTCTCGTACAAAAGTATGAGACAGGAAAGCACTTTCTATGATTGCAGTAGCCATTAGCCGTGTCTCAGTGGGTAGCACACTCGCCTCTGAGTCTTAAGGTTGTGGGTTCAAGTCCTACTCCTGAGACTTGAGCACAAAAATCGAGGCTGACACTCCAGTGCAGTGCTGAGGGAGCACTGCACTGTCAGAGGTGCCGTCTTTCTGATGAGATGCTGAACCCAGGTGGATACAAAAGATCCCATGGCACTGTTTCAAAGAAGTACTGGGGTCTAGGGTCCAGGATCAATATTTATCCCTCAATCAACATCACTAAAATAGATTATCTGGTCATTATCACACTGCTGTTTGTGGGAGTTTGCTTTGTGCAAATTGGCTGCTACATTACAACAGTGACAACACTTCAAAAGTACTTCATTGGCTGTAAAGTGTCCTGAGCGTCAGGAAAGGCACTATATAAATGCAAGTCTTTATTTTTCTTTTCCTTAAAGACGCTCCTTCAAACCTACCTCTCTGACCAAGCTTTTGGTCATCAGTCCTAATATCTCCTTATATGGCTTGGTGTCAAATTTTTTCTGATAGCGTTCCTGTGAAGCGTCTTGGGACATTTTACTACATTTTCAAAATTCTCATCCTTGTTAACAAATCCCTGTATTGCCTCACCCCTCCCTATATCTGTAATCTCCTCCGGCCCCATAGCTCCACCCCCTCCTCACCCCCCAGATATCTGCGCTCCTCAAATTCTGCCCTTTTGAGCATCCCTGATTATAGAACATAGAACATAGAAGCAGGAGTAGGCCATTAATCTCTGAACGATTGATAACCTTCAGCTGCTAGGCCCTATGTTCCGGAACTCCCTGCCTAAACCTCTCCGTCTCTCTTTCCTCCTTCAAGACGCTCCTTAAAACCTACCTCTTTGACCAAGCTTTTGATCATCTGCACTAATTTCTTCTTATGAGGCTCAGTCTCAAATATGTGTCTTGTAACACTCCTGTGAAGCGCCTGGGGACATTTTACTACGTTAAAGGAGCTATATAAAGACAGGTTGTTGTTGTTGTTGTTAAAGGTGCTATATAAATACAAGTTCTTGTTGTTGTTAAAGGTGCTACAGAAATGCAAGTTGGTGTTGAGATGGGACAATCAGAAAAACGAGCTTTACGAGGTTGGTTATAAACTACAAGTCCCAGCAAACCTTGGAGTGTAACAAGCTTCCATATCAGGTTCAAGAGAGCATCCTCGAGAACCCTGAATGATGACATCCGGCGCAATGCAGTGCTTTTTATATACTGGACGTCAGCCCACCGTAACTGCATCTGACAGTGCTGGCAGGAACCGCACCGTGTTCAAATGTGAGACGATCTTGGACTGGAAGGTTATGTTTCTGCACTGGAGGGTTGCTGCACTGTGCTCTTCCAGGGAAATCTGGGAATAGCTCTGCCAGGATCGAGGAACAGCAGAGGGATGTCTGAGCTCTGAATAAAGGTGCAGCAATGCCCAGGGGCTGAGTCGTGCTGCCAGGGAAACGGCTCCTCACTGGTCGAGGCTTGCAACAACATTGAAAAGGAGGCGAGATCTGAGACAGACGCCGCAGCGAGAAGCTTCCTACCTTGCACCCCCCCCCCCCCCCCCCCGCCCGCCCTCCTTAGCCCAGCAGGAAGAACCCCAGTCAATCCGATCGCTCTTCAACCAGGAGAGGAATCTCATTCTGAACATGGAGGCGGCGGGTCTGGTCTTACTCTTGCTCTTGGCCATTCTTGACCCCGGGACAGTGCAGGGCAAAGTGGTCCCGGATTTCGATGAATGCAGTTGGTTCTTCCAGGACAAGATCCCACCGCAGGGATTCGAGACGCCAAACCGGGTCAGAATCTGCCAGCGGTACAAGAACCACTACCACTTTGTAACCCTGTACCGGCCAGACCTGCGGATCCCGGTCTATTCCGCCTACAGGTATCCCTGCACCACGGGCGAGAGTGAAGGTCACACGCCCAGTCCCTGGTTTTACGAGCCGCAGGTAAAGAAGGTCCCAGACTTGTCTGGACCATAACTTGCTCATTCATTTCCGAAAGGTGATAAGTATCGGTTCTTTCAGGCTGAGTCCACAAATATGGTTCGGCGACGCCCCTGGGCCACAAGACATTCAGGAAGTCAAATAAACGAATTAATCCCAACCAACGAATGAAGGGCTTTAATAAGAGTAAATAAGGAGAAACTATTTTCAGTTGGCAGGAGGGTGGGTAACCAGAGGATTCAGATTTAGTGATTGGCAAAAGAACCAGAGGGAAGATGAGAAGGATTTTTTTTTTCACGCAGCAATTTGTTATAACCTGGAATGCACTGTCAAAAAGGGAGGTGGACGCAGATTCAATAATAACTTTCAAAAGGGATTTGGATATATATTTGGAAAGGAAACAATTGCAGGACTGCGGGGAAAGAGCAGGGCAAGGGGACACATTGGACAGGTCTTTCACAGAGCCCGGCAGGTACGATAGGCTGAATGGCCTCCTGTACTGTATGATTCTAACGTGTGCTGATTTAAATGAATTCAAATAACTGAATACATTCGTTAGGATGATAATTTATTCTGAAATAAATAAATGTAAATAAATGAATGCAAGAAATGGTTGGAATTTATTGCTGGCAGGGGAAAGGGATGTGCATGGGGTGTGGACTGGCTATGAGCCCGGACCGCTCCAGTATTGCACTGCTCCTGGGATTCCTGCTGCAGTGAGGGCGGTGGATCTCTGGTCCCCACTGTGGGTCTGGCTGGGAATATCATGGCCGGTCACACACTGCAAGTAAACATGTTGTGGAGATTGAATGTTCCTCACACTTGGCTCCTGTGTTGGTTTCAGATCGATGACGCCAATGCCGCGGATGAAATGGAGAGCTGCGAAGCGGCTTCTAGCCAACTGCAGGCGGTGAATGACGACTACGAGGGCTCAGGCTACCACCGGGGCCAGCTCTACCCGTTTGCGCTGAATCGCAAGGAGAGCGCCACGGGCAGCTGCACCCTCACCAACGCGGTGCCCAAGAGCCAGGAGGCCAACATCGAGTGGCACGACGAGGCAGAATCGGTGGCCCAGAAGCTGGCGCAGATATGCCACAAGTCCGGCCGGTCCATGTACCTGGTGACGGGCGCTGACAACGCCTCGGAGCAGACAGTGAACGACAGGGTCTCGGTGCCTGGACTAGTGTGGACGGCTCTTTGCTGCACCTCCCCACAGAGCCCTGACCCCTGTCTAAATGAAGACATGGGAGCAGAAGAAGAGGATGTAGCCACATACGATAAAGACTTTTCTTTGGCGTTCATGCAACAAATGGAATCAGGCGCAAAGGTAGAGCGCCTAATGGTGAGGGAGGTGCAGGGCATACTGGGAGTGGGCAAGATCTTTGACAGCTGCAGAGGAACGAGCGAAGACGACGAAGCAGAGAACTTCAAAGAGGTGGAGGGGCTGGTGGAGGAAATAGCCCCTAGTGCGGATGATCAGGAGACAGAAGAAGACCATTCTCCCCCAATACCCACAGAAGATAGCCCAGCAGCTGATGCCAATGATTTGGCAATGGAACAAGCCGATACACCATTGGAACCAGCCGATGAGGTTGATGAGGGAGTTTGCCAGTCCACCACCGCCAATGCCTTGGCTCCTATTGGAAGGATGATCTCGCTGGTCGTCAATGGGGTCTTGGCCTTCGTCCAACTCATCGCCGCTGTTTTCAACATTATCCGAGTTCTGACGGTGACAATTCTAAGTGTTCCCGTCGGGATTATCCAGGACAGTGCTTGCTGCCTCGCCATCATGGTCCACTACCTAATTGTCACGGTGGCCTCAGTCCCCCAAGACCTCTTGAGCATTGTGGCCAGCATTATATCGGACACTGCTGGCGCCATCTCATGGTCTACCTGGTTGATCAAATACCTTGTCAGAATTTTGTAATTCTTTGCACAAGAGCCCCCTGGTGCATTTTGAAGGGTTTGATTTCCATATAATATCAAATAGAGAGACTATTTGTCAATCAATCCCAACCTGCAGCGACCAACATTGACATCTAGTCCCACCCTCTGAGAATTCTGCTCCCAACCATTAAAACAAATTCTACTCTTAACCCTTCTGATACCTCAATAAGCACATCCCAAACCAATTTGAAACCACTGATAGTTTTGTCCTGGCTGATATTAATCCCTTAACCAACAACACTAAAGCAGATTATCTGGTTATTATCACATTGCTGTTTGTGAGAGCTTGCTGTGCGCAAATTGGCTGCTGCGTTACCTATATTACAACAGTGACTACACTTCACAAGTACTTCATTGGCTGTAAAGCGCTTTGGGATGTCCTTAGGTAGAGAAAAGTGCTGTATCAATGCAATTCCTTCTGTCTTTCAGTATTTAGGATGCCAACTCTTCTTATATGGGTGTGGAGATTATGGGGAATCAATATTATAGAGAACTAGACGTTCTCTGAAGGCAATATTGTTTCTGCAGTTTCCTTGTCATATTGATTTGTGAAACCTATGCTTATCAGTTTTCTAACCACCAGCTAGTTTCGGTCCCGCTTTGGTGGCAGCAGGAGAGGGCACGTATGGAGGTAAGCGGAATCCCTTTGGTTCAAGGTAATGAAAGTTGAAGTTAAGTCAAAGCCCTGTGGCAGACTCGGCAGTCTGATACCTGAGCCAGGTAGATCTGACAGTACTCTAAGGGCACTGTTGAAGACTGAACAGCTGCCTTGGATCATGAATAGGACCTAGAGAGGCTAGACTTGTCACTGGGAGCTGGGATTCTGTCCACTCAGCTCCATATATCCCTACAAGCCAGCTCTCTAACAGGTAAGGTAATCCTAATTGGAGAAGCTGTGGCAACTTACCAGTGTTCTGTACTGTCAGCTCTGTGGTTCCGTCTAGTTAAACTCTAGCAGTGACTTTGTATACACTGGGGACTGCCAACTGGCACCCGAGTTCTCTGCAAACCCGTGGTCTCTGCCACCTGGAAGGACAAGGGCAGCAGGTGCATGGCCACACCATCATCAGCAAGTCCCCTCCAAGTCCTGACTCGGACATGTATCTTCGCTGGGTCAAAATCCTGCAACTCCCTCCCTAACAGCACTGTGGGAGCATCTTTACCACACAGACAGCAGCAGTTCAAGAAGGCGGCTCACCACCACCTTCTCAAGGGCAGCTTGGCAACTAGCAATGCCCATCTCCTGAGAATAAATATTAAGAAACTTAGGTACGTAGGGTGCGCCCCTATAGGGAGAGAGTGTGCACTTCATATGAAGCAAACAGAAACATTACGGGTGTAGGCTTCGATAGCTTGGGTTCGAGACTCTGAAACACGGTGATGGATTTTAACGCATGTCAGGCACCTGGCTAACCAAAAAGAAACACTTATGTGCATGAAATATTGTAACTCAAATCGTTTTGTTTAGAGTCAAGCATTGTTATAGCTGCTATTACCTTGACAATAACAAATACAGGGCAGTGAATATATGGAGCAGACTGCCCAGCTGGAGGATAGTGCAGACAAATTCAAGAGGAAATGGGATAGATATTTGTCAGAGAAGGGGATTGAGGGATATGAGAGTAACGTTTAGGATTTTTGGGAGTTTGGGACTGGCCAGATGGACCACAATGTTCTCTGGCAGTCCACTACCTTCCCAAGATTCTTTGTCCAGTGAGGTCACTCAAACCAGAGCTCTGTACATTTCATTTTAGGGGAAATGGATTTTTTTGGTGATGGTGTTGGAAAATTCTTGCCCACTTTATTTTTGTACCCTGTGTCATTATCAAACACTCCCAGATCAGGAGTAGCAGATATGTGGAAGAAATGAGTAATCTGTTTTTATTGTAAAGGGTCTACAGTGTCGGAACTCATGCAAGAAAATAAAGGAGTGCACTGATAAAGGAATTGAAGTGGATATTGTGTAAATGGATTTTCAAAAGGCATTCAATAAGATGCCATATAGAGGGTGTCACAAGTTCAGGGTATTGCCTTAGATGATCTCTCAAATATATTGGTGCTAGTCACTCCCTTAAGCAGTCTGGGCATTGTACCTTTAGGAGTGTCCCCATACTGATCAATATCTAACTATATGACAGTGTACCCCATAGTTGTGCCTTGTGTGCTTCTTCAATCTCTGTGAAAAAGGACTGAGCAAACATTTGGTGAGACAAAGTCAGACACAAACCATTGAGCTGCTTAATGTCACAGCGAGTGATAATACAGAGCAGCAGTTATGATTGGATTCATTGAACTCAATCAGTACAACTTGTCTTTTTGTGATAATGAGCATGCCCCACATCAGTGCTTGCCATATACATGCAACTTCTAATCACACTCCTGCATTCTAACCTCCTTGCAGTCTTTGCTGAGTGCATAGCTTTCAGTTTAATAAAACGGAGTGACTTTGCAGCCTTATTGGACCTAGCTGTCTGCCTGTCCCTGTTTTTATTATCATGATCTGAAGGGGATCAGAAATTTCCTGACACAGTGATTATGACGTGTTTATCAGTTGCCAAGACAAGTTAAACAATTCCTCATTGTTTATAGTCCTTGGGGAAAACAACTTCCTTCAGCATTAATGGTATGCTACCTTCCATCTGGGTGCCCAGGCCCTACCCCAACATTGTTTGAATATACTTTGCTTTAAAACCCCAACAAGTAACAGTAACTCTTTTAACAAATCATTTATGTTGAAAAAAGGCCCAAAATTTTGGAATGTGGTAGGAGGGTTGTTGAGTTAATTACAGAAAATTGCATTAAAGGGAATATGGCAACATGGTTAAGAAGCTGGTTAAAGGACAGAAAACAAAGGCATTCAAGTTTTTTTTTTGAATTAGTATTCCCCATGGGTCAGTGTTGGACCGTTGCTCTTCTCAATAGATCTAAATGATCTGGACTTATGCAGTTGGCACAAAAATAGAGAATGTGAAGAAGACTGTAAGCATTTTCAGGAGAACACGGACTGGATGGTCGATTGCGTAGACAGATATTAAATGAAATTTAATGTGAGGTGCTACCTCGGAGGGCGTATGAGAGGAAGTAAACACTAAATGGTCAACCTTCAAAAGAGCAGAAAGACTTAGTTCAGATGCATCTTTAAAATGGGAGGACAAGTTTATAAAGCTATAAATGTCAGATGTGGCTCAGTGGGTAGAACACTCACCTGAGTCTGAAGGTTGTAGGTTCAAGTCCCACTCCAGGAACTTGAGCACATAAAACATCTAGGCTGATACTCCAGTGCAGTGCTGACAGAGTGCTGCACTGTCGGAGGTGCCGTCTTTCGGATGAAATGTTCTCGCAGGTGGACGTAAAAGATCCCATGGCACTATTCTGAAGAAGAACAGGGCAGTTATCCCTAGTGTCCTGGCCAATATTTATCCCTCAATCAACATAACAAAAACAGATTATCTGGTCATTATCACATCGCTGTTTGTAAGTTGGCTGCCGCGTTTCCCAAATTACAACAGTAACTTAATTCCAATAGTACTTCATTGGCTGTAAAGCACTTTGAGACATCTGGTGGTTGTGAAAGGCACTATATAAATGCAAGTCTTTCTTTTTATAAGTAAAGCATAGGGGGTGCTAGGTTTTATAAATAGGGACAGAGAGTACAAAAACGAAGAGGCCGGGCTAACCTTGCACAAAGCATTGATTGGGTTGTATTTAGAATATTATGCCCAGTTTTGGGTGCTCTACATGAGGAAGGATGTCAAGGCCATGAAGAGGGTATTGAAGAGATTCATTATGATGATATGGGAGATGAGAGGCTTTAGTTCTGAGGAAAGACTAGAGAAACTGGGCTTATTGCCATTAGAGCAAAGTAGGGTATAGAACATCTGAGAGAGAATGAAGGAAGGGGTTAGGAGAAGTTTCAATATGCAGAAAGTTGTTTGGACATGGAATGCCCGACCAGAAACTTTGGTTGAAGCAAAATCCATAATAGTTTTTAAAAGGGAAGTAGGTCAATATTTGAAAAAGGAAAGAAAGTGTATGGGGAAAGGGCATGAAGTGGGTAGATCTTTTCCAAGAGCCGTCACAATTGCAATGTCCCCAATGGCCTCTTTCTATACTATAATAATTCTCCAATTAAAAAGGTTAAGACAGGAGTAACCACAAGAACATTTCAATTTCAAATGATTCTTAACCGAGTGACAAATAAGGTCACATTAACAAAAGGCTCCGTACACTAACTGACAGTAACTAAGCCAAGGCTTTAAGTTGGAAGTACAGATGATAGAAAGAGATTCAAGTTTGTTAAACATTCAATTGAAAGACTCAACTATAAACCAGCTGAAGCTCACACACACGGACGCTATTTATTTTGCTCAGTGTAACAAAAGGTACTTGAAAACTAAGTTGTAAGTTTAGGAATGAACAGAATATCTAGCCGGTTATCGGAGAGTTCTCATTGCAGCGATGATGTAAGAGTAGGTGATGGCAGCTATTGTGCGATTGTGCTACTGCTACACAACATCAAAGTTACTACTCGGGGACAGCATCCAGTGATCCATCGAACGCACCCACACAACTTATGGAAAGCACTGACGCAACATCACAATGGCACACATGAAATTGCAGCCAGAGATCCATCCAAGATCAGTTCAACAGATCAAGAACTCAAATAGGGAATTCGGAAGAAACTTCTTTACCCAGAGAGTGGTGAGAATGTGGAACTTGCTACCACAGAGAGAGGTTGAAGCGAAGAGAGTCATACAGTCATAGCGGCGCAGAAGGAGGCCATTCGGCCCATCGAGTCCATGCCGCTCTCTGTAGTGCAATCCAGTCAGTCCTGTTCCCCCACTCTATCCCCGTAGCCCTGCAAGTTTATTTGCCTCAAATGCCGATCCAATTTCCTTTTGAAATCATTGATCGTCTCGCTTCCACCACCCTCATCGGCAGCGAGTTCCAGGTCATTACCACTTGCTGCTTTAAAAAGTTCTTCCTCACATCCTCCCCTGTATCTCTTGCCCAAAATCTTAAATCTGTGTCCCCGAGTATCGATGTATTTAAGGGAAGGCTAGACAAGCATGAGGAAGAGGGGAATAGAGAGTTATGCTGATAGATTTAGATGAGGAAAGATGTCAGGAGGCTGGAGTGGAGTATAAACGCTGGCATGGACTGGTTGGTCTGAATGGGCTGTTTCTGTGCCATTTATCCTATCTAATCCTATGTATTCAACTATCCCTCATCTGGAGAACTTATAGAAGGCGATCGGCGAGGGGAGCACAGAACAGAAGATAGAAGGACGCATGGTTCCTCAGGAACATCAGCCCCACAGACCGGTCTGGGTCACAGACAGACAGAAAGGCACCATCAGAAGGAAGATGAGTTGCTCTTCACCCATGGAAGGGACGGACATTGCGCTGAATCATTCTACATGATGTTTACCCTGGCATCAGATTTAAAAGATCACAAGGATTAGGAACTCCCCTGGTTATTATGTGTGGTGATATTGTAGATAGGCTTGCGAACAGATCCTCCGTTTGAACTAAATCATAAATCACATTCTTTCGGAATTAGTTTACATTTCTGCTGGAGATATCTGGCGGAGCAATTCGTCACGCACAAACTATGCATAGCAACCAGGGGAATTCTTACTGCAGTATGTTTTTGCTGCTGTAGATTTAAACTCTCAAGAATTAACCTGTGCTTAAATGATTAAATTGCTTATAACATGCAGAAATCCAACTTCTGCTAAGTTGATCTCAGATGGAGCTGTAATTCTGAAACGAT
The DNA here is from genome assembly GCF_044704955.1 of Pristiophorus japonicus. Lineage (NCBI taxonomy): Eukaryota > Metazoa > Chordata > Chondrichthyes > Pristiophoridae > Pristiophorus > Pristiophorus japonicus. Next base: position 19,607,038 of record NC_091985.1, read on the forward strand.
TGTTAAGTTTGTGACGATTGCATTGGTAATTCTATTCTCCTGGTATGTTGTGGATGTTGTTCAATAAAGTAGCTTCTTAGTGGTACAAACTATGTTGTGTTATGTCCTTAATGTTCCTAACGTGTCAGCTGTAGCTCAGTGGGTAACATAGAAAATAGGTGCAGGAGCAGGCTATTCGGCCCTTCGAGCCTGCATCACCATTCAATATGATCATGGCTTATCATGCAACTTCAGTACCCCATTCCTGCTTTCTCTCTGTACCCTTTGATCCCTTTAGTCGTAAGGGCCACATCTAACTCCCTTTTGAATATATCTAACGAACTGGCCTCAACAACTTTCGTGGTCGAGAATTCCAGGGGTTCACAATTCCACCCCCACCTCTGAGGCAAAAGGTTATAGGTTCAAGTCCCATTCCAGTGCAGTGCTGAGGTGCCGTCTTTCAGATGAGACGTTAAACCAAGGCCCCGTCTGCTCTCTCAGGTGGACTGAAAAGATCCCATGATGATATTTCGAAGAAAAACACAGAGTCCAATATTCATGCCTCAACCAACATTCCTGGAAAAAAAGCAGTTTTTGTTTGTGGGAGCTTGCTGTGCACAAGTTGGCTGCCGCGTTTCCTATATTACACCAGTGACTACAGTCCAAAAGTACTCTGTTAGCTGTAAAGTGCTTTGGGACGTCCTGAGGTTGTGAAAGGCGCCAGAGAAATGCAAGTCTTTCTTTTTTGAAGACTAATTGACAGTTGTCACCCTACAACCACAGTTTTGGTTGTGATCATTTTGGGTACTTTAGTCATTTTTGTCTCAAGAATTATAATTTAATCAAAGAAGATATAACCTCAAAATGAATGTTTTCTACTGCATGTTAAAACCAAGGTAAAACTCCCTCTACATTTCCCTAACTCCAAACCCGACCTCTGTAATTGTACCTTCAGTGATCTTTGACCAGGGTGGAGGGGTGGGGGGTGGTTTGGGCGTGTGGGCTAGTCAGAGAACCTTCTTGTGGGTCTGCTCCTGGGCCTGGCCAAGGTGGCCATCCATAGGTCCAGGATGGGCACTGCCCGGGTAGGGGTCAGGGGCCGGCCTGGCTGCCTGTCTCTCTCCCGTGGTCTTTTCCCATTTGCCCTGGAGATGGACTAAGCTGTGCACCTCGGCACGCTTGAGACCTTCCGTGACCGAAGGGACTGGAGTGAGTAGTGGACACCAGGAATAATATTATAATTTAGTCTTACAAGTTTCCCTTTGTTTTGTTCAAAGTAATTAAAGGGAAAAAAGACCAGTTAACACTCATAACTCCTCCCCCATTTTCTGCTTGGTGTTCTCTAATGTCCTGTTATACACGCTGGGATGTTTTATTCGGTGAAAGGTGGGATTCAAATGTAGACTGCAAAGTATTTACAGCGCAGAAACAGGCCATTCGGCCCAACAGATCCATGCCGGTGTTTATGCTCCACACGAGGCCCCTCCCATCCCTCTTCGTCTCACCCCATCAGCATAACCCTCTATTCCTTCCTCCATCATGTGTTTATCCAGCCTCCCCTTAAATGCATCTACTTGTGGTAGCGAGTTCCACATTCTGACCCCTCTCTGGGTCAAGCAATTTCTCCTGAATTCCCTTTTGTATTATTGATTGGACTATCTTATATTTAGGACCCCTAGTTCTGGTCTCACCCACAAGTGGAATCATTTTCCCGATATCTCTACCTTATCAAACCTTTTCATAATCTTAAAGACCTTTACCAGGTCACCCCTCAGACTCCTCTTTTCTAGAGAAAAGCGCCCCAGCCTGTTCAATTTTTCCTGATCGGTATAACCTCTCAGTTCTGGTATCATTGTAGTAAATCCTTTGATGTTCTCCAGTGCCTCTATGTCCTTTTCACAATATGGAGGCCAGAACTGTTCACAGCACTCCAAGTGTGGTCTAACCAAGGTTGTTACTGTAACAATAGAGGAGAATTTTGGCATGAAATAAACCTCCAGAGACTGGGAAATGGGGCAACAACAAAAATCATTGCTGAAAAGCAGAGTTCATGATTTTTCCCTCCTGGTTGACCGCCAGTGTTAGTCATGTGGCACAGAGTACACCAGAGCTTCATTTGGACAGGCAATGCGATGTTAATTTAACGTTAATGAATCACTGTGTGGAAACCTGTTTTTCATGCAGGAAGCATGCAGTTTGCCCAGCTTGCCTATATACAATGAATAATCAAGACCAGTCATGTTCAGGCTGGTCAGGAAATGATTCCTTAAACGAAAATAAGAACATAAGAACATAAGAAATAGGAGCAGGAGTAGGCCACCTGGCTCCTCGAGCCTGCTCCGCCATTTAATATCTGATCTGACCTGATCATGGACTCAGCTCCACTTCCCTGCCCGCTCCCCATAACCCTTTATTCCCCTTATCGCTCAAAAATCTGTCTATCTCCGCCTTAAATATATTCAATGACCCAGCCTCCACAGCTCTCTGGGGCAGAGAATTCCACAGATTTACAACCCTCGAGGAGAAGAAATTTCTCCTCATCTCAGTTTTAAATGGGTGGCCCCCTTGTCCAGAACCATTCCCGGCCACCGGGTGGCACATGCACAGAACGCCAACATGAACAAATTGAAGTCCTCCCTCGCTGCCGAATCCCGTAATCGCTGGCCTGACCCCACGATCCACCGCTCCCCCCACACCTCCCCCCCCCCCCCATGATCTCTCTGCCACACTCCCAGCCCCAAGCCAGCCAGCCCCAATATCCCCTTGCTCAGTACCCGTACCATCCAATTTAACGTGACCACCCCTCGTCCGGAAAAATCCCTTATCCAGAACAGGCCAGGTCCCGAGGGTTCCCGATAAGAGTTCAACCTGTATGTCCTATTCTGACATTGTGGGGTTGATTTTTGCCGAATATTTTTAGGCGCTAAAGAGGTGGCCAAGATCGGGTCTTAAGCTGAAAGCCGGTTTAGCCCTCAAGACACCATCTTGGTAAAAAAAGTTGAAGCCGACGCTAGCAACAGCCACCTAGAGGCTTGTTAAACAACTGCAGGCAGTTAAAGAAAGCCACTAGCGCTCATTAAAGAGGCTGCACAGCATTTTAGTGGCTGGCGCTTCAGCTGAAGCCCTCTCCGAACAGCGACCTGCTATTTGGGAGTAAACACGGTGTTGATGATGATTTCAGGCGCTACTTAAAGGGATATTCACCACTTAAAGGGATACTCACCATTTCCTGGTCATTGCCGCTGGAGCTGTGAGGGGGACCTCTGAAACACACTGGGAGACTTTCTGGGACACTTTGTCAAGTCTTCACCACAACTGGAGCAACATTTATTCCTGAAATTCTCTGAGAACTTCACCTAAACAGAGTGAGTGCTGTGCTACTCCACCTTATAAGAACATAAGAACATAAGAAATAGGAGCAGGAGTAGGCCATACAGCCCCTCGAGTATGCTCCGCCATTTAATACGATCATGGCTGATCTGATCATGGACTCAGCTCCACTTCCCTGCCCGCTCCCCATAACCCCTTATCCCCTTATCGGTTAAGAAACCAGGGGCTAGAACCTCCACTTTTTTTGCATGCTTAACGCCCACTTAACGGCCATTTTACCGCTGAAATGACGTATAACGCCCAGATATCGCCCATTTTGGCACAAAATGGAAACTGGCAGGCATTTTTCGGAAACTTATCGCCGAGCGTTACTTTCCACATGTGCTTAACGCTGGGAAAAATATTATCGCTCGCCCACTTTTTGGGGGCAGAATCAGCAGAATGGGCGAACTCAACGGCCTAATATCGCCCAGCGTTACTTTCCGCATGGAATTAATGCCGAGATTCAATATTAACGCCCGGCCACTGTATTTTGTCGTAAAGAGCATATTTACCCAAACTAGCGGTCATGGAGATTGCCCATTGTCAATTTCATCACCTCGCACATATATCGCCCATAATATCGCTCGCTCAAAAAACCGCCCACAAAAAGTGGAACTAACCGGAACGAATCACAGCGTTATGGATGCCATGTTCTCGGTCACATGTCGCATATTTTAAAAGGCTGCTGTGCTTCAACCTCGGCGGAGTTCGGATGTACTCTGCAGGTCGTTGGAGTTGATGTGAACATCTCTAAAAACATCTTGACCACACTGTGACCGATTGGAATTGAAGAGGTGTGTTCTTCGGGACATTATTTGTTTGTGAGCAATCTGTGGAAAACAGAGAGCTACTGCAATGGGGCTTGTCCTTTCTCACCCTCTCTTGGTGACCAAATACATGCAGCAGACTCGACATCGCCGAAGGAACACTCCACTGCATTATGTGCGCAATGTACGAAGTGACAGACAGATGAGGAGGACCAGACATTACTGTCATGTATACTAACTGTATGGTCACATAAGGTGTGCCACCAGAGGGCATTGTGGTGGGAGACCTGAGGGTCACCTGCATAGGTGTGCAGGGCCCAGTATAAAAAGCTGCTCACTATGCTTGTGCCTCACTCTGGAGTTACAATAAATGGGAGTAAGGTCACAACAGCTCAAGTACAATACTAGACCTCGTGGAATCATTCATTAGAGCATTAAAGACATAACAACTGGCGACGAGATTACAAACTTTCACGCAAAAATGACTAACGTTGGTGCATTAGAAAAGTTCTTGAGGGTGAAGATTGGGAAGCCTTTACGGAGCGGCTCGACCAATATTTCATAGCAAACGACCTGGTAGGCGATGATCCGGCCACATTGGCAGATAAGCGCAGAGCGATCCTGTTGACCAGTTGTGGGTCCGCGGTCTACCGCATCGTCAGGGACTTGCTTGCACCAGAGAAAACAACGACCAAGTCATATGAGGAGCTGAAAGTGCTAATTCGGGACCAACTCAAACCGAAGGAGAGCATCCTCACGGCCAGGCATCGATTTTATACACACCGCCGCCCCGAGGGCCAGGAAATCACGAAGTACGCTGCCGACCTCAGGAGGCTGACAGGACCGTGTGAATTCGGCGCATCCCTCACCGGTACGTTGCGGGACATCTTCGTAATTGACATCGGTCATGAGGCCCTTCTTCACAGGCTACAGTCTGCCGAAACCACCGTCACTCTGCAGAAGGCCATCAGCATCAGCCAGGCATTCATGACCTCAAGCTGCAGCTCCAAGCAGATGATGACTCACTCTCAGGACTCGAACCCGGCAAGTACTGTAAATAGAATGGCGCCTTTCACAGGCAGAACTGTTGAACGTGAATCTACCCAGGGCAGAATGTACAGGCCCCCCGAGTCCTTTAATTCAGAGTCCGCCGAGGGGTGCAAACGTAAGTCGAGTAGCACCATGCTGGCAATGCGGAGGTAATCATAGGGCTCATCGGTGTCAGTTCAGAGACTATGTGTGTAAAGGCAGCAGCACAAAGGGCCACCTCCAGCAAATGTGCAAAAGAGCTGTGACTCACTACGTGGAAGGGGAGTCAGCAGATGACTGTGAATCCAGCACGGATTATGAGGAAATAGCTGGAGAGGCAGCTCAGTCCCAGGACGAAGTGTATGGAGTATATAACCTGCACCACAGATTGTCCTCCAGTGATAATGGAAGTCGAGATAAATGGCATTCCAGTATTCATGGAAGTGGACACGGGGGCGAGTCAGTCAGTAATGAGCCAGGAAGCCTTTGAGAGGCTATGGAATGATCAAGCTGAACAACCCAAGGTGGTCCTAGTTCAGGCAAAGCTATGCACCTACACCAAAGAACTGATATCAGTTGTTGGTAGTGCGGATGTAAGTGTATCCCATGATGGCGCAGTGCACAATTTACCATTGTGTATTGTTTCAGGTGATGGACCAATGCTACTTGGAATAAGATGGATGGGGAAGATTCATTGGAACTGGGAAGACTTCATCCCTCCAGCGATCGACGACCCCATGCTCAGAGGCAGAACAAGCCCCCACCTTTGGTTGGACCAGGCACCAGAGAGCAGATCCACGCAGCCCCCGAGTCACAGACTGCTCATCACGATTGTGTGGTGATGATCCGGCCGAGGAGACCCGAACGCACTTTCCCGCTTTCAGTGTCAAGACTCCTGGGGAGGAAGATTGGATCCGAGGGCGCCTTCCCAGCTTCAGTGGCAGAATCCCTGGGAAAGAAGATCGTGGCAGTCGACATCATGGACAGGGAAAAGATGGCGTCCAAGCCACGAGGTGCAGTGCTAATGGAGCAACGAAACTTGGTTAACGCAAGGAAGACGATTGGGGTAAAAGTAGTAAGGCCATTTTAAAGGAGGCTAGCAACCCACCATTTTTGAATGAATGGTTACCAATTTCAAGCCGATGTAAAAGTCCAGCTGTAACGAGCAAAATGTTGTTGAGCGATGTCGGGTGCAATTTGCAATCAGCCAATGTAGCGGGCGAACACCTAACGGTCGTATACAGGTCCAGCGGGCTACCCAATGCTGTAGCCTGCGTCCCCAGGACATAAATATCATAAAGTGTCCCCACAGCTGACAGAAGTAGACAAGCTGCAGAGTAAACGATCCCTGGGAAGCAGAGGCACGGGTAGCGATACCCTACCTCAGATCAGTTTAACATTGCAGGCACCCGATGGCATGAACCGCCAGGGGCCAGAAACAGTAAACTGCGCCTATGCTCGCAGTCGGCTACCGTCACCCACCACCCGGGTGGAAAAGGTGCAGCCCACAAAACCACTCGCCACCCCAACAATGCCCAAGAGCGAAGGGTCACCCGCAACGGCTCCTCCGAACGGGATCTGGACCAGCCAGGATCCCAAACTAGAGAGTGCTCACAACGGTGCTCTCAAGGAAAGTGAGTCAGCAGTCCTCTGCGAACTGCTCGACAAGAGGAGGCAGCCCCACCGTCGCTTCGACGAAATGCTCACTCACTCATACCGCTTCCCAGGGAGCAGCAGCGACACTGTGCAAACGAAAAGGACAGGGAGGTCACAGACACATCAGCTGTCTTTGGGCCTGCCCGACACGAGGAGTAACGGCAAGAGCCCTGAGCTCCGGCAATTCGAGCAAAATGAGCTCACCGCGCCCACAGATCCGCTAGCATGGGGCACTGCACCGCCACCAGACGACCCGGATCTCATCCGGCCGTGCTGGAACTAGATTGTCCTTGTGTACCTGTACTGATATACCTGTACTGATCATGTAAATGTACCACACAAAAAGAAACAACTGTAATCCACCCAACAAATGTACCAAGATGTAAATGTAAAGCCCATGTGGTGAACTTGAATGCAACTTGCGTGTAACGGGCCATTAGCATGATCTCTGTGTGGGGGGGAGAATGGAGTAGTCATGGACTCACAACCAGAAACCACGGGGACCTCCACTGGCAACAAATCTCACCACCAACCCACCCAAGCTAGAAGTGACCCTCCAATGGTCAACCAGGAAGAGCAAAGCCCAGGTCACTGTCAATGTACGAGTCAATTTGCATTAAAGACTTGGGGTGGAAGTGATGTCATCTATGTAGACCATGTATACCAACTGAATAGTCACATAAGGTGTGCCACCAGAGGGCACTGCGGTGGGAGAGCTGAGGGTCACCTGCATAGGTGTGCAGGGCCCTGTATAAAAGGCTGCCCACCATGCTTGTCCCTCACTCTGGAGTTACAATAAATGGGACCAAGGTCACAACAGCTCATGTACAATACTACAGCTCGTGGAGTTATTCATAAGAGTATTAAAGACATGAGGGTTACACCCCCCTGCCAGCTCATAAGGGCAGATCTGCAGCCTGCCCGTACTATCAGTACTGCACTGTCCGTCGAGGTCAAAGTCACCGCAGCACTGTCGTTCTATGCCTCGGGTTCTTTTCAGGCCACAGCTGGCGACATTTGCGGACTTTCTCAGCATGCCATACATCGCTGCATTAGACATGTCACTGAAGCCCTGTACGCACGCAGGAGGGACCTGATCAGCTTCCCTATGACCAGGGAGGCACAGAGTGAGAGGGCTCTAGGTTTCTCCATAATTGCAAACTTCTCCAAGGTGCAGGGAGCAATAGACTGTAAGCACATCGCGATGCGGGCACCTTTTCAGGATGCTGAGGTTTTCAGGAACCGCAAGGGATTCCACTCCCTGAATGTGCAACTCGTTGACGACCACCAGCAAATTATACTGGCAGTGAATGCTAAATTTCCGGGCAGCATCCATGATGCTCACATCCTGCGTGAGACCACTGTATCTGACTTGTTTAACAATGAGCCACAAGGTCAATGCTGGATGCTTGGGGACAAAGGATATGGCCTCGCCACCTGGCTGAGACCCTGCTGCGTGACACCCACACCGAGGCCGAGAGGTGATACAACGAGAGCCACAGAGCCACTCGCAATATCGTGGAGAAAACCATCGGAGTGCTGAAGCAGCACTTTAGATGCCTGGACCACTCAGGAGGTGAGCTCCAATACCACCCTGAGCAGGTAGCTCAATTCGTGGTGGTGTGCTCCATGCTACACAACTTGGCTATCAGGAGGGGACAAGAATTGCCTGATGTGTCTGACAGTCCACCTCACCAGAGAGAGGAAGAGGAGGACGAGGAGGATGACGCTGACATCGGGCCAGACAATTAGGCTGATGCTGAAGCCATGCCCCTGTCCCCCTGTAGACTGCATGAAAGGGCCCATGGTGGCATGATAGCTGCAAGAGCCTTACGTCAGGAGCTCATCAATGAGCGCTTTGCCTGAAAGAAAGTTGGTGTTATTTACAAGGCTGACACGCTGCTGGGTGTGCAGGTCATTCATTAATGGTGGGCATCACCTTGGTGACAGTTAAAGTTTAAGTTGATTGAAATTAAGTGTGATTATACCCTTTGATGTTAAGGAATCACCCGCGTGTAATGGTACAGCTTTCTGAGCCAATGTGCTGCAAGGTTTGTTAAATAAAAAATATTTAAACCGAACATTTGTCTGAAATCATCAGTATTTCATAGAAACATAGAAACATAGAAAATAGGTGCAGGAGCAGGCCATTCAGCCCTTCTAGCCAGCACCGCCATTCAATGAGTTCATGGCTGAACATGAAACTTCAGTACCCCCTTCCTGCTTTCTCGCCATACCCCTTGATCCCCCGAGTAGTAAGGACTTCATCTAACTCCCTTTTGAATATTTCTGTACAAACCAACACTTTCCGCGCCTCCTCCTCCCCCCGCCACTTCTCATCCCCACATCTATCCCTTCCCCTCCTGACTCCAAGCCGCCTGGCCGAGGAGGTCCTCAGGCGATGCTTCATTGGGGGGGAGGGGTGACGGCCGATGCGCTAGTTAGCTGGATACGGGAGAGGGTGGTCCCGAGGTTGGAGCGTCCTCCGAGCCATAAGCAAGATGTTGCTGCTGGCTCTCGTGTGCTTGGCAATGGGGGTGCGGCACCTTGGGGTTCAGTGCCACGTTCCGGGACCACTGGGAGCCCTCTGCCACCAGTGTTCCTGGCTACCAGCTCCAGGGCCTCCTCCATCCCTTCCATGTTATTTCTTATTTGTTGAAAAAAAACTTGGTGCCAACTATGTTCTTGGTGCTAAGTAGGCTTTTTGCTGCTGGTGAATCTCCATCGTTCTTCCCACCACAGCCACACATGCTTTCAGTCCCTCTGAGCTCCCTCTCTCTCTGTCTCCTCTTCTGCGCATGTCATGATGACCCTTGACCTCCTGAATCGCGGGACTCGAGCGTTGCGATGCCATTGCCAAGGACGGTCACACTTTACGGCAGAGGGTCAGAAAAATTTATCACTACCACCCATTTGCTATCGCTCATGGTAACGCTAAGTGTAAACTACTGTATATACTCGCGTATCCGACGACCTCACGTATCACGCGACCCCTAAATTTTCGTCCCCAAAACATGATTTTATCATATATCTCATGTATCATGCGAGTCACTTTTTTGAGGTACCAGATGCCACTAGGCTAGGCTTTCAAACAAGTTTAACAAGTACCCAACACGTAACAAGTACCCTAACACATAACAACGATCGAATACAGACCTTAACAACCGAATCATGAAACATCGAGTGGATTCTGTTGTGAAAGCTGTTCGCGAATCGAACACCGATATAGCAATCATTCCAGCTGGCTTGACTAGCGTTGTTCAGCCACTTGACGTATCCATTAATAAGCCATTTAAAGACAATATAAGAAAGAAATGGAATGACTGGATGATGGAAGGAGAGAAATCATTTACGAAGGGAGGGAATATGAAGGCTCCGGATTTGCCTCTACTGTGTTTGCGGGTAAAAGAAGCATGGGCTGAGATAGATGGAGATTTGATTGTTAAAGCCTCTAATAATGCAGCAAACTTCAGAGGGAGTTGTGGGTGGCGATCTCTAGACCACAGCAAAGATACAGTACAAGCGACAATAGAGGCTGCAATCCAGCCCAGGAGATACCTGCCGAGATTCAGCGTGGATACGGTCTGCTTAACAGCCTAACAGCCTAATCTTGGCCAGCACTTCACACCCGCAAATTTTGTATCTCGCGTATCATGCGACCCCCCAAATTTAGGTTACAATTTAGGTCTTCAAAAGTCGCATGATACGCGAGTATATACGGTAAGTGTTTTGAGAACAGGTGAGAAGCCAGCGATCTGAAAACCCTTTTTAACTCCCACGCCAGAAATAACGCACATTTTTGGGCGATAAGCACAAAAGTGGAGGTTCTAGCCCTATCTATCTCTGTCTTAAATGTAATACCTCCTCTCTCACTATGCTTATTTCATCCAGAATTTCACACTCCTCCTCAATAGCAATATCCACATTGCCCATTTCCTTTGTGAAAATAGACGCAAAGTATTCATTAAGAACCATACCTGACACATTCGTAATAAAGGATGAAACTGAGTACCGTGTACAATGAGCAAGTGTGACCTTAGCTCCTTTAATAAGACTCCAAAATGCAGAGTGGAATACCAAAGGGCAGAAAACGCTAGTGGGAGTTGTGTACAGACCACCTAAGAGTAGTAGTGAGGTTGGGGACAGCATCAAAGAAGAAATTAGGGAAGTGTGCAATAAAGGTACAACAGTTATCATGGGTGACTTTAATCTACATATTGATTGGGCTAACCAAACTGGTAGCAATGCGATGGAGGAGGATTTCCTGGAGTTTATTAGGGATGGTTTTCCAGACCAATATGTCGAGGAATCAACTCGAGGGCTGGCCGTCCTAGATTGGGTGATGTGCAATGAGAAAGGACTAATTTGCAATCTTGTTGTGTGAGGCCCCTTGGGGAAGAGTGACCATAATATGGTAGAATTCTTTATTAAGATGGAGAGTGACACAGTTAATTCAGAGACGAGGGTCCTGAACTTAAGGAAAGGTAACTTCGATGGTATGAGGGGTGAATTGGCTAGAATAGACTGGCAAATGATACTTAAAGGGTTAACGGTGGATAGGCAATGGCAAACATTTAAAGAGCACATGGATGAACTTCAACAATTGTACATCCCTGTCTGAAGTAAAAATAAAACGGGGAAGGTAGCTCAACCGTGGCTAACAAGGGAAATTAGTGATAGTGCTAAATCCAAGGAAGAGGCATATAAATTGGCCAGAAAAAGCAGCAAACCCGAGGACTGGGAGAAATTTAGAATTCAGCAGAGGAGGACAAAGGGTTTAATTAGGAGGGGGAAAATAGAGTATGAGTGGAAGCTTGCTGGGAACATAAAAATTGACTGCAAAAGCTTCTATAGATATGTGAACAGAAAAAGATTAGTGAAGATAAACGTAGGTCCCTTGCAGTCAGAATCAGGTGAATTTATAATGGGGAACAAAGAAATGGCAGACCAATTGAACAAATACTTTGGTTCTGTCTTCACGAAGGAAGACACAAACAAGCTACCGGAAATACTAGGGGACCGAGGGTCCAGCGAGAAGGAAGAACTGAAGGAAATCCTTATTAGTCAGGAAATTGTGTTCGGGAAATTGATGCGATTGAAGGCCGATAAATCCCCAGGGCCTGATAGTTTGCATCCCAGAGTACTTAAGGAAGTGGCCCTAGAAATAGTGGATGCATTGGTGATCACTTTCCAACAGTGTATCGACTCTGGATGAGTTCCTATGGACTGGAGGGTAGGTAATGTAACATCACTTTTTTAAAAAGGAGGGAGAGAGAAAACAGGGAATTATCGACCAGTTAGCCTGACACCAGTAGTGGGGAAAATGTTGGAATCAATTATTAAAGATGAAAGAGCAGCGCATTTGGAAAGCAGTGACAGGATCGGTCCAAGTCAGCATGGATTTATGAAAGGGAAATCACGCTTGACAAATCTTCTAGAATTTTTTGAGGATGTAATTAGTAGAGTGGACAAGGGAGAACCAGTGGATGTGGTGTATTTGGACTTTCAAAAGGCTTTTGATAAGGTCTCACACAAGAGATTGGTGTGCAAAATTAAAGTACATGGTATTGGGGGGTAATGTATTGACGTGGATAGAGAACTGGTTGGCAGACAGAAGCAGAGAGTCGGGATAAGCGGATCCTTTTCATAATGGCAGGCAGTGACGAGTGGGGTACCGCAGGGCTCAGTGCTGGGAGCCCAGCTATTTACAATATACATCAATGATTTAGATGAAGGAATTGAATGCAATATCTCCAAGTTTGCAGATGATACTAAGCTGGGTGACGGTGTGAGCTGTGAGGAGGATGCTAAGAGGCTGCAGGGTGACTTGGACAATTTGGTGAGTGGGCAAAACATGGCAGATGCAGCATAATGTGGATAAATGTGAGGTTATGCATTTTGGGGGAAAAAACACGAAGGCAGAATATTAACTGAATGGTGGCAGATTAGGAAAAGGGGAGGTGCAACGAGACCTGGGTGTCATGGTCCATCAGTCATTGAAAGTTGGCATGCAGATACAGCAGGTGGTAAAGAAGGCGAATGGCATGTTGGTCTTCATAACTAGGGGATTTGAGTATAGGAGCAGGGAGGTCTTGCTGCAGCTGTACAGGGCCTTGGTGAGGCCTCACCTGGAATATTGTGTTGTGTTTTGGTCTCCTAATCTGAGGAAGGACGTTCTTGCTATTGAGGGAGTGCAGCGAAGGTTCACCAGACTGAATCCCGAGATGGCAGGACTGACATATGAGAAGAGATTGGATCGACTGGGCCTGTATTCACTGGAGTTTAGAAGGATGAGAGGGGATCTCATAGAAACTTATAAAATTCTGACGGGACTGGACAAGTTAGATGCAGGAAGAATGTTCCCGATGTTGGGGAAGTCCAGCGGGAGTTAGATATGGCCATTACGGCTAAAGGGATCAAGGGGTATAGAGAGAAAGCAAGAAAGGGGTACTGAGGTGAATGATCAGCCATGATCTTATTGAATGGTGGTGCAGGCTCGAAGGGCCGAATGGTCTACTCCGGCACCTATTTTCTATGTTTCTATGTTTCTATGTTGTAACCAGTATGACGTCCTGGAAAACCACGGTGCGAAGAACCGACTTTAGCAGGCTCTCCATGTTCCGTTGGAAGATTGCCGCGGCCGACCGAATCCCGAAATGGCATCTGTTATAGATGAACAGACCTTTGTGCGTCTTGATGCAGGTGAGGCCTTTCGAAGACTCCTCCAGCTCCTGCGTCATGTAGACTGAGGTCAGGTCCAGCTTGGTGAACGTCTTCTCTCCAGCCAGGGTCGCAAATAGGTCGTCTGCCTTGGGTAGCAGGTACTGGTCCTGTCGCGACAAACGTTTCATCGTTACTTTATAGTTCCCACAAATTCTGACCGTGCCATCGTCTTTAAGTACCGGAACAATCGGACTAGCCCATTCGTTGAATTACGCCGGCGCGATGATGCCTTCTCACTGCAGCCTGTCCAGCTCAATTTTCACTTTTTCACGCATCATATACAGTACCGCCTGTGTCTTGTGGTGGATGGGTCGTGTACCGGGAACCAAATGGATCTGCACTTTCGCCCCCGAGAAGCTTCCAATGCCTGGCTCAAACAACGATGGAAAGCTGCTCAGAACCTGGGCACATGAGGTGTCGTTGATGGACGAAAGCGCTCGGATGTCGTCCCAGTTCCAGCGGATTTTTCCCAGCCAGTTTCTGCCAAACAATGTGGGTCCATTCCCTGGCACAATCCACAGCGGGAGTTCGTGTACTGCTCCATCATAGGAGACTTTGACCTGCACTGCCAATTACAGGGATCAGTTCCTAGGTGTAAGTCCTTGGGTTGGTGTGAATGGAGCTGAGCTTGTGCCTTTTTGCCCCACAGCCTGTCGAAGGCCTCTTTACTCATTATGGACTGACTCGCACCCCCGTGTCCAGTTCCATAGATACTGGAATTCCGTTCAGTTCAACTTTCAACATTATTGGTGGACATTTCATGGTGAATGTGTGTATCCCGTACACTTCTGCCTCCTCGGTACGAGTCTCCAATTCAGCCTGATCCACAGTGGATCGATCTTCCTCTGCAACGTGGTGGTTTGCAGAGTTTGCAGCTCGCCTGCACATTCGCTGAGGTGTCCCATTGTTCTGCAACCGTTGCACGCATAGTGCTTGAAGCAGCATTGATGGGGCCGATGATCACCTCCACAACGCCAACAAGGTGTTAACTGCCTCCCATTAACGATTGATGGCAGACTCTGGGTCATCTGAGGTCGGGCAGCAGCAGCCGGCGTGTACGTTCTGCCATGTATATTCCTGCTCGGAAACGACAGTACTGGCCGAAACTTCTTTACTCTGTGAAATCTGTTTGGTGTTGTTGCTGGTGGACATAAATGCCTGGGCTATCGTTATGGCTTTACTTAGATTCAGAGTTTCAACAGTCAACAGTTTGCAAAGGATTGTCTCATGGCCAATGCCCAGTCCAAAAAAGTCTCCAAGCATTTTTTCTAGGAATTCCTCAAATTCGCAATGTCTTGCGAGGCGCCTTAGTTCGGCGACATAGCTCGCCACCTCCTGGCCCTCCAACCATTGACACATGTAGAACCGATATCTCGCCATCAAAACGCTTTCCTTAGGATTTAGGTGCTCCCGGACCAGCATGCACAATTCTTTATAGGATTTAGCTGTTGGTTTTGCCGGAGCTAGGAGATTCTTCATGAGTCCATAGGTTGTTGCCCCACAGAGAGTTAGGATGATCGCCCTTCGTTTGGTAGTGTTCTCGTCCCCTTCCAGCTCGTTGGCCACAAAGTATTGGTCGAGTCGCTCCATGAAGGCCTCCCAATCATCCCCTTGTGAGAACTTCTCTGGGATACCAACTGTTCTTTGAATTTTTGCGCGGTTGTTCATTACCTCATCACCAATTGATACGATCGTAATAAAGGATGAAACTGAGTACCATGTACAATGAGCAAGTGTGACCTTAGTTCCTTTAATAAGACTCCAGAGTGCAGGTACCTCGTGGATGGCCTGCTTATATACCCTGCTCCCAAGGGATGCTGGGATCCCTTAGAACTCCTCTGGTGGTACAATAATACAGGTTACAAGGGATTAAATACATAACATCACCCACATCTTCCGTCTCCACACACAGTTTACCCTCATGGTCTCTAATGGTCCCTATCCTTTCTTTAGATATCCTGTTGCTCTTAATACATTTATAGAACATATTTGGGGTTTCCTTGATTTTACTTGCCAAGAATTTTTCATACTCTCTCTTAGCATTCCTAATATCCTTTTTAATTTTACCTGTGAACTTTCTATATTCCTCCAGTGGTTCTAAATTATTTAGCCGTTGATATATAACATAAGCTTCCCTTTTTTTCTTTATCCTACTCTGTAAGTTCCTAGACATCCAGGGGGCTCTCGAATTGTTATTCCCACCATTTTTCTTTAAGGGCACATGTTTGGCCTGAGCCCTCCGGATCTCCTCCTTGAATGCCTCCCACTGTTCCGACACTGATTTACCTTCAAGTATCTGTTTCCAGCCCACTGTGACCAAATCACTTCTCAGCTTAGGAAAGTTAGTTCAGCACCAATTTGAGACTTTTATTCCTGGTCTATCCTTGTCCTTATCTATAACTACCTTCAATCTGACTGAATTATGGTCACTGACACCCAAGTGCTTTCCCATTGATACCCCTTCCACCTGCCCGGCTTCATTCCCCCAAATTAAATCCAGAACCGCCCCCTCCCATGTTGGGCTTGTTACACACTGACTAAAAAAGTTCTCTTGAATGCATTTTAAGAATTCGCACCCTCTATACCCTTCACACTATATTTGTCCCATACAATATTAGGATAGTTGAAATCCCCTACTATTCCTGCCCTATGGTTTTTGGACTTCACAGAAATTTGCCTACATATTTGCTCTTCTATCTCCCTCCCACTGTTTGGTGGTCTATAACACATGGCCGGCAATGTGATTGCCCATTTTTTATTTTTCAGTTTGACATATGGCCTTATTTGATGATCCCTCTAACATAGCATCCCTCCGCACAGCTGTAATAATTTATTTAATCAATATCGTGACCCCCCCCCCCCGCTTTTTACCCCCTCTCTGTCCTGTCTAAAAATCCTGTAACCAGGAATATTGAGCTGCCAAACCTGCCCCTCCAGCCATGTCTTTGTAATGGCTATAATGTCAGACTCCCAAGTGTCTACCTGTGCTCTCAGCTCATCTGCCTTATTCGCTATACTCCTTGCATTGAAGTATACACCATTTAGCACAGGAAGACCTCCTTGATTACTACTTACTAAACCTTGTTTCCTCTGTCTTATAGATTCACTTTCTGCGTTCTAGCTTTCAAATTTCAGCTTTACTTCCTTCCCTATTGAAGTTGTTCTGAGGTTCCCATCTCCCTGCCAAGCTAGTTTAAACTCTCCCCAACAGCACTAGCAAAACTCCCAGCGAGGATATTTGTCTTGGCTCGCTTTGTACAGGTCCCATCTCCCCCAGAAGCAGTCCCAATATCTCAGGAAGTTAAAGCCCTCCCTCCTTCATCAGCTCTCTAGTCACGCGTTCATCCTTACTATTCTTCTATTCTTGTACTCATTAGCACGTGGCACCAGTAGTTACCCAAGATTACTACCTTTGAGGTCCTACACTTTAATTTTTTTTCTCCTAGCCCCTAAATCCTGCCTGCAGGACCTCATCCCTCTTTCTACCTATGTCATTAGTCCTGATATGGACCATGACCTCTAGCTGTTCACCCTCTCCCCCCAGAATGCCCAGCATCTGCTCTGTGACATTTTTGACCCTGGCACCGGGGAGGCACCATACCATCCTGGAGTCACATCTACGGCAGCAGAAACCCTTTCTATTCCCCTAACTATTAAATCCCCTACCATTACAGCTCTTTTATTCTTTGTCCCCCCCCCCCCCCCGCCACCCCCACCCCCATCCCCCCTGTGCCGCTGAGCCACCTGTGGTGCCTTAGTCTTGGCTCTGGCTGCACTCCCCAGAAGCCGTCACTCCCATTGGTACTCAGAAGAGAATATTGGTTGGAAAATGAGATGGACTCAGTGGGGGACTCCTGCACTACCAGCCTAGCAATCTTCCTCCATCTGGTGTTCACCCACTTCCCCTCTACCTGCATGCTTTTAAGTTGCGGGGTGACCACCTCCTGAAATGTGCTATCCATGTAGCTCTCAGCCTCGTGGATGCACCGTATAATAACTTGCAGCAATTTCCAGGAGTTTAGTACTGTAGTGCTGTTCTAACTTCCTTACAATCTCCCTAAGTGATGTATCCTTTGGCTTGATGGGAACAAGCACATTTTTCAGGGTTTCATACATCTCAGGCCCTGCTTCAGTCAAGAAAATAGCGCGTTTTCTTTCCAACAACACCTGGTTACGGTTTCATCATCGGGGACGTCGCTGAAACTATTCGCGGTGAAAAACATTTCTAGCCGCTCAACATACGTACCAAACGTTTCACGGTGACGGTGAAACTCACCCAAGCGCCCTAGTATTCCCATAGGCGTGGCCATCTGGCAGTTCAGACAAGTGTGCTTGTAATTTATCTTGGATTTTTAGCTGTTAATCAAAACAAAGAAGCTCTCAAAGTCTCTCTGTCGGTTGGCTGAATCATCCACCAGCAAAAATTGCAGCTAGGTTATCCAGAAATCCTATCCTTTTTCACCAATGTGATATCTTCTGTACGACCTCACAAACACACAGGCTTTTAGATGGCTGATAATGTCAGGAACCTGTCAGGTGACCTGTTCCCTCTTTATTGTTGAAAGCAGCAATGGCTGCATTACCACGTAGTCCACCGGGTGGAGCGATATATATTATAGTTTTCTTTGGAACGGAGGAGATTGAGGGGAGACCTGATTAAGGTGTATAAAATTTGAGGGGCCTGGATAGAGTGGATAGGAAGGACCTGTTTCTCTTGTCAGATGGGGTCAACAAACAGGGGGCATAGATTTAAAGTAGTTGGGGCGGGGGGGTTTAGAGGAGATATGATGGGAAATTTCTCCACCCAGAGGGTGGTGGGGGTTTGGAACTCACTGCCTGAAAGGGTGGTAGAGGCAGAAAGCCTCACCACTTCAAAAAAATACTCGGATGTGCACTTGAAGTGCCGTAACTTACCAGGCTACGGACCAAGAGCTGGAAGGTGGGATTAGGTTGGATAGCTCTTGGTCGGCCGGCACGGACGCAATTGGCCGAAATGGCCTCCTGCCGTGCTGTAAATTTCTATGATTCTATGCAATAACTGCACCACGAAACTAGAGTCTAATCAGCACTCGAGTGCTAAACCTGCAGGTTTCTGGTTTAGCACTTCCAGGCAAGTTCAAATTATGGTAATCAGCAATTAAGACCAACATTGTGTGCTCTTTAAACAAATGCCCCTTGAAAGAGGGGTCACATTCCAAAATAATTTTTTTTTCCAGTGCCCCTTTTTTTTTGGGGGGGGGGCGGGGAGTTTTAGGGTACTAAAAACAGAAATTATACAAGTGCCCCCTGGCTAAAATAGGGGGGAGGGGCACTAAAATTGGCAAATTAAACAAATTAAACTTTAAACTTAAATGATCAAATTAAAATTTGGTTGCCGAGGGTGATGATGCACTCCAGTCCCTCCGGCACCCACCTCCAACATTGTGTGCTAAGTCCAGACCTTCAAACAGGTGTGTCTTATCAGCACGGCGCCCACTTAGTGCCTGTTTTCACCCAATGGCCAAAATAACCCCATGCATTTTTTTTAAAAATTTGAATGATCCCAAATTATTGCAATTCCTGTCATGTCTTCTGCAATATATCCAAAAAGGGCAACAGACAATAGTTGGGCTGCGAAAACAAAGTACAACTCTGATTTTTGATTTAATAAAGGTCAAGGGTATGAAATGCCCAATTTATGTATTCATGTCTTGGCTGAATGATGTCACTCCCTATCTCGGATTGCATCAAAACATATAATTGGACATTCATGCTTGAAATCTGCAGCAGCATTCTATAATTAGTCTTACAATGTTGTACTTTTTGCTAACCATATTTTTGATAAAAACTGATTTTGTGCGTGAATTTCAACAGTGGAGATCAAACAGAAAAAAACAATTTTAAATTTAATACAGCCAGACCTCCTTGTTGACTACTTTCTAGCCCTTGTTTCCTCTCTCCTTCAAATTCACTTTCTACATTTTTGCTTTCTAATTCCAGCTTTACTCCCACCCCCTACTGAGTCTATTCTCAGGTTCCCATCCCCCTGCCAAGCTAGTTTAAACCCTCCCCAACACCACTCGCAATCCCACCCCCACCCCCCCCGTCCCGCCCCCACAAGGATATTGGTCCCGGCTCTGTTGAGGTGCAACCCGTCCGTCTTGTACAGGTCCCACCTCCCCCAGAAGCGGTCCCAATGCCTCAGGAATCTAAAGCCCTCCCTCCTGCACCATCTCTCCAGCCACGCATTCATCTGCTCTAGCCTTCTAGTTCTGTACTCACTAGCTCGTGGCACTGGGAGTAATCCGGAGGTTACTACCTTTGAGGTCCTGCTTTTTAATCTCTCTCCTAGCTCCTTAAATTCTGCCTGCAGGACCTCATCCCTCTTTCTACCTACGTCATTGGTACCGATATAGACCACAACCTCCGGTTGATCATCCTCTCGCCCCAGAATGCCCTGCCACCGCTTGGTGACATCCTTCACCCTGGCACCAGGGAGGCAACATACCATCCTGGAGTCATGTCTGCGGCCGCAGAAACGCCCGTCTGCTCCCCTGACTATTGAATCCCCTACCACTATAGCTCTTCCATTCTTCTGTTGGGCAGATTCCATCAGCGGCAATCCTTCTGCCCAAAAATTCAACCTCGGGTGCGAGAAACAGGCACTTGGATTTCTTGACTCGTAGGCCTACCCGATCCAACCGCTTTAGTACTTCCTCCAAATTACGGAGATGGGAATCGGTGTCCCTGCCCGTGATAAGTATGTCATCTTGAAATACAACCGTCCCCGGGATGGACTTGAGCAGACTCTCCATGTTGCGCTGGAATATGGCAGCTGCCGACCTGATGCCGAATGGGCATCGATTGTACATGAAAAGGCCTCGATGTGTGTTGATGGTGGTGAGTAGCTTGGATTCCTCGGTCAATTCTTGCGTCGTATACGCAGATGTGAGGTCTAATTTTGAGAAAAGTTTACCTCCAGCCAATGTGGCAAATAAGTCCTCCGCTCTGGGCAGCGGGTACTGGTCCTGTAGGGAGACTCTGTTTATGGTAGATTTGTAGCCCCCACAGATTCGTACAGATCCATCAGGCTTCATGACTGGGACGATGGGACTTGCCCAGTCGCTAATTCCACAGGTGATATAATGCCTTCCCGCAGAAGCCTGTCTAGTTCGTGTTCAATCTTTTCCCTCATCACATAGGGTACAGCTCTGGCCTTGTGATGGACCGGTCTAGCATCCTGTGTGATGTAGATTTTGACTTTGGCCCCTTTGAAAGTGCCCACACCTATAAATCGCTCTATAACTGATGAGCAGGAGGTCCGTTCCTCTAATGACATGGCATGGACATCATCCCATTTCCAGTTTAGTTTTGCCAGCCAGCTTCTCCCCAGCAGTGCTGGGGTGTCTCCGGGGACAATCCACAGGGGAAGTCGGTTCACTGTCCCTTTGTGTGTGACTGAGAGCATGGCGCTGCTGAGGACTGGTACGATTTCTTTGGTATAGGTCCTTAGTGTGGTGTCGACCCTTGTGCGTTTTGGTCTGACTCTTTTATGCGGCCACAGTTGTTCAAATTGTTGAGCGCCAATGAGAGATTGACTCGCTCCCATATCCAGCTCCATGTTGACAGATATCCCGTTGAGTAGGACCCTCATCATTAGAGGAGGCGTCCTGTTGTAGGAGCAGCGGCCATTAATCGTGTTGACCCGCTGTACACCGGTGTCCCGGGTACTGTCCCCACCATCTTCTGGTCCGCTTTCCGACCCATCCGATTCGTATACCAGCCGAGCTGCCGTTTTTTTGCACATGCGGGCCAAATGCCCTGTATATTCACAATTTCTGCAAACAGCCTGCTGAAATCGACATCCCCTTGACGAGTGCCCACCCCCACAGCTCCAGCACAGACCTGTTCCATTGTTCAAAGAGTTTCCAAAGAATGAGCTGCGTCTGGCTGATCTCTCTTGAGCTTCTCTCAGTTTGTAGTTGATTGCTCGCATTGTGGGTTGATGAGGTGTGAACGGCCGTTCCTGTGGCCCTTGATGGCTTCTGCCTGCTGTCGAGAACCTGTTCTCCCGGTTTTGTCTGTGTGTGGGGGTAACAGCTTGTTTAGTGCTGTGAACTTCTTGTTCCAATATTTCGTTAGTTGTCATACCTGCATTGTAAATCAACCTCGTTTCTTCTTCCCCTACCAAGAATGTCTGTGCAACCAGTGCTGCTGCCTCTAAGGTCAGGTTCTTGGTCTCTATGAGCTTTCGGAATATGCCTGCGTGGCCTATTCCTTCAATGAAAAATTCTCTCAGCATTTCTCTCCTCAGTTCATCGGAGAACTCACATAAACTAGCCAACCTCTGAAGTTCCGCCACGAAGTCGGGTATGCTCTGGCCCACACAGCGTCTGTTGTTGTAGAACCTTTGTCTGGCCATGTCTAGGCTGCTAGCTGGCTTCAGGTGGTCTCTTACCAGTGTGCTCAATTCTTCAAACGAATTGCTTGCTGGTTTCTCGGGTGCCAACAGATCCTTCATTAAAGCGTATGTTTTCGAGCCACAGCTGGTCAAGAGATGGGCTCTTCTCTTGTCTGCCTTATCGTCGCCTAACCAGTCTTTGGTTACAAAGCTTTGCTGGAGCCTTTCTATAAAGTCCTCCCAATTGTCTCCCGCATTGTACTTTTCATCTGATCCGTTGTTTGCCATTCTGTGGATTCTGTAATCCCGTAACCCGTCGCCACTGTAAAGTCCTGTCCCCTCAGTACAGATTCACACGAGGCATGTAGTGAAGTCAAGGTCACTCTGGACCTGCACCTTTATTTCACAGCTCTGGAATGCTGCACTTGCCTGAGACCTGTCCTTATATACCTGTCTCTTGCAAGTGCACCCCTGGTGGTAAGGTATGCTGGTGGTTACAGGTCATATCTTATTACAGTCATGTATAGCATGTTAGGATACAATTATATATAATAATGTAAGATATGTGACAGTTGTGTCCCTGGATGCTCTAATAATGACTCCACGAGGTAGTGTGTTGTACTTGAACTGTAGTGATCTTAGTCCTTTATTTGTTAACTCCAGAGTGAGGATCACACCTGGTGGCCTGCCTTTTATACTAGGCCTGACACACCTGTACAGGTAACCTACAAGTCTCCCACTGCAATGCCCTCTGGTGGCACACCTTGTAATAGTACCAACAGTAGCCATGTAGGATACATGACAGGTAACATGCTGCAGGATGGAGTCGTGGACACTCACATCGAAGACAGAGTCTCGGTTGAGGAGATCTTCGAAGTGTTCCTTCTAGCGGGCACTGACTGCCTCTCTGTCCTTGATGGGTACCTCTCTGTTCTTGGCCCGCAGTGGGGTAGGACCCTTAGGCCGTAGGTAGTCTTGACTGCGCGGAAGAATCCACGCATGTCGTGGTTGTTGGCTAGTTGCTGGATCGCCTGCACTTTCTCCACCCACCATCTGTTCTTTAGGTCGCGAGTTTTATGTTGGACCTCGGCCCTCAGACGTCTGTAGAGCTGCTTTCTTGCTCTTGAGTTTAGTTGTTGTGCTCGCGGCTTATTAGCTCTTGGATCTCCTGGTCATTCCTGTCGAACCAATCTTGATGTTTCCTGGTCGAGTGACGAAGCGGCTCTTTACAGGGTTAATTATGGAGGCAGACCAGGCACTGTGGACACTCTGCGTCTCTGGATCACTGGGAGTCATCAGGTTGGTTGTGAGGCGCTGAATAGGGCTTTCTTAGCAGGGTCTTTGAGTGCGCCCGCGTTGATTTTCCTGCGGCATCGTTTCCCTTGCCGCCGCTCTTTTGGGATTACGTTGACGGAGATGACAGAGGTGGTAGTCCACCCCGCAGTCGTCTGCTCCTGTCATGGTGCGGGTGATGCGGACATAGTCTAGCAGATGCCAGTACTTGGAGCGAGGGCGTTACCATGAAGCCTTGTACTTGTCTCTCTGATGGAACAAGGTGTTGGTTATGACAATGTCGTGTTCGAAGCATTTCGTCAGGAGGAGGGTACCGCTGGAGTTGATTTTCCCCAACCCCTCTCTGTCATTCACACCTCCCCGGAGGTCTGTGTCCTTTCCAACTCTGGCGTTAAAGTTGCCGAGGAGGATCAGCTTGTCGCCCGTTGGGACTCGGGACAGGGATTGTTTGAGGCTGGAGTAGAATTCCTCTTTGCTCTGAACTGTAGCTTCCAGTGTTGGGGCATATGCACTGATGACCCTAGCGCACTGGTTGCAGGCTCGGGTGAGCCGAAGGGTCATGAGGCGTTCGTTTAACCCGCAAGGGGAGTCTCTGAGATGGCCCACTAGCTTGTTTTTTATGGTGAAGCCTACCCCAGGGAGGCGGTGTTCTTTTTCTGGTTTGCCTTCCCAGAAGAAGGTGTAACCCCCCACCTTGTTCATTGAGCTGGCCTTCCCCTGCCCGCTGAGTCTCGCTTAGGGCGGCGATGTCTACGTCGAAACGTCTGAGTTCCCAGGCAACGATAGCGGTACAGTGTTCCGGTCTGTCGCTGTTGGGGTTGTCCATGGGGGTCATGACGTTCGAGGCCCAAACTTCATTTTAAAGGGTGGAAGATGTCTGTGCGTGAATTCTTTTATCGTGGGATGGCCGTTGCACACCAGCCACCACATGGGCTTGACAGAGCAACGTATCGGTCCAACGGCAAGGGGATCCAAGACGATTGGAGACTAGGCTCCGCTGCGCAGGCCTAGTACACACACACACACACACACACACACACAAACACACATACTCCTACTTCATTATACTCCATCTGCCATCTTACTGCCCACTCACTTAGTCTATCTATATCCCTTTGCAGACTCTTTGGGGCCAAAATTGCCCCTTTCCTGAAGGTCTCTTAACACCGGAAAGTGACGGCCATGCTGCGGAGTGCAATGGGCGGTGATTTTTTGTGTAGTGTAGTGTAGTGGCCGGAATTACCCACCCACTGCTCCACTACTACCGATCTGTGCTAAGTGCGTCATCACATGTGCAGCGCTGATGTTCCCGACGGCAAAATTCTGCCGTGAAAATCTTCCCCCCGCCAGACGGTGCCAGAGCAACCTTTTTCCGGCGGTGCAGCGAAGGCTGAGGCCTTCTGCAATGGCAGTGCAGCTCCAATTAAAGAGGAGGACCCACTGCCGTTGCCGCCATGTTTGATTTTGTTGGTTGACTGCCATGTCGGGCCCCCAGGTTCGGTCGGGCCGCCAACAGGCAGTCTGGCACACCCCCCCCCCCTTGGGTGCCCGGCCGAATCCCTCTCTGGCGGCCCAGTGCGCCGAAGTTTAAACATTGCACAGGCTCTCCCCTTTAAATGAAGGCACCGTGTTGACGTAATCGCAGCGGTCCACGACAGTGCCCCCACCCAACTTCCGTTCCTCTGGTGTACCCACTACCCCACTTCCGC
The DNA here is from genome assembly GCF_044704955.1 of Pristiophorus japonicus. Taxonomy (NCBI): domain Eukaryota; kingdom Metazoa; phylum Chordata; class Chondrichthyes; family Pristiophoridae; genus Pristiophorus; species Pristiophorus japonicus. Next base: position 19,631,946 of record NC_091985.1, read on the forward strand.
CCCATTATGAGTGACTTTCGGTCCACCTGAAAAAAAAACAAAGAGAGGAATGTTGCTCAAGAGGTCACCTCAACCACCGCGGCAGAGGGCAATTTCAGGGCCTTCGTGCTCTCCTCACAGTTTACTGTCCCATCTATCTTTGTATCGTCAGCAAACGTGGATACATTACAGTCCATCCCTTCATCTAGCTCATTAATATCGAATGTAAAATAGCTGAGGCCCCAGCACTGATCCTTGCAGCACACCGCTAGTTACAGCCTGCCAACCTGAAAAAGACTAGTTTATCCCTACTTTCTGTTTTCTGTCCATTAACCAATCCTCTATCCATGCTATTATATTACCCCTAACCCCGTGAGCCCTTATCTTGTGTAATAACCTTTTATGTGGCACCTTATCGAATGCCCTTTGGAAATCCAAATATTCTGCATCCACTGGTTCCTCTTTATCTACCGCGCTAGTTACATCCTCAAAAAACTGCAATAAATTTGTCAAACATAATTTCTCTTTCATAAAACCATGTTAACTCTGTCCAATTATGTTATGATTTACTTAAGTGCCCCGATACCACTTCCTTAACAATGGATTCCAGCATTTTCCCAACGACTGACGTCAGGCTAACTAGCCTGTAGTTCCCTGTTTTCTCTCTCCCTCCTTCCTTGCATAGCAGTGTTACATTTGCTACCTTCCAATCCACTGGGACACTTCTAGAATCTAGGGAATTTTGGAAGATCAAAATCAATGCATCCACTTTCTCTGCAGCGACCTCTTTCAGAACCCTAGGATGTAACATAGACACATAGAAACATAGAAAATAGGTGCGGGAGTAGGCACTTCGAGCCTGCAACGCCATTCAATAAGATCATGGCTGATCATTCACCTCAGTACCCCTTTCCCGCTTTCTCTCCATACCTCTTGATCCCTTTAGCCATAAGGGCCATATCTAACTCCCTCTTGAATATATCCAATGAACTGGCATCAACAACTCTCTGCGGCAGGGAATTCCACAGGTTAACAACTCTCTGAGTGAAGAGGTTTCTCCTCATCTCAGTCCTAAATGGCCTACCCCTTATCCTAAGACTGTGTCCCCTGGTTATGGACTTCCCCAACATCGGGAACATTCTTCCCACATCTAACCTGGCCCGTCCCATCAGAATTCGATACGTTTCTATGAGATCCCCTCTCATCCTTCTAAACTCCAGTGTATAAAGGCCCAGTTGGTCCAGTCTCTCCTCATATGTCAGCCCCGCCATCCTGGGAATCAGTCTGGTGAACCTTCGCTGCACTCCCTCAATAGCAAGAATGTCCTTCCTCAGACTAGGAGACCAAAACTGAACATAATATTCCAGGTGGGGCCTCACCAAGGTCCTGTACAATTGCAGTAAGACCTCCCTGCTCCTATACTCAAATCCCCGAGCTATGAAGGCCAACATGCCATTTGCCTTCTTCACCGCCTGCTGTACCTGCATGCCAACTTTCAATGAGTGATGAACCATGACACCCAGGTCTCGTTGCACCTCCCCTTTTTCTAATCTGCCACCATTCAGATAATATTCTGCCCTCGTGTTTCTGCCACCAAAGTGAATAACCTCACATTTATCCACGTTATATTGCATCTGCCATGCATTTGCCCACTCACTCAACCTGTCCAAATCACCCTGCAGCCTCTTAGCATCCTCCTCACAGCTCACACCACCACCCAGTTTAGTATCATCTGCAAACTTGGAGATATTACACTCAATTCCTTCATCCAAATCATTAATGTATATTGTAAAGAGCTGGGGTCCCTGCTCTGAGCCCTGTGGCACTCCACTAGTCACTGCCTCCCATTCCGAAAAGGACCCGTTTATCCCGACTCTCTGTAGGCTGTCGGATCCAGGGGATTTGTCGGCTTTTAGTCCCATTAGTTTCTCTAGCACTTTTTCTCGACTTATTTTAATTACGTTAAGTTCCTCACTCTCATTAGACTCTTGGTTCCCCACCATTTTTGGTATTTTTTTTTGTCTTCTACTGTGAAGACAGATACAAAATCATTTCACATTTCTGCCATTTCCTTATTCTCCATAATAATTTCTCCTGTTTCAGCCTCTAAGGGACCGACGTTTATTTTTGCTACTCTCTTCCTTTTTACATACTTGTAGAAGCTCTTACAATCTGTTTTTATATTACTTGCTAGTTTTCTTTCATAGGCTAGACTTTCAATTTCCTACCGTTACTGCCCATATCTTGGTGGTAATCGGGCGATATGAACTTATCGAGATTTCAATGCTGCCCGATTACCACCGAGATCAAAAGCCGCTAGTTTCGGCTTTTTCCCCCTGGCAGTAGCGGCAGCGGTAGTGGGTGAGCGGTAAGGCCGGCTTCTGTTGCAACGGCCGTACTGCGCATGCGTGTTTTTTCCCCCACGTTTTGGGGGTCAGGGGTCAGTCCACGCATGCGCAGTTGAGGAAGGGAGGGGTAGAGAGAGAGAGAGAGAGAGAGGATAAATTGCTTACAAGCAGCCTGTTTAGAAATGTTTTGAGAACTTAAATATTATATTGCATACTATAATGTTAAAAACATACCCTTATATTATCAGAAATAAATAATAATATTGCTCTTAAAAAAAATTACAATGGAAGATCAGTCGATGGTCAAGATCAAGGCCGAGGCAAAGATAGGAGGGAGGAAGAGCACAAAGAGATTCACCATGAACGCCCAAGCTGCCTTGGTCCACGAAGTGGAGGCACAGTGGAACCAATTGACCCGACGTGATCGTGGCAAGCCACCCCCCCTCCCACCCCAACCCCCCCCCCCTCCCCCGCCCCCACCACTCCCATTTATCAGAGAATATGGGCAAATATGGACAGAGATTGCTGAGGTTGTGTCCTCAGTTGCCCAGGTCCGTCGGGAGCCAGTCCAGTGCCGCAAGCGCTGGAACCACCGTGTTTCTGCCGCAAAAGTAATAACTTTAATAACTTTAATCATGCACTGAGTCATTACTACAAATGTAAAACTGCCATGTTGTGATTTTGTAATGCTTGGTAAACTTAGTGTTACACATTATTGCTATAAACAATGTTATTATATTGTTTTCCTGTAATTAATAAGATGTGTTCATCATGCATCACTTGCATGCTAACGGTGCATTAATGGAACAGTGTTGGGGGTGGGTACGAGTACCCGAGCAATGATCTTATACCATGCTACTGTCACCTTTTCAGAAAAAAATTGCTTTCAACAGAAGCGAGCGTCGGAGCACCTGCGGAGGGCCGGCAGAGCCAGAATAGCTCACGGACCTGGAGGAGCGGGCCGTAGCCCTCACAGGGGCGCATGATCGCTCGGCCACTCGTGGTGGTGCAGATCCGGTGTTGACGGCACGTAAGCCGCGCATAATCTCCGGTCCATGCTATAGTCATGTGAGCATAATGTATCAATGATGCCAAGTGATGTAATGTAATGCTGGGACCAGCATGAATTATTATTAGAATGCCATGCAGTCTCTGTAAATTCTGTTCATGTTCATTGCATGTAGCGTCTCTCGGTGATATATAATGCAGTAATGTTGCTCCTCTTCATGTGTCTGCGCAATGTAAGCGTTAAAATATCACCCTGACCCTCTCTCCCTCCTGCCCTTGCCGTTCTGCTTCCCTCTTCTGTTATGTTTTCTAGCTGACCAGGGGCACGCAGTGCCGATTGTTCACTCCTGGCAGAGACGACACCGAAGAGCAGGAGGAGGATGATGATGAAGAAAACATCCGGCTGTCCGGCCCACCCCTGGAATGCACCTTTGGAAGTGGAAGTAGAAGAAGGGAGGGGGCCGGCAGCTGAAGGGTCCTTCATTCCTGCGCCCACCTCTTCCTCAGCCGAATCCACATTTCATGGATTCGGCTCCGAGGAAGTGGCGGGACCAAGCGGTGTGCAGCAGGGCACACCGAGTGGTACAGCCCCGGTGCCTAATCCGCGGAGGCTGATTCGGCCGGGGAGGCGTGCTCCAAGACAGGCAGACGCCCACCTATGTCCAGGGCGAGCGTTGACATAGGTCAAGAGCTCCTCCAGGCAACTGGTGTTCGAGCCGGAAACATCGCAGCGCAATCAACGCGCCGATCGGAGGACACGGCGGCGCTGCTTGCGGTGATGCGGCGAACCGCCGATTCCGTGGATGCCATGCAGCAGCCGCTGGAACCGGTGTACGACACTGAACCCCAAGGTGTCGTACCACCACTGCCCACAGCACATGGGAGTCAGGAGCATGGCGATACTTCTGACTCTCCCTCCCTCATTTCCAGATTCTCCACACAAGCCATGGCCACTGTCATCCCCCAACCTCCCCCGGCCCCCTCCCCCATCATCACCCCCCACAGCAGCAGCGCTCGGGGCGCCCTGTTGCACAATGCACTGGGCCCAACTCGGGCAGTGGTAAGGGTGATGCCAAGAAACATTTGGGGGTGATGTGGAGGGGTGGGGTGAGGTGGGAGAGGAGATGGTCACAGGTAGATTTGTTGGCAGGTTGCGGGGGGGGGGGGGGCGGAGGGGTTGTTTATTCAAAAAATGTTAATGAAAAATTGTTTACTGTTTTGTTTACTGTTTGTGGGGGGGGGGCTGTGGGTGTTTTTTAATGAAAAAATATTTACTGTTTGGGGTGTTATGGGTTTAATATTTAAAGTTTAATGTTCAATTTTTTCAATTTTGTAAATTTTTTTAAAATTTGTTTCAAATTTGCTTTAAAAATAGTTATTTATTATTTATTAATTTATTTGATTTTTCAAAATTTATAAAATGTTATTGAACGTAACAATTATTGTGCAGTGTCTCACTCACTTTTACAAGCCCAGCAAAGGCCCAACCAACTCACCTGCACCTGTGTTTGTACCGAGACGATCGACTCGGGAGCGGAAAGCCCCAGGTCGTCTCACCCTGTAAATAAGTGTACTATTCACTTTGGGGGGGGAGTGATGTTATGTATGCAACACCTTGTAACCAGCATTCTACCATCACCAGAGGGCACATCTGTTGGAGTCCCAAGGGATCCCAGCATCACTTGGGAGCACTGTATATAAGCAGGCCTCCCATGCTGTGCCGGCACTCTGGAGTCAGAACAAAGAGACTAAGGTCACACTTACTCAAGTCTACAGTACTCAGTCACATTGTTTTATTTGAGACATAACAATGGGTTCATCCTTGTGGTTGACAGCGAGGTCGGTTGCTGGTTGGGTGTGTGTTGGTGGATCAATGATGGTAATGTCCTCTTCAAACTGTTCTTGGTTGTCGGTGAATCGCAGTTTGGTCTGATCCAAATGCTTTCTGCATGTTTGCCCATTCAAAAGTTTGACAACAAACAGTCTATTCCCCTCCTTGGCTAAAACAGTGCCAGCAACCCATTTGGGACTATGACCATAATTAAGAACAAACACAGGGTCATTAACCTCAATGTCACATGATACATCCACGCGATTGTGGTACACATTATGCCGGTGACGCTGGGTTTCTACATGATCATTGAGATCCGGGTGGACGAGGGAGAGCCTGGTTTTGAGTGCTTCTGCATTAACCATTCTGCCAGGGGAACCCCAGTAAGCGAGTGGGGTCGCGTCCGGTAGCCGAGCAGAATCCAAGATAACCGGGTCTGCAGGGAACCGTCTGTCACGCGTTTCAAGCTCTGCTTGATAGTCTGGACTTCCCGTTCCACTTGACCATTGGATGCGGGCTTAAACTGGGCAGACCTGACATGTTTGATGCCATTGCAGGTCATGAACTCGTTGAATTCCGAGCTGGAGAAACGCGGTCCATTGTCACTAACAGGGACATCGGGCAAACCAAGGGTGGTGAACATGGCCCGGAGGCTTTCAATGGTGGCAGTGGACGTACATGACATTATTATAACCCATACATTCAATCCATTTAGAGTAAGCGTCCATTGCTACAAGGAATATTTTTCCTAGAAAGGGGCCAGTGAAATCCACGTGGACCCTGGACCATGGTTTGGAGGGCCATGACCATACACTCAGTGGGGCCTCCCATGGTGCATTGCTCAACTGTGAACAAGTGTTGCATTGGTTCCGACTCTGAGTCAATGCCGGGCCACCTGAGACCTGACGATAGCCTTCATCATGACTATGCATGGGTGGGTACTGTGTAGGCCGCGTATAAACGTTTCCCTGCCTTTTTTTGGCAAAACCACATGATTTCCCCTATAGGAGACAATCCGAATGGATGGACATTTCATCCTTGCGCCGGTAAAAAGGCTTAATTTCGTCTTGAACTTTCCCGGAACAGCCGACCAGCTCCAATAAGGACGCAGCTTTTTACTAGTAATAGCACAGGATCCCGGCTAGTCCAGGTCCTGATCTGGCGATGGGTGACCCCTCACTCTCAAAAACATCCATTACAAGAAGCAAGTCTGTGGGTTGCGCCATTTCTACCCCGGTGGTGGGCAATGGTAGCCGACTGAGGGCATCAGCCCAGTTCTCAGTGCCTGGTCTGTGGCAGATTACATAGTCATGCGCAGATAACGTTAGTGCCCATCTTTGGAAGCAGTACGAAGCATTGGTGTTAATACCTTTGCTTTCTGAGAACAGCGAAATGAGCGGTTTGTGGTCGGTTTTGAGCTCGAACCGGAGTCCAAATAGGTATTGGTGCATTTTCTTAACCCCATATACGCATAATACTTCTTTTTCAACCATACTGTAGGCTCTTTCAGCTTTAGATAAACTTCTGGATGTATATGCAACTGGTTGCAGTTTGCCTGACACATTGGCTTGGTATAACACACAACCGATCCCGTACGAAAATGCATCACAAACTAGTACTAAACATTTATACGGGTCATACAATACAATTAACTTGTTAGAACATAGCAGGTTTCTGGCCTTATTAAAGGCTGTCTCTTGAGCTTTACCCCAAACCCATCACCCTTGCATAGCAGTAAATGCAAAGGTTCCCGCAAAGTGCTCAACCCCGATAGAAAATGACCAAAATAGTTGAGGAGTCCCAGGAATGAAAGCAGCTCCATCACATTCTGTGGTCTGGGTGCATTCTTGCTGGGCTCCGTCTTGGAGTCCGTGGGTCTGATGCCGTCCGCCACAATTATTCTCCCCAAAAATTCAATCTCTGGCACCAGGAAAACACACTTGGAGCATTTCAGCCTGAGTCCCACTCTGTCCAGTCACTTTCAAACCTCTTCCAGGTTGCAAGTGTTCAGTGGTGCCACGACCAGTGATCAGGATGTCGTCTTGAAACACCACAGTGCCTGGAACCGATTTCAGCAGACTCTCCATGTTCCTCTGGAAGATGGCCACAGACGAGTGAATCCCAAAAGGACATCTGTGGTATATGAACAGTCCTTTGTGCGTGTTGATGCACGTCAATTTTTTCAAAGGCTCAGCCAGCTCCTGTGTCATGTAAGCAGAGGTTAGATCCAGCTTGGTGAACGACTTTCCCTCCTGCTAGCGTTGTGATCAGGTCATCCGCTTTGGGTAGTGGGTACTGGTCCTGTAACGAGACTCGGATCGTTACTTTGTAGTCCCCGCAGATTCTGACCATCCCATCGCTTTTCAACACCGGCATGATTGGGCTGGCCCACTCGTTGAACTCGGCTGGCGATATGATTCCCTCGCGTTGAAGTCTGTCCAGCTCAATCTCGACTTTCTCTCGCATCATGTATGGAACCGTTCGGGCCTTGTGATGAACGGGTTGTGTATCAGGGACTAGATGGATCTGCACTTTGGCGCCTGTGAAGTTGCCGATGCCTGGCTCAAATAGCGACGGGAATTTGTTTAGCACCTGGGCGCATGAGGCGTCATCCTCTGAAGACAGTGCTTTGATGTCGTCCCAGTTCCATCGGATCTTTCCTAGTCAGCTTCTGCCGAACAGCGTTGGGCACAATCCACAGTGATAAATCATGCACAGCTCCATCGTACAATATCTTCACTGCCGCACTGCCAATGACTGGTATCAGCTCTTTGGTGTAGTGCGCAGCTTTGTTTGAATCGGGCTTAGTTTTGGCCTTTGTGCCTTGTTGCCCCGCAGTTTCTCAAAAGCCTTCTGGCTCATAATTGACTGACTCGCCCCCGTGTCCAATTCCATGGAAACTGGAATGCCGTTTAATTTGACTTTCAACATTATCGGAGGGCTTTTGGTGGTGAAGGTGTGTACCCCATTCACTTCCTCTTCAGCCTCGGGTTAAGTTGCCTCTATTCCTCATTCAGCGTGATCCGCACCAGATCAGTCATCTTCTGCCGACTATGCCACGTGGTGAGTCGCAGTACGTTTGCACATTTGCTGAAGGTGCCCCATTGTTCCACAGCCCTGGCACACGTAGTGCTTGAATCGACATTGATGGGCTCGATGATTACCCCCGCAGCGCCAACATGGTGTTAATGGATTCACATTCATGCCTCACAGCAGACTCTGAGCCATCCTAGGTCTGGCCTCTGCAGGCATGTAGGCCCTGCCATGTTCAGTTCTGCCTGCTGAAGGCGTTATTTTATGCACAATACTTGCCGGTGAGCTTTGATGCTGCAAAGATATCTATTTAGTGTTATCGTTCGTGGACATGAAAGCCTGGGCTATCGTGATGGCCTTGCTCAGATCTAGGGATTCGGCAGACAGCAGTTTGCGAAGGATGACCTCATAGCCGATTCCAAGCACGAAAAAGTCCCGCAACATTTCCCACAAAAACCCAGCAAATTCATATGGTCCCGCAAGGCATCTTAGGTTGGTGACCGAGCTCGCCACGTCCTGGCCCTCGGAGCGGTGGTATGTATAAAAGCGATACCTGGCCATTAAGATGCTCTCCTTCAGCTTGAGGTGTTCCCGAACCAGCGTGCACAACTCTGCATATGTCTTGTCTGTTGGTTTTGTCGGTGCTAGCAGATTTTTGATGAGGCCATATATCGTGGACCCACAAACGATGAGGAGAATCGCCCTGCGCTTGATCGCGTTACTGTCCGTATCCAGCTCATTGGCCACGAAGTACTGGTCAAGACGTTCAACAAAGGCTTCCCAATCATTACCCGCAACAAATCTCTCAAGAATACCAACGGCAGCTATATCCGCGTGAAAGTTTGTGATCTGTTACTCGTCGCCAATTGTTATGTTCAGAATAACTCCACAAGACTGTATACTGTAAGCTCAAACTGTTGTGATCTTGGTCTCTTTAATGTAACTCCAGAGTGAGGAAGCAGCATGGTAGACTCCCTTTTATACCTGCTTGCCAGGATGTGCAGGTGACCCTTGGGTCGCCAACAGGTGCGCCCCCTGGTGGCAAGTCTTACACACTAGTAAAGTTTACATACATAACACAACACCTCGCAATGAACTCCGCGACCAGCTCAGGGTGGTATTGTAGGCTGCCTCCAGAGTGGTCCAGGCATCTGAAGCGCTGCTTCAGCACTCCGATTGTCTTTTCAACGATATTGCATATGGCTCTGTATCTGTTTATGGCCTACAAATCCTGGTTGGCTGCTTCCTGCGGGCAATGAACTGAAAAAGGGAAAAAAGATGCACACCTACCTGTTCCTGCTGCGCCCACAAGCGATTCTCGTCCTGAGGCCTCCACTCACTGCGCATCGGAGCGCGTGCACATCTGGACGTCCGTAAGTTGGTGCTGCACTCACCTGGGCAGCCAATCCAGGTACGAGTATTTTCTCATTCATAATAACTTAGAAAATGCCGCTGGTAATTTGGGCAGTATTTCAGTGAAATGCTGAAATTAGCGCCCGGCGGTAATATGGACGGTAAATGGGCAGAATGTTGCCAAATTTTGCCAAAGGATGACTTTTTGGCCATCCTTTGCTGGTTTCTGAAACTCTCTCAATCCTCAGGCATACTACTATTCTTTCAATCTAATGCTATCCTTAACTTCTTTAGTTAGCCATAGATGGATCACACTTTTTGTGGAATTTTTGTTTCTTAATGCAATGTATTTTTGTTGAGAACTATGAAATATTTATTTAAATGCTAACTGTCATGTATCTTACATTATTATATATAACTATATCCCAACATGCTATACATGACTGTAATAAGATATGACCTGTGACCACCAGCATACCTTACCACCAGAGGTGCACTTGCAAGAGACAGGTATATAAGCAGAGGTCTCAGGCAAGTGCAGCATTCCAGAGCTGTGAAATAAAGGTGCAGGTCCAGAGTGACCCTGACTTCACTACATGCCTCATGTGAATCTGTACTGAGTGGACAGGACTTTACAGTGGCGACGGGTTACGGGATTACAGAATCCACAGAATGGCGAACAACGGATCAGATGAAAAGTACAATGCGGGAGACAATTGGGAGGACTTTATAGAAAGGCTCCAGCAAAGCTTTGTAACCAAAGACTGGTTAGGCGACGATACGGCAGACAAGAGAAGAGCCCATCTCTTGACCAGTTGTGGCTCGAAAACATACGCTTTAATGAAGGATCTGTTGGCACCCGAGAAACCAGCAAGCAATTCGTTTGAAGAATTGAGCACACTGGTAAGAGACCACCTGAAGCCAGCGAGCAGCCTACACATGGCCAGACACAGGTTCTATAGCTACAGACGCTGTGTGGGCCAGAGCATACCCGACTTCGTGGCGGAACTTCGGAGGTTGGCTAGTTTATGCGAGTTCTCCGATGAACTGAGGAGAGAAATGCTGAGAGACTTTTTCGTTGAAGGAATAGGCCAAGAACCTGACCTTAGAGGCAGCAGCACTGGTCGCACAGACATTCTTGGTAGGGGAAGAAGAAACGAGGTTGATTTACAATGCAGGTACGACAACTAACGAAATAATGGAACAAGGAGTTCACAGCATTAGAAAAGCTGCTACCCCCACACACAGACAAAACCGGCAGAACAGGCTTTCGACAGCAAGCAGTGGCAACAGAAGCCATCAAGGGCCACAGGAACGGCCGTTCACACCTCATCAACCCACAATGCGAGCAATCAACTACAAACTGAGAGAAGCTCAAGAGAGATCAGCCAGACGCAGCTCATTCTTTGCAAGCAGTCTGTGCTGGAGGTGTGGGGGTGGGCACTCATCAAGGAGATGTCGATTTCAGCAGGCTGTTTGCAGGAACTGTAAATATACAGGGCATTTGGCCCACATGTGCAAAAAAACGGCAGCTCGGCTGGTATACGAATCGGATGGGTCGGAAAGCGGACCAGAAGACGGCGGGGACAGTACCCGGGACACCGATGTACAGCGGGTCAACACAATCTTTGGCCGCTGCTCCTATGACAGGACGCCTCCTATAATGATGAGGGTCCTACTCAACGGGATATCTGTCAACATGGAGCTGGATACAGGAGCAAGTCAATCTCTCATGGGCGCTCAATAATTTGAACAACTGTGGCCGCATAAAAGAGACAGACCAAACAAGGGTCGACACCAAATTAAGGACCTATACCAAAGAAATCATACCAGTCCTCGGCAGCGCCATGCTCTCTGTCACACACAAAGGAACAGTGAACTGACTTCCCCTGTGGATTGTCCCCAGAGACCCCCCAGCACTGCTGGGGAGAAGCTGGCTGGCAAAACTAAACTGGAAGTGGGATGATGTCCATGCCATGTCATTAGAGGAACGGACCTCCTGCTCATCAGTTATAAAGCGATTTGAACATCTCTTTCAGCCACATGTGGGCACTTTCAAAGGGCCAAAGTCAAAATCTACATCACACAGGATGCTAGACCGGTCCATCACAAGGCCAGAGCTGTACCCTATGTGATGAGGGAAAAGATTGAACACGAACTAGACAGGCTTCTGCTGGAAGACATTATATCACCTGTGGAATTTAGCGACTGGGCAAGTCCCATCATCCCAGTCATGAAGCCTGATGGATCCGTACGAATCTGTTGGACTACAAATCTACCATAAACAGAGTCTCCCTACAGGACCAGTACACGCTGCCCAGAGCGGAGGACTTATTTGCCACATTGGCTGGAGGTAAACCTTTCTCAAAATTAGACCTCATATCTGCATATATGATGCAAGAATTGACCGAGGAATCCAAGCTATTCACCACCATTAACACACATTGAAGCCTTTTCATGTACAATCGATGCCCATTCAGCATCAGGTCGGCAGCTGCCATATTCCAGCACAACATGGAGAGTCTGTTCAAGTCCATCCCGGGATGGTTGTATTTCAAGACGACATACTTATCACGGGCAGGGACACCGACTCCCATCTCCGTAATTTGGAGGAAGTACTAAAGCGGTTGGATCGGGTCGGCCTACGAGTCAAGAAATCCAAGTGCCCATTTCTCGCACCCGAGGTTGAATTTTTGGGCAGAAGGATTGCCGCTGATGGAATCCGCCCAACAGAGTCTAAAACAGAAGCAATTCGCCTGGCACCCAGGCCCCGGAATGTCTCAGAACTGCGCGCCTTTCTCGGGCTACTCAATTACTTTGGGAACTTTATGCAGAACTTAAGCACGCTGCTGGAGCCTCTCCACGTGCTACTCAGGAAGGGGTTCGATTGGTTTTGGGGGGACGCCCAGGAACGCGCCTTCAATAAGGCACACAACCTTCTGTGTTCCAACAGTGTTTTGACTTTCTTTGACCCAGGTAAAAAGCTAGTTCTCACATGCAATGCGGCAGCGTATGGGGTCGGGTGCGTTTTGCAACATGTCAATAGTGCGGGCAAATTACAACCCATAGCTTATGCCTCCAGGTCACTTTCGCGGGCGGAGCGCGGATACGGAATGGTAGAGAAGGAGGCGCTCTCAAGCGTGTACGGTGTGAAAAAGATGCACCAATACCTTTTCGGGACCAAGTTCGCATTAGAAACCAACCACAAGCCCCTCACATCCCTCCTATCCTAGAGCAAGGCAATAAACGCCAACGCCTCGGCGCAAATTCAACGGTGGGCACTCATGCTGGTGTCCTACGACTATACCATAAGGCACAGACCAGGCACAGACAACTGTGCCGACGCGCTCAGCAAGCTACCCCTGGCGACCACGGAAGGGTCTGACAAACAGGACTGTGAGATAGTCATGGCAATCAATGCCTTTGAGTCCACAGGTTCGCCCATGACGGCTCGCCAAATCAGAGCCTGGACGGCCAGCGACCCCACGTTATCCTTAGTAAAAAGATGTGTCCTAACCGGTGACTGGGCAGAGGCTCGCGATGCCTGCCCCGAGGAATTAAAACCCTTTCATAGGAGCATGCATGAGCTATCACTACAAGCAGACTGCCTGATGTGGGGCAGCCGAGTTGTCATGCCTCTGCGAGGCAGAGAGGCATTTGTCCGGGAGCTCCACCGTGGGCACCTGGGGATCGTTATCATGACGGCCATAGCCAGATCCCACGTCTGGTGGCCTGGTACTGACGCGGACTTGGAGCTCTGCATCCGAAGGTGCACCATTTGTGCCCAACTCAACAATGCCCCTAGGGAGGCTCCACTGAGCCCCTGGCCCTGGCCTACCAAACCGTGGTCGCGGGTGCACGTAGACTATGCCGGCCCATTCATAGGCAAAATGTTCCTCGTAGTTGTAGATGCGTTTTCAAAGTGGATCGAATGCACCATTTTAAACTCGAGCACAACCGCCACCACTGTGGAGAGCCTCGCAACGCACGGAATCCCTGACATATTGGTCAGTGACAATGGTCCGTGCTTCACCAGCGCAGAATTCCAAGACTTTATAATTGACCACGGCATAAATCACGTCAAGACGGCACCGTTCAAGCCGGCCTCCAACGGCCAGGCGGAGAGACAGTGCAAATCATTAAACAAGGTATGCTTAAAATCCAAGGTCCCACGCTGCAGAGTCGCCTGTCGCGACTGCTGTTGGCATACAGATCTCATCCGCACTCACTGACTGGGATCCACCCCCACGCAACTGTTGATGAAAAGGACTTTAAAAACAAGGCTCGCATTAATCCTCCCAGACATGCACGAAATCGTTGAGGCAAAGCGCCGTAAGCTGACTGAGTACCATGACAGAAATTCGAGGGGGAGATGGAATGAGATAGGGGACAAAGTGTTTGTACTAAACTATGGCAGGGGTCCCAAATGGCTTGCAGGGACAGTAACGGGCAAGGAAGGAAACAGGACAATGGCAAAACCTGCCGGAGGCATGTAGACCAAGTCAAAAGCAGATTTACCAACAACACTGCGGAACCAGAGGCAGACTACAATGTGGAACTCGCACCACACCTGGTGGACAGACAGAGGGAACAACCTGAGGAAAGGGCAATCCCAACAGACAGCCCAGGCAAGTCAACAACAATCACACCAATTGAAACAGACAGCCCAGGTGAGATACCAGCAACCACACCCAAAGAAAAACAGACACCAAGGCAAACAAATGAACCACAACTCAGACGCTCCACGCGAGAGCGTAGACCACCTGAGAGACTGAACCTATAAAGACAATAAGACCTTGGGGGAGGGTGATGTCATGTATCTTACATTATTATATATAACTGTAATCCAACATGCTATACATGACTGTAATAAGATATGACCTGTAACCACCAGCATACCTTACCACCAGGGGTGCACTTACAAGAGACAGGTATATAAGGACAGGTCTCAGGCAAGTGCAGCATTCCAGAGCTATGAAATAAAAGGTGCAGGTCCAGAGTGACCTTGACTTCACTACATGCCTCATGTGAATCTGTACTGAGGGGACAGGACTTTACACTAACTACTGCTTATCTACCACCATATTTTTAATTTATTTTTCCAATCTACCTGAGCCAGCTTGCCCCTCAACTTATGTAATTGTCTTTCTAGTTTCAGACTTAGGCAAGTCACTCCTGTGCGTTCAGATAAAGAACCTTTAAAATCAATTTTTGACCATTATTCTCTGCTTTATCTCTACTGTTAAACTCTCTGGGCCCAAGTTTCCACACGATAAAAAATGGGTGCCCCTCCGAGCTGGGCGCCCGTTTTTCGCGTCACAAAGTGCGCCTAAAAAAACCCTCCATATTCTCCACCTCCCTGCAGGTCCTCTGGCCCTCGGCGCAGCGCAGCAGGAGCTGTAGGGGGGGCGGAGCTAGGACCCTGCGCCGAAAACAGTGCCGGGAGCTCTGCACATGCGCACTACAGTGGGCTCGCAAGTGCAGTAGCTCCAGGCGCCCGAAACTGTGTGGGAGGGGCCCGAAGCACGCAGCCCCTAGCCCTGGCCGAATGGCCTCACTGGGGCTGCGTGAATAAGGCTCCTCCCACGGCCAGCTCTTGCTTCCTGCCGACTCCCGCTCCTGCTTCCCGCCCCCCACCCCCCCCGACCGGACCCGACTCGATCCGCCTGTCGCTGCCGCTCCTGCTTCCCCGCTGCTCCTGCTTCCGCCCGCCCCCCCCCCACCGCCCCCCCTGACCAGAACGGACCCGACTCGACCCGTCTGCGTCTGCCACTGCCGCTCCCGCTCCCACCCGACTCGACCCAACTCTATTCTCGCCCCTGGACTGGATCCGACCTGACCTCCCCCTCCCCGACCTGACCTCCCTCTCCCCGACCTGACCTCCCTCCCCGACCTGACCTCCCTCCCCGACCTGACCTCCCTCCCTCTCTCCCTCTCTCCCTCCCTCCCCCTCCCTCTCTCCCTCCCTCACTCTCTCCCTCCCTCCCCCTCCCTCTCTCCCTCCCTCACTCTCTCCCTCCCTTCCCCTCCCTCTCTCCCTCCCTCCCCCTCCCTCTCTCCCTCTCTCCCACCCTCCCCTCCCTCTCTCCCTCCCTCACTCTCTCCCTCCCTCCCCCTCCCTCTCTCCCTCCCTCCCCCTCTCTCTCTCCCTCCCCCTCACTCTCTCCCTCCCTCCCCCTCCCTCTCTCCCTCCCTCCCCCCCTCCCTCTCTCCCTCCCTCTCTCCCCTCCCTCTCTCCCCTCCCTCTCTCTTCCCCCCCCCCCCCCCCCCCCCCGCCGACCCGAACCGAACCTCTCTCCCCGACCCGACCCAACGCCACCTACCTCTGGTGCTGGGGACGGGCCCTGCCCGAAATCTCGGGCCCGGTCCGTTCAGCCTTCGGTCCCAACAGCAAACCGCTTCCTAAAGGCCTGCCTGAAGAACTTTCACACAGGTAGGAACATGGTTTATTTAATCTTTTCTTTGCTTATAAATGTTTATTCAGGTTGGATTTATTTGTATAATATTAGTATAAGTATAACTAAGAATTTATTGTGGAACTTAATGACTTCCCTTCCCCCCCCCACCTCGTTCCCTATGCCTAATTTGTAACCTGCGCCTGATTTTTTAATGTGTAGAACAGGTTTTTTCAGTTCTACAAAAATCTTCACTTGTTCCATTCTAAGTTAGTTTGGAGTACGTTTTCACTGTGGAAACTTTGAAATCAGGCGTCAGTGGCCGGACACGCCCCCTTTTGAAGAAAAAATTCTGTTCCAAAGTAGAACTGTTCTACCTGACTAGAGCTGCAGGAAAAAAAATGTGGAGAATTGCGATTTCTAAGATAGTCCGTTCTCCACCAGTTGCTCCTAAAAATCAGGCGCGAATCATGTGGAAACTTGGGCCCTCTGTCTCTTCCTGTCACACTCTGCTTATTTTTACCCAAATCGCTACACTGCTCTGTTGATTTCTCTTTCTCTTTAGATTTCTAAATTTCACCTCACCTGACCCCTCCCTCCCCTTTTTTTTAGTTTAATTCCCCATCTGCAGCCCTAGTTATTCGATTCACTAGGACGCTGGTCCCAGCCCGGTTTAAGTGGAGCCCGTCCCGACGGAACAGTTCCCTCTTTCCCCAGCAAGGAAAATCTGGCAAAGAAGAGAAAGCTCCCGTGGCCTGTGTGTGATTAGTTCTATTGAAAGGTCATCATCGTCCTGAAATGTTAACTCTGTTTCTCTTTTCACAGATGCTGCCTGACCTGCTGAGTATTTCCAGCATTTTCTGTTCTCATTTTTATCACCTAAGAGACTTTGATTTTTACCAGGATTTGGGGCTAATGTTCCTTGATCACATCCCTTTTTTCCATGACAATAGGAACCAGTGGCTTGTAATGTGCAAAGGGGGGCTACAGCAGGCACGAAGGTCTGCTACTGAAGCTTTCAATGATCATCCAGTGCCACAAGACTCTCAGGCTTATCAACACCCTAAAAAGCATCCATTTTGGTGACAAGACCAGACAAAGATGTGTTATGTATGCAAACCTCACCAATGTGTAAGACTTGCCACCAGGGGGCACACCTGTGGGAGACCTAAGGGTCACCTGTGCACCCTGGGCAAGCAGGTATAAAAGGCAATCCACCATGCTGCTTCCTCACTTTGGAGTTACATTAAAGAGACCACGGTCACATTGGTTTGAGTTTACAACACAGTCTTGTGGAGTTATTCTGAACACAACAATTGGTGACGAGTTACAAATCACGAACTTTCACGCGGTAATGGCTGCCGTTGGTATTCTTGAGAGATTTATTGAGGGTGATGATTGGGAAGCCTTCATTGAGCATCTCTACCAGTACTTCATGACCAACAGCTGAGACGGCGGTCACGTGCTCCTCACCGTTTGTGGGTCTTCGCTATATAGCATCGTCAAAACTCTGCTGGCACCGGACAAACCAACTGACAAGACTTACATAGAACTGTGCACACTGGTTCGGGAACACCTCAAGCCGAAGGAGAGCATCCTAATGGCCAGGGGGATGGGAACGTATGCAGCGAGACAGGGCGAAGTAATATGGAGTCAGAAACAGATGGTAGAAAGGTAAAAAGCAATAGTGGAAGGCCGAGTAAACAAAGGCAAGAAACAAAAAGGGCCGCACTACATCATAATTCTAAAAGGACAAAGGGTGTTAAAAAAACAAGCCTGAAGGCTTTGTGTCTTAATGCAAGGAGCATCCGTAATAAGGTGGATGAATTAACTGTGCAAATAGATGTTAACAGATATGATGTGATTGGGATTACAGAGACTTGGCTCCAGGATGATCAGGGCTGGGAACTCAACATCCAGGGGTATTCAACATTCAGGAAGGATAGAATAAAAGGAAAAGGAGGTGGGGTAGCATTGCTGGTTGAAGAGGAGATTAATGTAATAGTTAGGAAGGACATTAGCTTGGATGATGTGGAATCTATATGGGTAGAGCTGCAGAACACCAAAGGGCAAAAAACATTAGTGGGAGTTGTGTACAGACCTCCAAACAGTAGTAGTGATGTTGGAGAGGGCATCAAACAGGAAATTAGGGGTGCATGCAATAAAGGTGCAGCAGTAATCATGGGTGACTTTAATACGCATATAGATTGGGTGAACCAAACTGGAAGCAATACAGTGGAGAAGGATTTCCTGGAGTGCATAAGGGATGGTTTTCTAGATCAATATGTCGAGGAACCAACTAGGGGGGAGGCCATCTTAGACTGGGTGTTGTGTAATGAGAGAGGATTAATTAGGGAACATTAAGACGGACTGCAAAAGCTTCTATAGATATGCAAAGAGAAAAAAGTTAGTAAAGACAAACGTAGGTCCCCTGCAGTCAGAATCAGGGGAAGTCATAACGGGGAACAAAAAAATGGCAGACCAATTGAACAACTACTTTGGTTCGGTATTCACTAAGGAGGACACAAACAACCTTCCGGATATAAAAGGGATCAGAGAGTCTAGTAAGAAGGAGGAACTGAGGTAAATCCTTATTAGTCAGGAAATTGTGTTGGGGAAATTGATGGGATTGAAGGCAGATAAATCCCCAGGGCCTGATGGACTGCATCCCAGAGTACTTAAGGAGGTGGCCTTGGAAATAGCGGATGCATTGACAGTCATTTTCCAACATTCCATCGACTCTGGATCAGTTCCTATGGAGTGGAGGGTAGCCAATGTAAC
Organism: Pristiophorus japonicus; assembly: GCF_044704955.1. Classification (NCBI taxonomy): domain Eukaryota; kingdom Metazoa; phylum Chordata; class Chondrichthyes; family Pristiophoridae; genus Pristiophorus; species Pristiophorus japonicus. Next base: position 19,650,674 of record NC_091985.1, read on the forward strand.
CTCACTTTTTAAAAAATGAGGGAGAGAGAAAACAGGGACTTATGGACCGGTCAGCCTGACATCGGTAGTGGGTAAAATGATGGAATCAATTATTAAGGATGTCATAGCAGTGCATTTGGAAAGAGGTGACATGATAGGTCCAAGCCAGCATGGATTTGTGAAAGGGAAATCATGCTTGACAAATCTTCTGGAATTTTTTAAGGATGTTTCCAGCAGAACCAGTTGATGTGGTGTATTTGGACTTTCAGAAGGCTTTCGACAAGGTTCCACACAAGAGATTAATGTACAAAGTTAAAGCACATGGGATTGGGGGTAGTGTGCTGACGTGGATTGAGAACTGGTTGGCAGACAGGAAGCAAAGAGTAGTAGTAAATGGGTACTTTTCGGAATGGCAGGCAGTGACTAGTGGGGTACCGCAAGGTTCTGTGCTGGTGCCCCAGCTGTTTACATTGTACATTAATGATTTAGACGAGGGGATTAAATGTAGTATCTCTAAATTTGCGGATGACACTAAGTTGGGTGGCAGTGTGAGCTGCGAGGAGGATGCTATGAGTCTGCAGAGTGACTTGGATAGGTTAGGTGAGTGGGCAAATGCATGGCAGATGAAGAATAATGTGGATAAATGTGAGGTTATCCACTTTGGTGGTAAAAACAGAGAGACAGATTAGGAAAAGGGGAGGTGCAACGAGACCTGGGTGTCATGGTACATCAGTCATTGAAGGTTGGCATGCAGGTACAGCAGGCGGTTAAGAAAGCAAATGGCATGTTGGCCTTCATAGCGAGGGGATTTGAGTACAGGGGCAGGGAGGTGTTACGACAGTTGTACAGGGCCTTGGTGAGGCCACACCTGGAATATTGTATACAGTTTTGGTCTCCTAACTTGAGGAAAGATATTCTTGCTATTGAGGGAGTGCAGTGAAGGTTCACCAGACTGATTCCCGGGATGGCGGGACTGACATATCAAAAAAGACTGGATCAACTGGGCTTGTATTCACTGGAGTTCAGAAGAATGTGAGGGGATCTCATAGAAACGTTTAAAATTCTGACGGGTTTAGACAGGTTAGATGCAGGAAGAATGTCCCCAATGTTGGGGAAGTCCAGAACCAGGGGTCACAGTCTAAGGATAAGGGGTAAGCCAATTAGGACTGAGATGAAGAGAAACTTCTTCACCCAGAGAGTGGTGAACCTGTGGAATTCTCTACCACAGAAAGTCGTTGAGGCCAATTCACTAAATATATTCAGAAAGGAGTTAGATGTAGTCCTTACTGCTAGGGGGATCAAGGGGTATGGCGAGAAAGCAGGAATGGGGTACTGAAGTTGCATGTTCAGCCATGAACTCATTGAATGGCGGTGCCCTCCAAACCGTGGTCTAGGGTACACGTCGACTGTGCAGTCCTGTTCTTGGGTAAAATGTTCCTTGTGGTTGTTGACGCGTACTCCAAGTGGATTGAATGTGAGATAATGTCGGCTAGCACGTCCGCTGCCACTACTGAAAGCCTGCGGGTCATGTTTGCCACACACGGCCTACCCGATGTCCTGGTGAGCGACAACGGGCCATGTTTTATCAGTGCTGAGTTCAAAGAATTCATGACCAGTAACAGGATCAAACATGTCACATCTGCCCCGTTTAAACCAGCGTCCAATAGTCAGGCAGAGAGAGCAGTGCAAAGCTTGAAGAGGGTAACTGAAGGCTCACTGCAGACTCGCCTGTCCCGAGTCCTGCTTAGCTCCTGCACGAGACCACACTCACTCATTGGGGTCCCACCTGCTGAACTGCTCATGAAAAGAGCACTTAAGACAAGGCTCTCGTTAGTTCACCCTGATCTACATGAATAGGTAGAGAGCAGGCGGCTTCAACAAAGTGCATACCATGATAGCACAAATGTATCACGCGAGATTGAAACCAATGATCCTGTATTTGTATTAAATTATGGACAAGGTCCCAAGTGGCTCCCCGGCACTGTCGTGGCCAAAGAGGGGAGCAGGGTGTTTCGGGTCAAACTTTCAAATGGACTCATTCACCGGAAATACTTGGACCAAATCAAACTCAGATTCACGCACTATCCTGAGCAACCCACCTTGGACCCTACCTTTTTTGATCCCCCAACATATACACCAGTGGCAACCAGCACCACGGTTGACCACGAAGCAGAACCCATCATCCACAGCAGCCCAGCAGGGCCCAACACACCAGGCAGCCCAGCAAGACCAGCTGCACAGCAGCCCAGCGAGGGCCCAACAAATGATTCAACAATACCAGCTTTCACACCGAGACGATCAACCAGGGCAAGAAGGGCCCCAGATCAACTCACATTGTAAATAGTTACACTATTGACTTTGGGCGGGGAGTGTTGTTATATATGTATACTTGTATTTACACTGTACAGCCACCAGAGGGCTCATCCCCTGGAGTCCCAAGGGATCCCATAATCCCTTGGGAGCACAGGTATTTAAGGAGGCTTCACAGGTTGGAGAGGCACTCTGGAGACCTGCAATAAAAGACTAAGGTCACACTTTACTTTGAGCTCACAGTGTTCAGTCTGACTCTTTCTCCATGCATAACATATGCGTCCAGAAGTTTATCCAAGGCTGAAAGAGCCTACAGTATGGTTGAGAAAGAAGCGTTAGCATGTGTATACGGGGTTAAGAAAATGCACCAATGTCTATTTAGTCTCCGGTTCAGCTCGAAACCAACCACAAACTGCTTACTTCACTGCTCACAGAAAGCAAAGGTATAACACCAATGCTTCATCCCACATCCAAAGATGGGCACTAACATTGTCTGCGTATGACTATGTAATCCGCCACAGACCAGGCACTGAGAACTGTACGGATGCCCTCAGTCGGTTGCCATTGCCCACCACCGAGGTGGAAATGGCACAACCCACAGACTTGCTTCTGGTAATGTTTGCTTTTGAGAGTGAGGGGTCACCCGTCATGGCTCGCCAGATCAGGACCTGGACTAGCCAGGACCCTGTGCTATCACTAGTAAAAAGCTGCGTCCTTAATGGGAGCTGGTCGACTGTTCCTGGGGAAATGCAAGAAGAAATGAAGCCGTTCCACCGACGTAAGGATGAATTGTCCATCCAATCGGATTGTCTCCTATTGGGGAATCGCGTGGTTTTGCCAAAAAAAGGCAGGGAAACGTTGATACACGACCTACACAGTACCCACCCAGGCATAGTCATGATGAAGGCTATCGCCAGGTAGCACGTTTGGTGGCCCGGCATTGACTTGGATTTGGAGTCATGCGTACACCAATGTAACACTTGCTCACAGTTGAGCAATGCACCAAGAGAGGCACCACTGAGTCTGTGGTCATGGCCCTCCAAACCGTGGTCCAGGGTCCACAAAGATTTTGCTGGCCCTTTTCTAGGAAATATGTTTCTAGTAGCAGTGGATGCTTACTCTAAATGGATTGAATATATAATAATGTCATCGTGTACGTCCACTGCCACCATTGAAAGCCTCCGGGCCATGTTCGCCACCCATGGTTTGCCCGACGTCCCTGTTAGTGACAATGGACCGTGTTTCACCAGCTCGGAATTCAACGAGTTCATGACCCGCAATGGCATTAAGCATGTCAGGTCCATGTTAAGCCCACATCCAATGGTCAAGCAGAACAGGCAGCCCAAACCATCAAGCCGAGCTTGAAACGTGTAATGGACGGCTCCCTGCAGACCCGGTTATCTCGGGTCCTGCTCAGCTACCGGACGCGCCCCCATCGCTCACCGGGGTTCCCCCTGCAGAATTGTTAATGAAGAGAGCACTCAAAACCAGGCTCTCCTTAGTCCACCCGGATCTCAATGATCGTGTAGAAACCTGGCGTCACCGACATAACGCGTACCACGATCGCGCGGCTGTATCGCGTTTCATTGAGGTTAATGATCCTGTGTCTGTTCTTAATTACTGTCATGGTCCCAAATGGATTGCTGACACTGTTTTAGCTAAGGAGGGGAATAGAGTATTTGTTGTTAAACTGTTGAATGGCAAACGTGCAGAAAGCACTTGGATCAGACCAAACTGCGATTCACTGACAACCAAGAACAGTTTGAAGAAGACTTTACTATCTATGATCCACCAACACACACCCAACCAGCAATCGACCTCGCTGTCAACCACGAGGATGAACCCACCATATCCGACAGTCCTATCAGACCAGCCATGCAGCAATGGTCCGACCAACTCACCCATGCCAGGACTTCAACTCAGGCGATCAACCCAGGAACGCAGAGCACCAGATCGCCTCAACCTGTAAATAACTCGTATATAAGATTTTGGGGTGGACGGGGGGGAATGATGTTATGTATGCAAACCTCACCAATGTGTAAGGGGCCTCACCAGGGGGCACACCTGTGGGAGACCTAAGGGTCACCTGTGCACCCTGGGCAAACAGATATAAAAGGCAATCCACCATGCTGCTTCCTCACTTTGAGTTACATTAAAGAGACCACGGTCACAATGGTTTGAGCTTACAACACAGTGGAGTTATTCTGAATACAACAACATGGGTGTTCAACCAGGGTCTTCCACAGGGGTCTGTGCTTGCACTGGCCTTTTTCAACATCTATAAGGCAGACAAATCCCAGAAGTTCACATATGGCGATGACATAGCATTATCGCTCATATCGAGGATGACCTGCTTCCACGCCAAAAAGGGATGAGTTCACAGATGTTTCAATGAAGGACCTAATATTCCAGATCTCGAACTACATCTTGAAGGATGGAAGAAGCCTGTGCGTGTTTTTTTTTAACGTGGGGTGGCCCTCTTCACAGCCGTCGCTGACACAGGCATCAATGCTAGAGGAAGCAAATAGGATGCTAACGAGCGACCTGGACCTAATGGGACAATACTTCCGGACTACCGCCTCCACCCAATCCAGACAAGATAGTCGTGCCGGCTTTCCAACTGAACACCAACACTGCCGGGAAAGAGCTCCATGTTTCATTCCACGGAAGGCGACTTACCCGTGAACCCGCACCCAAAATATCTGGGCGTCACCCTGGACAGGACCTATCGGCCTCATCTCACTAACACCGGCCAAAAAGTAAAAAACTGAGGAAAACCTGGTCTGGAAACTCGCTGGAACATCATGGAGGAGCACAGCCAGAACACGTCGCAGTGTCCGTAGTATGCAGTGCTGCAGAATACTGCTCTGCCTCAGGGTCCTACAGCCACCACACAAGGATCGTGGACATCCAGCTAAACACCGCCAGAAGGACGTTATCAGGGGCGCTAAAGTCCACCCCAACTGAGTGGCTCCCGGTGCTGCCGACCTGCTATTTGCCGCGACGCCACTGTGCCCCGTGAGATGCAAAAAAAATCCTGACCTTCCCATTCACGAAAACTTGAATAACCCACCATGAAAGAGCTTAATATCACGCCGGCCACTCTGGGAAACAATATTCCTGCAGCTGACATCGACCCACTGTCCAGATGGACGGAATTGTGGGACGCATGCAACATAAAGAACCGACACCTCATCACTGAGCCACTGGCTCCTACCTTCCTCGAAGACAGTGGATAGCGCTCGACCCAATCCGCACGAGGCATGGATGATGCGGTCACCTACTCCACACGTGGACGATGAGGGACGACCCAAAGTGCAACTGTGGCCCTGAGTCCCAGACCATGGAACACATCACCTCAACCTGCCCACTGAGATCTGTTGTGGGAGGCACCTCATTTCTACACTCGGCATCTCAGGCCATCGAATGCAGAGATAAACTAGATGTCCCATTATAAGCTTTTCCCATTATACAAAACAACAGGAGTTTATAGTGACTGAGTATAGCAAATTCCATTTTAATTGCGTATTATACTGGTGTTTTGTGCGGAGGTGGAGGAGGGAAGTGATGGACTGCATTCTGCAATTCATTTTTGTTTCTCGATGAAATTCTGAAACCCGAAGCTTACTCATGTAAGCACCCTTTCAACCACTGTCTGTCCCACCTGTGACAGAGTCTGTGGTGGCTCTCGTATTGGACTGTTCGGTCACCTAAGGACTCATTTTTAGAGTGGAAGCAAGTCTTCCTCGATTGTGAGGGACTGCCTGTGATGATGATGATGATTGTAAAAGCAAAGTACTGCAAATGTTACAAGGCAGAAATAAAAACAGAAAATGCTGGAAATACTCAGCAGGTCAGGCAGCATCTGTGAAGAGAAACAGAGTTAACGTTTCAGGTCGATGACCTTTCATCGGAACTGGGAGATAGATGTTCGAGATGAACAGCTTTTAAGCCAGTACAGAGCCAGGGAAACGTTGGAGTGGCTGGCAGAGAAAGAACAAAAGGCAAAGGTGGAGGCCAGGAGTGATTCAATGACATAGGTTGTGTGTTATTGTGTTGGGTTTACTGGTTGGGTAAATACAGTAGGCAATGGGACCGAATCCCTACATGGGGGATTCCAATGCACGGGGGAAAGTCTGATGTGCTGGCTACTGTAATATATTCTTACGATATCACTAACAAACACTCACTACAAGATGGCTCTTAACAAAGAAACCTGTCATCGTGTCACATGATCCTTTAGTATTTACATCAGTAGTTGCAGTACATCAGTAGTTCACTAGCGGGAGCTCTATTACAGCTATATGATGGATGACCCTGAAATGACCTTATGGGATATCTACGCTTTAACTCGTTGGTCGGAAGGGCTGCTCTCTTTTCTATTGCAGCATTGGCGGTTATTTGCTTCTAAATAGGTTAACGCTACTATTAAAAACCAAGCTCATGGTCTACAGAGCTGTAATAATACCCGCCCTCCTGTATGGCTCAGAGACATGGACCATGTACAGTAGACACCTCAAGTCGCTGGAGAAATACCACCAACGATGTCTCCGCAAGATCCTACAAATCCCCTGGGAGTACAGACGCACCAACATTAGTGTCCTCGACCAGGCCAACATCCCCAGCATTGAAGCACTGACCACACTTGATCAGCTCCGTTGGGCAGGCCACATAGTCCGCATGCCAGACACGAGACTCCCAAAGCAAGTGCTCTGCACGGCAAACGAGCCAAAGGTGGGCAGAGGAAACGTTACAGGGACATTCTCAAAGCCTCCCTGATAAAGTGCAACATCCCCACCGACACCTGAGAGTCTCATCGCCGAGAGCATGCAGAAATCAAGCGCAGGCAGCGGAAAGTGTGTGTCGCAAACCTGTCCCATCCTCCCTTACCCTCAACGATTATCTGTCCCACCTGTGACAGGGGCTGTGGTTCTCGTATTGGACTGTTCAGCCACCTAAGGACTCATTTTAAGAGTGGAAGCAAGTCTTCCTCGATTTCGAGGGACTGCCTATGATGATAAAGAGGAATTTCAGTCTAATCCAAAACTGACTCTCCCTCGGGACTGATCCTAACCTGAGAGAGCACATTTTAGTGCCTGGAATAATGGGGTAAAACCTATCAAACTGTAAGAAACGGTATCAATTCAAGCTTTGTAAAAGCCAGTCTGTGCGGAAAGTTTTTATTCAGTTCTAATCAATCAAGCGTTCTCAGACAGGTCGCTTCAGTTTCAGTTTTACTGAGCAATAGATGCCTCCGGGAAAGGAGGTCGGAGCTCGTGTTCATGTTTCACTTACTCTGATAAACATGATTTCCGAGAAATGCTTCCCCTGCCTGCACTCCAAAACAAACAACTGACCTTTCTCGACTTTCCTCTGTTACCATGATTTCTTCCTGTCGCTTGCCTTGCTCTTTGCTTCATGTGAAAAAAAATACAATTTAAGAATCGTGTGTTCTAAATTTGCAGCTCACTTTCTGAAGCTCACACCAATTGCCCAGGTCTTGTTTATTTTACTGCGTTGAGATGGGTCAGTTTTGCATTCGTTGTAATCTTGGGTCCTAATGTAAACAGCGTACTAACAGCCTTCTATTGAGCAATGTACACTCCAAATGTCTGCCTCTCTTTACCCTTTACAGATGTGCTGTCTGACCTTTATTGGCTGTGAAGTGCTTTTGGAAGTCCTGAGAAGTGAATGGCACTTTACAAATGCACATCATGTGCAATGTGCTCAGGACATCCAGCTTCTAAAGTGCCAAATTACTTGGGGTCTGTCGTGGCTCAGTGGGTAGCACTCTTGCCTCAGAGTCAGAAGGCTGTGGGTTCAAGTCCCACTCTGGGGTCTTCAGTTCATAATCTAGGTTGACACTCCAGTGCAGTACTGAGGGAGTGCTGCATATCCTCACACTGGGGTGTCCCAGGTTTGCTCGGTTGTGAGTGTGTTTTCACAATTGCAATTCTACCAGGGTTACCTTTTGTTTTTTGGGATGTGGGCAATGCTGACAAGGCCGCAGTTATTGCCTGTTCCTAGTTGAACTAAGATGGTGCTAGTCTTCTGCTTGACTGATAAACATTTTTTTCTATGAAGAGGCTCAGTAAGCCACTTCAGAGGCCATTAAGAGTCAATCACGCAGTATAAGACTGGAGTCACGTATAGACCAGAGGTAGGTGTAATATAGCTCCACCTAGTGGACTACTGCTTCACCTAGTGGTCTACTATGGTAATGCAACTGTTGCTGTAAATACAATAAAAGTCACATGATGTAATGGAGCCATCTTGTGTGTTTGTGATGTCGTGGAGAATATATCACAGTAGGGGCGGTAGAATCTCTTCCCTGTCGGACATTAGTCAACCAGTCGGGATTTTAACAACTCAACAGCAGCTTTCATGGTCATTTTTCTGGTGATAACCCACACATTTATTGAAGGCAGCTTCAGGTAACCTGATAGGGGTCTATAAAATAATTTATTAAAGGGCTGGATAGCCTCCCTATTGATAGAGTTGACAGGCTGGGGAGGGGCGGGGAACATGAGTTTAAACTATGTAAGAATAGGAATAGACTGCATGTTGGGAGGTACATCTTTTCCCAGAGAGCCGTGAGCCTCTGGAATGTGTTGCTGGCTTGTGCGGTGGGTGCTGACTCTCTGTACACCTTCAAGAGAGAACTAGATCGGTTCGTGACTGAGGCAGAGATGGCATCGTATAGAAGGCAAGTGTCTTTACACATAACACTTCATAAAATCATAGAATCATAGGAATTTACAGCACGGTAGGAGGCCATTTCGGCCCATCGTGTCCGTGCTGGCCGACAAAGAGCTATCCAGCGTAATCTCACTTTCCAGCTCTTGGTCCGTAGCCCTGTAAGTTACATCACTTTAAGTGCACATCCAAGTACTTTTTAAATGTGGTGCGGGTTTCTGCCTCTACCACCCTTTCAGGCAGTGAGTTCCAGACCCCCACCACCCTCTGGGTGAAGACATTTCCCGTCAAATCCCCTCTAAACCTCCTACCAATCACTTTAAATCTATGTCCCCTGGTTGTTGACCGCTCTGCTAAGGGAAATAGGTCCTTCCTATCCACCCTATCGCGGCCGCTTATAATGTTAAACACCTCAATAATGTTTCCAAAGAAAACAACCCCAGCCTATCCAATCTTTCCCCATAGCTAAAATTCTCCAGTCCAGGCAACATCCTCGTAAATCTCCCCTGTACCCTCTCTAGTGCAATCACATCGCTCCTGTAATGTGGTGACCAGAACTGCACGCAGTACTCCAGCTGTGGCCTAACTAGTGTTTTATCCAATTCAAGCAGAACCCCTCTGCTCTTGTAGTCTATACCTCAGCTAATAAAGGCAAGTATTCCAGATGCTTTCTTAACCATCTTATCTACTGTCCTGCTACCTTCAGGGATCTGTGGATGTACACTTCTCAATGTCCTACCATATAATGTGTATTCTCTTGCCTTGTTAGCCCTCCCCAAATGCATTGGAAGGCTGTATCCAGTGGTGTTCCGCAAGGCTCAGTGCTGGATTCCTTACTTTTTGTGCTATATAAAGCAATGACTTGGACTTGAATGAATATTGCGGGTATGATTAAGAAGTTTGCAGATGAAACTAAAATAGGCTGTGTGGTTGATCATGAAGAAGAAAGCTACGGACTGCAGGAAGATATCAATCAACTGGTCAGGTGGATAGAACAGTGGCAAATAAAATTCAATCCAGAGAAGTGTGAGGTAATGCATTTGGGGAGGTCAAACAAGGCAAGGGAATACACATTAAATGGTACGCCACTGAAAAGTGTAGAGGAACAAAGGGACCTTGGAGTGCAGGTCCACAGATCCCTGAAACATAAAAACATAGAAAATAGGTGCAGGAGTAGGCCATTCGGCACTTCAAGCCTGCACCACCATTTAATAAGATCATGGCTGATCATTCCTTCAGTACCCCTTTCCTGCTTTCTCGCCATACTCCTTGATCCCTTTAGCCATAAGGGCCATATCTAACTCCCTCTTGAATATATCCAATGAACTGGCATCAACAACTCTCTGCAGCAGGGAATTCCACAGGTTAACAACTCTCTGAGTGAAGAAGTTTCTCCTCATCTCAGTCCTAAATGGCCTGTCCCTTATCCTAATACTGTGTCCCCTGGTTCTGGACTTCCCCAACATCAGGAACATTCTTCCCGCATCTAGCCTGTCCAGTCCAGTCAGAATCTTATATGTTTCTACGAGATCCCCTCTCATCCTTCTAAACTCCAGTGTATAAAGGCCCAGTTGATCCAGTCTCTCCTCATATGTCAGTCCAGCCATCCCTGGAATCAGTCTGGTGAACCTTCGCTGCACTCCCTCAATAGCAAGAACATCCTTCCTCAGATTAGGAGACCAAAACTGAACACAATATTCCAGGTGGGGCCTCACCAAGGCCCTGTACAACTGCAGCAAGACTTCCCTGCTCCTATACTCAAATCCCCTTGCTATGAAGGCCAACATACCATTTGCATGCCAACTTTCAATGACTGATGAACCATGACACCCAGGTCTCGCTGCACCTCCTCTTTTCCTAATCTGCCGCCATTCAGATAATATTCTGCCTTCGTGTTTTTGCCCCCAAAATGGATAACCTCACATTTATCCACATTATACTGCATCTGCCATGTATTTGCCCAATCGCCTAACCTGTCCAAGTCACCCTGCAGCCTCTTAGCATCCTCCTCACAGCTCACACCGCCACCCAGTTTAGTGTCATCTGCAAACTTGGAGATATTACACTCAATTCCATCATCTAAATCATTACTATATATTGTAAAGAGCTGGGGTCCCAGCACTGAGCACTGCGGCACTCCACTAGTCACTGCCTGCCATTCTGAAAAGGACCCGTTAATCCCGACTCTCTGCTTCCTGTCTGCCAACCAGTTCTCTATCCACGTCAGTACATTACCCCCAATAGCATGTGCTTTGATTTTGAACATCAATCTTTTGTGTGGGACCTTGTCAAAAGCCTTTTGAAGTCTAAATGCACCACATCCACTGGTTCTCCCTTGTCCACTCTACTAGTTACATGCTCAAAAAATTCCAGAAGATTTGTCCAACATGATTTCCCTTTCATAAATCCACGCTGACTTGGACCAATCATATCACTGCTCTCCAAATGCGCTGCTATTTCATACTTAATGATTGATTCCGACATTTTCCCCACCACCGATGTCAGGCTAACCGGTCTATAATTACCCGTTTTCTCTCTCCCTCCTTTTTTAAAAAATGGTGTTACATTAGCAACCCTCCAGTCCATAGGAACTGATCCAGAGTCAATAGACTGTTGGAAAATGATCGCCAATGCATCCACTATTTCTAGGGCCACTTCCTTAAGTACTCTGGGATGCAGATTATCAGGCCCTGGGGATTTATCGGCCTTCAATCCCATCAATTTCCCGAACACAATTTCCTGCCTAATAATGATATCCTTCAGTTCCTCCTTCTCACTAGACCCTCAGTCTCCTAGAACATCTGGAAGGTTATTTGTGTCTTCCTTTGTGAAGACAGAACCAAAGTACGTGTTAATTGGTGTGCCATTTCTTTGTTCCCCATTATAAATTCACCCAAATCTGACTGCAAGGGACCTATGTTTGTCTTCACTAATCTTTTTCTCTTCACATATCTATAGAAGCTTTTGCAGTCAGTTTTTATGTTTTCGGCAAGATTCCTCTCATACTCTATTTCCCCCCTCTTAATTAAACCCTTCGTCCTCCTCTGCTGAATTCTAAAATTCTCCCAGTCCTCCGGTTTGCTGCTCTTTCTAGCTAATTTGTATGCCTCTTCCTTGGAATTAATACTATCCTTAGTTTCCTTTGTTAGCCACGGTTGCAGGCCCAGACGTTAAGAAGGAATATGGAATACTTGCCGTTATTAGTTGAGGCATGGAATACAAGAGCTAGGAGGTTCTGCTTGAACTGTATAAAATGCTGGTTAGGCTGCAGCTGGAGTACTGTGTGCAGTTCCGATCCCCACGATACAGGAACAATGAGATTGCACTGGAAAGGGTGCAGAGAAGATTTGCAAGAATGTTGCCTGGACGAACAATTTGGCCATGAGGAAAGATTGGAGATGCTGGGTCTGTTTTCTTTGGAACAGAGGAGATTGAGGGGAGACCTGATTGAGGTATGTAAAATTATGAGAGGTCTGGATAGAGAGGATAGGAAGAATCAATTTCCCTTGGCAAATGAGTCAACAACCAGGGGGCATAGATTTAAAGTCATCGGGGGGAGGGTAAGAGGAGATATGAGGGGAAGTTTCTTCACCCAAAGGATGGTGGAGGTTTGAAACTTACTGCCTGAAAAGATGGTAGAGCCAGAAAGCCTCACCACATTTATAAAATACTTGGATGTGCACTTAAAGTGCCATAACCTGCAGAGCTACGGACCAAAAGCTGGAAAGTAGGATTAGGCTGGATAGCTCTTGGTCGGCCGGCATAGATACAATGGGCCGAAATGGGCTCCCTCAATGCTTTAAATTTCTATGATTCTATTGGGCCCGAAATTGGTGGACATACCGCCGCATACCGCCTGTGGACCACCGATATATCACCCAAAATTGCGAAATTGATTGAAAAATACCAACATACGCCCACATACCGCCTGGCGGAAAATTCATCAGCGACCTACCACTGGGCGGTATGCATACTCATACTGCCGACTCTGCAGACTATCCTGAAAAAGGTGGTTTTAAGTCGATCTTCAGTCGGCGGTATGTATCTTCACCTGTGAAAATTTTTTAATCTCTCAGCCCCCAGTCTCTTCCACTCCACAGTGATCTGTTTCCCCTCCGCCACCCTACTGATCGCCCCCTCAAATAGCGATCTCACCCCAAGAAGCGACCCCCACCCCCCCCCACCAACATACCTGCACAGCGCTCTCAGGCCGGCAGTCTCTGTCGATTCTGGTCTGTGTCTCTCTGGGGGGGGGGGGGGGGGGGGTGGGGGCGGAGCTTCGCAGCAGCATACCGCCGAGACAAAACTGATGAAAATCGCGCACATTCTGCCCCAGTGATACCCGGTGGTATGAAACGACATACCATCGGCATATCTCCAAGAAATGGGCGGACGGCCAATTTCAGCTCCATTATGTTTTAATTTTTACTCAAGTCGGAATATTGTTCAAAGGTCTCGATCGAGTTATAGCAGCTGAACACTTGAGATGCCATTAATAATTTACAAAGACAAGGTAATGCAAATGGTTACTAAAATAGATTGTAGATCAAAGCATACTAAACCACTGTGATTTTTAATATGCATTAATGAATTTGGATTCAAAAATTCAAAGTAAATTTGTCAAATATGCAAGGTAGGAGGTTAGCAGTTGATTCTGAGAAAACAGCTCCGGGAACATAGAATACCCGGACAAAATATGTAAGCAGGCAGAACAATGGGAGTTAAAATTTAATACGAACAAGTGAAAAGTCTAGCACATAAGAAGAAAACGTGAGAGACATGAATAGATATGGGTGACGTTGAAAGAGATCAAGGGGTATTCATCATTATCATCATCATAGGCAGTCCCTTGAACGAGGATGACTTGCTTCCACGAGTTCACAGGTGTTTAGATGAAGGACCCAATGTTCCAGTCCTGAACTCCAATTGAGGGGGTGGAAAATGCCTGTGCGTGAATTTTTTTTAACATGTGGTGACTGTTGCTCACCAGCCACCACACGGACTTGACAGAGCCAGGTCTGGTCCAGTGGCAAGGATTAACCAAAACGACTGGAGACCTGCTCTGTTGCACGGACCTAGTACGCACACACATTGTAGTGTGGGCTGGCCCGTGCTGCCCCTGGGCCCTCGCCTCTTCTAGGCCCCGCACCCTCATTTTACTTTAAAATAAGTACTGAATTACAGCTGATTGCCCTGCTCCAATTATCTCATGCCCTCAAACCTGCTTTACCCAAAGCTTTCACTCCCCATGTGCAATGCCACGAGATAGCATCCAGTAGTATACTAAATTTCCTACTTCTGCACTCTTGGCGATTTTATATCCATAAATTTTAAGCAAACATTTATGCATTATATGCTTTAAAGCAATAACAAAGACATCAATTGGAAAAGTAGTGGTGGGAGCACATGAAGGCACAAAAGGGATTGCGGATTGGATGGGAGGAGGAGGCTGACATACGAGAACAAGGGGATAGGAGTCCGATGGTTCTAAAATGGGCCAACTGCAGTTTGGGTCCCAATCTCTTGGCAGCACCTCCCTCACAAGGCTATTATAGCCTGCTCTCCCAATACTGCCGGACTGCCTCTCTCAAATACTCAAAACCCACTCCCTCCCTCCCTCACTCCAATTCTTAATCACAGGACTTCCTCTCAAAGATCACAAGCCCCTAATACAGCCAGAATCACCCCTACACTCTTGACCCTACAACTTCCCTCCCCAATGGCGTCACATCCCATGATTCCTCTGCCAATGTTCCCAGTGTTCCTGGAATTCTTGTACCAGTGCTCCTAGACCCACGGAGACCTTATCAAAATAAAGCTAGATCTATCCTTCAAATATCAGATCACAGGTCCTCTTCCCATTGCTCCCAGATCCAAGTGCCACCTCCAACATGATCAGTTTCCCTTATAACATTACTTGGCATAACACCCCTATTCTTATAAAACCTCCAACTCATCATCAGCAATGGCATGGGAGAACTGTTAATAATAGCACACTCCTCTCCTGTGCCAATCTCATTTCCGATCACAATTAAGGCATCACATTTCAGAATTTGCGCTTTCGTATCCCGACTCAGCAAGCAATGTCACAGAGAAATCTACTAATATCTATTAAGTCTTGCACTCATCAGACTTACTGTATCACAATTGTCACACCTGGGTGCCATGCAAGTGTTACTAGGGATAGTAGTATGCTCGACACTCACACGTGTCCAGCCGCAGCTATTAAAATGTCAATAGATAGTTGAACGATATAGGCAAAGAAAGATTTGCATTTATGGAGCACTTTTCATGGCCTCAGGATGTTCCAACATAAGTTGCAGCCAATTAATCTTTTTTGAAGTGTAGTCACTGCAGTAATGTAGAAAATTTGCACACAGCAAGCTCTCACAAACAGCAATGTGATAATGAGCAAATAATCTGTTTTTGTTATGTTGTTTTTTTAATATTCGTTCATGGGATGTGGGCGTCACTAACAAGGCCAGCATTTACTGCCCATCCCTAATTGCACTTGAGAAGGTGGTGGTGAGCTGCCTTCTTGAACTGTGGGAGTCCGTGTTGTGAAGATACACTTGCCACTTATCAGCCCAAGCCTGAATATCGTCCAGGTCTTGCTGCATGCGGGGCATGGACTGCTTCATTATTTGAGGAGTTGCGAATGGAACTGAACACTGTGCAATCATCAGCGAACATCCCCACTTCTGACCTTGTGATGGAGGGAAGGTCATTGATGAAGCAGCTGAAGATGGTTGGGCCGAGGACTCGTCCCTGAGGAACTCCTGCAGCGATGTCCTGTGGCTGGGAGGATTGGCCTCCAACCATCACAACCATCTTCCTTTGTGCTAGGTATGACTCCAGCCAGTGGAGAGTTCTCCCCTGATTCCCATTGACTTCAGTTTTACGAGGGCTCCTTGATGCCACACTCTGTCAAATGCTGCCTTGATGTCAAGGGCAGTCACTCTCACCTCACCTCTGGAATTCAGCTCTTTTATCCATGTTTGGACCAAGGCTGTAATGAGGTCTGAGGCTGAGTGGTCGTGGCAGAACCCAGGACTACTCGGACAATACTTCTTGTCCAGGACACCGCTGCTCTTCTTCGAAGTAGTGCCGTGGGATCTTTTATGTTGAACCAGAGAGGGCCTTCGTTTATTGACTCGTCTTACTGCCCATCGCTCCCTCATTCTTCCTTGATTTTGTGCTTAAGTCTCTGAAATGTGACTTTAAACCCACAAGTAGCTGACATCAGAGGCGAGAGTACTACCAAGTGAGCTATAGCTGACACCTAAGATGATGGTGTCAGAATTGAGGGTACTAGCTAACGTAAGGGCTGAGACTCTTTGATAAGATATGGGAGGAGCAGTCATGTTTCCACATTTTGCATTTGCGGTGGGGCCAGGATTGCTTGCGCTGTGTGTCCCGACAGTCTGCTTTACGGTACCAAATTCTCACAGTTTGATCAAATAAACTCAGTTTATTGAAAAAGTAGGCAATGCTCAATCAGTGCAACAACACGGGCATTACAAAATTTTACACTTCTGTTATAACAAGCTTCACTCTGCATGTGAACAAAACACATAAGGCCGGTTTAGCAGACTCATGCTACATCTAATCAAGCGTTGCAACTCGAATCACATAAGTGCTTCTGGTTCATGTGTGGCAGATCTTAAAGATTGAAAAGAAAAGAAGGAAAGACTTGCATTTATATAACGTCTTTCACGACCAGTGGACGTCTCAAAGAGCTTTACAGCCAATAAAATACTTTTGGAGTGTAGTCACTGTTGCAATGCGACAGCTAATTTTCGCACAGCAAGCTCCCACAAGCAATAATGTGATAATGACCTGATTTTGATAATGACAATCTGATTTTGTTATGTTGGTTGAGGGATAAATATTGGCCAGAACACCAGGGATAACTCCTCTGATCTTCTTTGAAATAGTGCCATGGAATCTTTTATGTCTACCTGAGAGAGCAAACATCTGATTTACCACCTCATCTGAAAGACGGCTCCTCCAACAGTGAAGCACGCCCTCAGCACTGCACTGGAGTGTCAGCCTATATTTATTCGCTTAAGTCCCTAGAGTGGGATTTGACAACCTTTTAACGCAAAGGCAAGTGCGCTACCCACTGAGCCACAGCTGACACATTATGAAAGACACGATACTTGTTAAATAAGCTACATATCACACAACTTAATATAAAGACCAAATTCAGGCCTCAAAGCATTGCGTTCCTTTAATACATGTAACAACAGCCAGCTAGATATAGAGATTAAAAAAAAGAACCATGCCAGTTCAGCTGGAAATCTCGAAGGACAAGAGAAGAGTTTTTCAAACTTCGGCTGCTCTGCCCCTGTCAGTTTTTCTGCTCTTCCCTTCTGTACTTATTCCTCACTGTGCTACAGTTCCGAAGGAACTGCCATCCCAGTGCCTCACCCAAGTGCTCATTTTTCATGTGCGAGCTGCGACCATGTGTGTCGGTAGGGTATTCAAACATGGGAGCGACTCAGCTGAACCGCAGCCTGTCCTCACCCACAGGCAGGCACCTTCAACAGGGATTGTAAGGATAGTCCTAACAAGCAGAAAGCCTGACAATGCCACAAACCTGACAACCTTGAAACCCTCTCTAACGTTGGGACTCCAAAGCTGACTATATAATGCTTTTACTATCGCCAGAGCTGAGATCAAACCTGGGAGGTTATGTTCAATTGCCTTTAACAGCCAACCATCAGATTAATTAGATCATAGTTTTTGATTAGCCTGGCTGTTATAAGCTTAACACTGAATGCTCAGTTAATAATCGATAATTACACTCAAATTATTTTCTTTTGTAATGGATCCCTTCACTGCAGCAATCCTTTACAAACATACACAATTCTTACAGCGCTTGACAGAGTAGATGCAGGGAAGATATTTCCCTGGCTGGGGAGTCTAGAGCAAGGGGGTCACAGTCTCAGAATAAGGGGTGGGCCAGTTAGGACTGAGCTGATGAAGAATTTCTTCACTCGGGGTGGTGAATCTTTGGAATTCTCTACCTCAGAGGGCTGTGGAGGCTCAGTCGTTGAGTATATTCAAGAGATCGCTAGATTTTTGGATATTAAGGGAATCAAGGGATATGGGGATAATGCAGGAAAGTGGGGTTGAGGTAGAAGATCAGCCATGTTCTTATTGAATGGCGGAGCAGGCTCGAAGGGCCGAATGGCCTACTCCTGCTCCTATTACTTATGTTCTTATGTGCTTTGCATCCACTATCAGACAACAAATGGGAATAGAAAGGTGCATCAAGACTAAAAATCAGACTACCCCACCAATGTTCCCTCTAATTTTTTTGTTGTACTGAATGGGCCAAACCTCTTTGAGTGCAACCATTTTGTCCATGAGCAAATTTTACAACAACTACTGTTACACCAACTTTTACAACAACAGTGTTTACAACAACAACTTTTAAGCATATATACTGTAATACCATATTGCCACCCTCAAATCATGAGACAATCAGACAAGGTTCTTTACAAGTTTAACATAACTTCTCTGCTTTTGAAATGAACCCCAGTGCTTTATTTGCACTTTTATGGCTTTTCTAACCTGCATTGCTACTTTTCATGATTTATGAATCTATACCCCGAGATCTCGTTGCATCTCTACCCCATTTAGACTCTTTGGGCCCAAAATTGAAGAACTCACCGCCCACTGCTGCCGACTGCCACCCACTGCCGCCGACATTTATCTCGTCGAACTGCCCAATGCCATTTTCGACGTGGCCTGGAGCAGGTGGGAGGGGAGAGCCGCGGGAAGCGCCCGCCGACGTCAGCGGACGGCCGAGTCGCGCAACTGAGCTCCCGCTCGCCGAGCTGCGATATTGATGCGGGCGGGAGTCGGCGGCAGAGCAGGGGTGGACCTCTGGCTGGAGGCTGGTCTGTCCCCAATGATAGGTAGGAAGATGGGGAATAAAAGGCTTGTACACTTTTTGTAATTTTTTTTTTTTACAGCGACTTACCTGGATGGGGTCCCCTGAAGGTTTTCGGATAGTTTTTAAATTTTTTTTTAATGATTTTGCTTTCCAGCTCTTCGACCCTCCGTGGGCCCGACTCCATCCTCAGCGGCACTTGGGCGGCAAGCGCCTTTGCTGCCGAGAATAGAGCTCCCGTCGGCTGCCGCCCAGATTGGCGGTGTTAGTCGCTCATTTGCTGCCCGCCGACCTTCGAGGGACCTCTCCGATGAAAACCCCGCTCAAAGTACCATCAGATACCTAAGCGGCCATCAGCGGTCCTTTGGGCATCACTTGAGCGGGCAGAAGCCTTCATCAAATTCGGGTCCTAATTAGTTTCCAAGGATTAGGTACCCTCCTTCTTTCTCCTACCAAAATTCACCTCTTCACACTTATCTATTATTGAAATTAATTTGTCATTTACATGCCCATTCAGCAAATTTGTTTATGAAAAAATTAATTAAAAGCTTTTAGTTCGTCAACTACAAACTCTATTTAAAAAAAATGCTGATCATAAATGACCGGGATATAAAAGAACGGCATAATAATGCATTTACACTTCAGACACGTCACTCAGTTACATGGTTATGTATCGACAAACAATCCAAAAGCTCAAGATGAGCTGAAAGAGGCATATGTATTTGTGCAATTTGTATTAATTTTTATGTTTTCAACATATTAGCTCATCCCTTATGTCACTATAGCAACGGCTGCACAAGCTGCTATCCCACATATATTTCAGAGTGTGCTGTAATGCCACGCAGTGAATTGCAAACAACCTCATTTCGATCAACAAAGCTGTTTTGAGTTATGTTCTCGTGCTGATAGTCTATCTGAACCCTTTTGATTGAAGCTTAATAATCCACTGGCAGATGACCATTTCATCATTGTAGTTAAAACAATAAAAAACCTTCAACACTGGAAATATGAAAAGGGAAAGGGTGAACAGGCTGGGTCCCTTTTCTTTTGAAAAGAGAAGGCTGGGGTGACCTAATAGAGGTCTTTAACTTTAAGAAAGGTTTTGATAGAGTAGACACTGAGAATGTTTCCACTTGTGGGGAAGAGCAAAACTAGAGACCATCAATATAAGATAGTCACCAAAAATCCAATAGGGAATTCAGAAGAAATGTCTTTACTCAGAGAGTGGTGAGAATGTGGAACTCGAACAGGAAGTGGTTGAGGCAAATAGTATCACTGCATTTAAAGTGAGGGTAGATAAGCATATGAGGGAGAAGGGAATAGAGGGTTATGCTGATAGAGTTAAATGAGGAAAGAAGGGATGAGGTTCGAGTGGAGCATAAATGTTGGCATGGGCTGGTTGGACCGACTGGCCTGTTTCTGCGCTGTAATTCCTGTGTAATCCTATGTACCTAGAACATGACAGAGGATTATACCTGAAAGACTAACCTGTCTTTTCTCTTCATAGATGCTGACAGATCTGCAGTGAATTTCCAGCATTTTCAATGTTTGTTTCCTCAATGTATTAAAAACCTTCAGGCTATAAAGTCTGCTCACATAACAGTAATCACTACACTCCAAAAATAATTGGCTAAAAAAAAGACTTGCATTTATATAGTGCCTTTCATGGCCACCAGACGTCTCAAAGTGCTTTACAGGCAATGGAGTACTTTGGGAGTATAGTCACTGCTGTAATGTAGGAAACGCGGCAGCCAATTTGTGCACAAGAAGCAAGCTCCCACAAACAGCAACGTGATAATGACCAGATAATCTGTTTTTATTTTGTTGAAAGAGGGATAAATATTTGCCAGGACACCGGGGATAACTCCCCTGCTCCTCTTCACAATAATGCCTTGGGATCTTTTACGTCCACTTGAGAGAGCAGACGGGGTCTCGGTTTAACCTCTCATCCGAAAGATGATACCTCCGACAGTGTAGCTCTCCCTCAGCACTGCACTGGATTTTTTGTTATATTGATGTGATTAATTAATCGTTGCTATTTCTTATTATCTAATACTGCAGTTTAGATGGCTTATATCGAGAACAATAGCTACCTTCTACATTACAACAGCAACTACACTTCAAAGGTACTTAATTGGCTGTAAAGTGATTTGGGATGTTCTGAGGTCATGAATGGCGTGATATAAATGTAAGTCTTTCTTTTACCATAATGTAAGTGGACCTCAAATTTTGTATGCAATATTTGTCCCACCTTCTCATATAAGCATACAAAAGAGGACAGGAAATGACCAGTTGGCATATCAACAAAAACTACAACTTGCCTTTATATAGCGCCTTTATAGTAAGAAATCTCAAGGTGCTTTATAGGAGCACACCACATCTGGCTCGCAGACATATCTACTCTATATAATTAGCACAGGTACAGTGGGCTGAATGGCTTCATTCTGCACTGTAATCTTTATGATTCTAATGAATCTGAACTTCTCATTTGGAGAAAGAAATAAAGAAAGAAAGAACGTATAGCGCCTTTTGGAACTTCAGGACATCCCAAAGCTCTGCAGCTAATTCATGTTCTTGAAGTGTAGTCACTGTTATAATGTTGGATAACATTCATCAAAATTCTGTAATTAAAAGTAGGAATTTGCATAATTAAATGCTACATTACTGAACTAACTGTCTCAGTCCCTTCGTGGATTAATCGACTCCCTTGTCACTAAAGCAAGGACAATGAGAAATCCTGTTAGAAAGGCTGCTTTGAGAAATTCTGTGACGATACCAAAAAGGGGGTCAGTGGTTAGAATAATTAAGATGACAATAATAACCACTAAACATACCATGACCGGTGATCTGTTTCTGCTGGCTTCTCTCACCCTTGTGGCAGTGCTTAGGATGGCTGTGCTGAGGGGCGTGCGGAGGTTGGCATTTATTCTGGCAAGGAATTGTCTGCCCCTCTCTGAGAAACCTTCCAAATTATCTCCAATGGCAATCATAATGCCAATTCCTGTGACCATGACTATAAAAATGATTGTGCCAATGTTTGTGAAAATTGCACACATGACACAGTATATTCCTATGATAAGATAGGTGATTGCATTATATATCAAAATGGCACTACTGGCAAAAGCTGCAATGAGAGAGGCTCGGCTGTACCTAGGCTTGGTCCCATCAGTAACAACAGACATCAAAGCAGCAACAACCATCCCAACCATGGCGCGGATTCCAACATGCATGAAAGGACTGGTTATGATATTGCCAATGAAAGATCCAAGGAGAATGACGAGGGTGGGAATGTCATTCTCAACACAAAGTTCCTTAGCATTACTGAAATAGACTTTGAGAATGTCACTCTTGGCATGAGACCCATCTGTGTTGAGCTTGCACTTTGGAGAGCTTGCCATAATGCAAGTGGACCTCAAATATTTTATGCTCCGCTTTTTCAATTGGCAAAGCTGGCCAGCAAATGAGTACAATATTGACCGCACTGTTGCCACAAGTAAGACCTGTAATGGGAATAAAACTGAGGTCTTTGAAAAGTTGGTGCACAGAAAAAGTCCAAGAATCGTTAGTCCCAGGCACACAAGGGCTTCGAACCCCAACACAACTGTACATAGCGCCTCAAATATCCCCAATATACTCGCAATGCCCAGGAGCATTTTCCAGGCGGGCGGGATGTTGGCGATAGCTGTCCATGACTTGCGCAGCAGATCCCGGAGTTTCTGCCAGACCCGGGATACCCATTCGCTCTTGTCCCGGGCAGGGGGCTGGAGTTTGACAGTTTTTTCCACGAGCCTCTTCAAATAATCGATGGTTTCGGGGGGCGCATTGGGGAGATATTTGGCACAAATGGCAATCAGACAAATGGCTCCCCCGGCCAGGCCAACGAAGTTGTTCAGGAAGCCCAAGCAGAAGGAGAGCAACAAGCCGCAGAGCTGCAGGAAATCGAAGATCACCCCGAAAACCAATGTGAGGAGTTTGGTGAGGATATCGATGATGTGAGTGGGAATGCTGGCTATGGATGTTAGGAGGAACTTGACTTCACTCGTAATGACGCTCAGAAGAGTGTTGGCGACAGACAAGAAACCCTTGGACACCAGAACCCCAATCACATTGGCAATTGCACCGATTAATCCAAGTACTGCCGATAGGATCCAAGTGACAGCGGCCACCACTAGATCAACAAGTGTTGCAACCGTGCTGAAGACCCCCCAGACAACCCTCACCAGTCCAGAGATGAACATCCCACAAACCCACGCCACCGAAGCATAGATACCCAGCGCAATAAAGCTCAAAGCGTCGAATGGGGCGGTTAAGAGGCCACTGAGCTCCAGGCTCGGCTTCAGAATCTCGCTGATCACTTCCAACAGATGTCCTTCCCTTCTTGAAACTGCACGTTTAGCCCATTCGGGATTGACCTCGATCGAGCTCCCAAGCCACTGCTGCAATTTCTTCAGGGTGACAGTTTCCATTAGTAGCTCTCCGGTCTTTACATCCAGTGACAGAGTGTAACCGCCGGATATCTCTGCTTCCTCGTCAGTTTCTTTGTCACTTTCGTTGTGCCGTCCCTCCGGGCAGCAGCTGTAATAGGTGTACACCCTGTGGGGTATGTTCACCCTGTCATTGAGATACTGGCCGGATGGGATGGCTCCGGTGATCGCGAACAAGGTGGTCTTCGGCGGACACTTCCTTGTCACGGCGCGGACCAATCTTTCGGCGGAATGATACCATTTGATGTTCATGCTCTTCCTCATGGGCACCGCATTGGTGAGGGTGCATGTCGCGGTGCCCCTGCCAGGGTTAAACGAAAACGGGTACAGGTGGCCTCGATCGTACCCCGTGTGTGTATAATCACTGTTGAGGGCTTGGTTCTTCCCAACCCCATCTCGTGGTTCCGGGCTCATCTCCTCTGAACCACCCGGCAGATCTAACTGAAATTGACAGTAGAAATGGTCAGTTCAGGTCCCGCTTCTCATTATTTAAACTGCGACTCATATCTACCGACAACTTATTCTTTTTTTAAATGTTACTTTTGCACACATTTTTGCACATACTTCCTGTGCAAACTCTTACTCCCTGATAAATATCTGCCCATCATAGAATCATAGAATGGTTACAGCACAGAAGGAGGCCATTCGGCCTGTTGAGCCTGTGCCACTTCTCTGCAAGAGCACCTCAGCTAATCCCACACCCCCCCCCCACTTCCTCGTAGCCCTGCAAATTTGTTTCCTTCAGGTACTTATGCAACTCCCCTTTGAAAACCACCATTGAATCTGTCTCCACCACCCTCTCAGGCAGTGCATTCCAGATCCTAACCACTAACTGCGTAAAAAAGTTTTTTCTCATGTTGCCTTTGGTTCTTTTGCCAATCACCTTAAATCTGTGTCCTCTGGTTCTTGACCCTTCCTCCAATGGGAACAGTTTCTCTCCATCTATTCTGTCCAGACCCCTCATGATTTTGAACACCTCTATCAAATCTCATCTCAATCTTCTCTGCTCTAAGGAAAACAACCCCAGCTTCTCCAGTTAGAAACATAGAAACATAGAAAATAGGTGCAGGAGTAGGCCATTCGGCCCTTCTAGCCTGCACCGCCATTCAACGAGTTCATGGCTGAACATGCAACTTCAGTACCCCATTCCTGCTTTCTCACCATACCCCTTGATCCCCTTAGTAGTAAGGTCTACATCTAACTCCTTTTTGAATATATTTAGTGAATTGGCCTCAACAACTTTCTGTGGTAGAGAATTCCACAGGTTCACCACTCTCTGGGTGAAGAAGTTTCTCCTCATCTCGGTCCTAAATGGCTTACCCCTTATCCTTAGACTGTGACCCCTGGTTCTGGACTTCCCCAACATTGGGAACATTCTTCCTGCATCTAACCTGTCTAAACCCATCAGAATTTTAAACGTTTCTATGAGGTCCCCTCTCATTCTTCTGAACTCCAGTGAATACAAGCCCAGTTGATCCAGTCTGTCTTGATATGTCAGTCCCGCCATCCCGGGAATCAGTCTGGTGAACCTTCGCTGCACTCCCTCAATAGCAAGAATGTCCTTCCTCAGGTTAGGAGACCAAAACTGTACACAATACTCCAAGTGTGGCCTCACCAATGCCCTGTACAACTGTAGCAACACCTCCCTGCCCCTGTACTCAAATCCCCTCGCTATGAAGGCCAACATGCCATTTGCTTTCTTAACCGCCTGCTGTACCTGCATGCCAACCTTCAATGACTGATATACCATGACACCCAGGTCTCGTTGCACCTCCCCTTTTCCTAATCTGTCACCATTCAGATAATAGTCTGTCTCTCTGTTTTTACCACCAAAGTGGATAACCTCACATTTATCCACATTATACTTCATCTGCCATGCATTTGCCCACTCACCTAACCTATCCAAGTCGCTCTGCAGCCTCATAGCATCCTCCTCGCAGCTCACACTGCCACCTAACTTAGTGTCATCCGAAAATTTGGAGATACTACATTTAATCCCCTCGTCTAAATCATTAATGTACAGTGTAAACAGCTGGGGCCCCAGCACAGAACCTTGCGGTACCCCACTAGTCACCGCCTGCCATTCTGAAAAGTACTCATTTACTCCTACTCTTTGCTTCCTGTCTGACAACCAGTTCTCAATCCATGTCAGCACACTACCCCCAATCCCATGTGCTTTAACTTTACACATTAATCTTTTGTGTGGGACCTTGTCGAAAGCCTTCTGAAAGTCCAAATATACCACATCAACTGGTTCTCCCTTGTCCACTCTACTGGAAACATCCTCAAAAAATTCCAGAAGATTTGTCAAGCATGATTTCCCTTTCACAAATCCATGCTGACTTGGACCTATCATGTCACCTCTTTCCAAATGCGCTGCTATGACATCCTTAATAATTGATTCCATCATCTTATCCACTACCAATGTCAGGCTTACCGGTCTATAATTTCCTGTTTTCTCTCTCCCTCCTTTTTTAAAAAGTGGGGTTACATTGGCTACCCTCCACTCGATAGGAACTGATCCAGAGTCAATGGAATGTTGGAAAATGACTGTCAATGCATCCACTATTTCCAAGGCCACCTCCTTAAGTACTCTGGGATGCAGTCCATCAGGCCCTGGGGATTTATCGGCCTTCAATCCCATTAATTTCCCCAACACAATTTCCCGACTAATAAGGATTTCCCTCAGTTCCTCCTCCTTACTAGACCCTCTGACCCCTTTTATATCCGGAAGGTTGTTAGTGTCCTCCTTAGTGAATACCGAACCAAAGTACTTGTTCAATTGGTCCGCCATTTCTTTGTTCCCCGTTATGACTTCCCCTGATTCTGACTGCAGGAAACCTATGTTTGTCTTTACTAACCTTTTTCTCTTTACATATCTATAGAAACTTTTGCAATCCGTCTTAATGTTCCCTGCAAGCTTCTTCTCGTACTCCATTTTCCCTGCCCTAATCAAACCCTTTGTCCTCCTCTGCTGAGTTCTAAATTTCTCCCATTCTCCGGGTTCACTGCTATTTCTGGCCAATTTGTATGCCACTTCCTTGGCTTTAATACTATCCCTGATTTCCCTAGATAGCCACGGTTGAGCCACCTTCCCTTTTTTATTTTTACGACAGACAGGAATGTACAATTGTTGTAGTTCATCCATGCGGTCTCTAAATGTTTGCCATTGCCCATCCACAGTCAACCCCTTAAGTATCATTCGTCAATCAATCCTAACTAATTCACGCCTCATACCTTCAAAGTTACCCTTCTTTAAGTTCTGGACCATGGTCTCAGAATTAACTGTTTCATTCTCCATCCTAATGCAGAATTCCACCATATTATGGTCACTCTTCCCCAAGTGGCCTCGCACAACGGTATTGCTAATTAATCCTCTCTCATTTATCCATGTAACTGAAGTTCCTCATCCTTGGAACCATTCTTGTAAATCTTTTCTGCACCCTCTCTGAGGCCTTCACATCCTTCCTAAAGTGTGGTGCCCAGAATTGGACACAATACTGCAGTTGGAACCGAACCAGTGTTTTATACAGTTTCATCATAGTTCCCACGCTTTTGTACTCATACCTCTATTTATGAAGCCCAGGATAAGTTTTTTAACTGCTTTCTTAACCTGCCCTGCCACATTCAATGATTTCTGCACATATACCCACAGGTCTCTCTGTTCATGCACCCCCTTTAGAATTGTACCATTTAGTTTATATTTCCTCTCCTCATTCTTTCTACCAAAATGTATCACTTTGCACTTTTCTGTGTTAAATTTCACATTTATTAGCAGAGGTGGTGCAGTGGTTTTGTTACTGGATTTGGTACCGAGTTCAAATCCCACCAGGGCAGTTACAAAATTTGAACTCAGTTTTTTAAAAATTCTCAAATCGCCTTGGCGGGACTGTTACAAAAGAACAGGCTGCTAAAATCCCACTATGGCAGCTTGAAAATCTTTTTTTTAAACTTGAGTTCAAAATCTCAAACTGCCCTGGTGGGATTTCGAACTCACCACCTCTGGATTATTGGTGCAGATCTCTGAATTACAGTGACAGATACTCCCGTATTCAGATCATTCATTTCTTATCCTCACACCTTTCGAGAAATGACTAGCAAGCAGGTTGTAAAAATTCGATTCCGTCTTGAGTAACATCCTACCTGTGGTTCAATAAAAAACTGCGGGGGCCTATTCCCCCCGCCAACAGTCGTAATTGTACTCTTCTTGTAAGCGGAATACACAGGGATCCGGAGCGCTGTGTTGTACACCGTGGCGAAGTGGGTTTCTTTCCCATAGCGCTGGCAGATTCTGACCGGGTGACTGGCGTTAAATAGGGGCACAATGGCCTGAAACAGTAGGGGTTCAACGCCTTTACAAAAGAACTGGCTGCATTCATCGAAGGAGCTGACAACTTTCGCCTCTGTTGCCCACGGGGCAATAAAAACCGACAGCAGAACTAGGCTGCAGCACCTCATCCTCCGGGACATGTTTCTTTTCCTCCAGCCCCAAAATGAAATAATACAGCTGGCTGTTTTTGGTTTCGGTTTTGTGTACTGTCACTTTCGTTGGAGAAGTAGGAGGTGGGGGCATACATTGATTGGGTGGTGCAGCTCAGCTCGCTTGGAGACGTGATGGTGACTGGACTGAGGCTGGGCAACTTGGTGCTGCAGGTGGATCGAAGTAATGTAAATGAGACCCAAGTAATATAAGAACATAAGACATAGGAATAGGCCATTAAGCCCTTCGAGCCTGCTCCGCCATTCAATAAGATTATGGCTGATCCTCTACCCAAATCCACTTTGACGCCCGATCCCTATATCCCTCAGTATCCAAAAATCTATTGATCTCAGCCTTGAATATACTCATTGACTGAGCATTCACAGCCCTTTGGGATAGAGAATTCTAAAGATTCACAATTCTTTGAGTGAAGAAATTCCTTCTCATCCCAGTCTTAAGTAGCCGACCCCTTATCCTGCGATATGCCCCCTAATTCTGGACTCTCCAGCCAGGGGAAACATCCTCCCAGCTTCTATCCTGTTAAGCCCTCTAAGAATTTTATACATTTCAATGCGATTACACCTCATTCTTCTAAACTCCAGCGAGTACAGGCCAATTCTACTCAAACTCTACTCATTGAACAACCCTCTCATCCCAGGAATCAGTCTAGTAAATGAGACCCAAGTAATGTGGATGAAATCCAAATAATATGCATCAGCACCAATGGGTCACTTGCCCGGGTACAGGTAATCTTTTATATGCGTGCAATAACTCTAAGAAAGACTAACAACACAAACATGTAATTTGGGAATTGTTCTCATGCTGGTGACTGAATGGGAGATATTAACAATTTGCACATATAACACATTTAACACAGGAAAACGCCCCAAGCTGAGGCTCTCTTCTCTAGAAAAGAGAAGGCTGAGGGGTGAGCTAATAGAGGTATTTATAATTATGAAGGGGTTTGATCAGGTAGACGTAGAGAAGACATTTCCACTTATGGGGGAGACCAAAACTAGGGACCATAAATATTAGAGTCATTATTAAATCCAATAGGGAATTCAGGAAAAACTTCTTTACCCAGAAAGTGGTGAGAATGTGGAGAAGTTGAAGCAAATAGCATAGATGCCTTTAGGGGAATCTAGATACATTGAAGATGTAAAACTATTAGCTTTGGCCAACTCAAAGAGAGCAGCTAGATCAGCAATTTCAGTTGGTTGACTGGCTACATCACTCATTGTCGAGGAACCAACTAGCGGGGAGGCCATCTTAGATTGGGTGTTGTGTAATGAGAAAGGATTGATTAGCAATCTCATTGTGCGAGGCCCCTTGGGGAAGTGACCATAATATGTGGGGTTCTACATTAGGATGGAGAATGAAACAGTTACTTCAGAGACCATGGTCCAGAACTTAAAGAAGGGTCACTTTGAAGGTATGAGGCGTGAATTGGCTAGGATAGATTGGCGAATGATACTTAAGGGGTTGACAGTGGATGGGCAATGGCACACATTTAGAGACCGCATGGATGAACTACAACAATTGTACATCCCTGTCTGGCGTAAAAATAAAAAAGGGAAGGTGGCTCAACCGTGGCTATCAAGGGAAATCAGGGATAGTATTAAAGCCAAGGAAGTGGCATACAAATTGGCCAGAAATAGCAGTGAACCCGGAGAATGGGAGAAATTTAGAACTCAGCAGAGGAGGACAAAGGGTTTGATTAGGGCAGGGAAAATAGAGTACGAGAGGAAGCTTGCAGGGAACATTAAGGCGGACTGCAAAAGCTTCGATAGATATGTAAAGAGAAAAAGGTTGGTAAAGACAAACATAGGTCCCCTGCAGACAGAATCAGGGGAAGTCATAACGGGGAACAAAGAAATGGCAGACCAATTGAACAAGTACTTTGGTTCGGTATTCACTAAGGAGGACACAAACAACCTTCCGGATATAAAAGGGGTCAGAGGGTCTAGTAAGGAGGAGGAACTGAGGGAAATCTTCATTAGTCGGGAAATTGTGTTGGGGAAATTGATGGAATTGAAGGCAGATAAATCCCCAGAGTACTTAAGGAGGTGGCCTTGGAAATAGTGGATGCATTGACAGTCATTTTCCAACATTCCATAGACTTTGGATCAGTTCCTATGGAGTGGAGGGTAGCCAATGTAACCCCACTTTTTAAAAAAGGAGGGAGAGAAAACAGGGAATTATAGACCGGTCAGCCTGACATCGGTAGTGGGTAAAATGATGGAATCAATTATTAAGGATTGCATAGCAGCGCATTTGGAAAGAGGTGACATGATAGGTCCAAGTCAGCATGGATTTGTGAAAGGGAAATCATACTTGACAAATCTTCTGGAATTTTTTGAGGATGTTTCCAGTAAAGTGGACAAGGGAGAACCAGTTGATGTGGTGTATTTGGACTTTCAGAAGGCTTTCGACAAGGTGCCACACAAGAGATTAATGTGCAAAGTTAAAGCACATGTGATTGGGGGTAGTGTGCCGACGTGGATTGAGAACTGGTTGGCAGACAAGCAAAGAGTAGTAGTAAATGAGTACTTTTCAGAATGGCAAGCAGTGACTAGTGGGGTACCGCAAGGTTCTGTGCTAGGGCCCCAGCTGTTTACATTGTACATTAATGATTTAGACGAGGGGATTAAATGTAGTATCTCCAAATTTGCAGATGACACTAAGTTGGGTGGCAGTGTGAGCTGCGAGGAGGATGCTATGAGGCTGCAGAGTGACTTGGATAGGTTAGGTGAGTGGGCAAATGCATGGCAGATGAAGTATAATGTGGATAAATGTGAGGTTATCCACTTTGGTGGTAAAAAGAGAGACAGACTATTATCTGAATGGTGACAGATTAGGAAAAGGGGAAGTGCAACGAGACCTGGGTGTCATGGTCCATCAGTCATTGAAGGTTGGCATGCAGGTACAGCAGGCGGTTAAGAAAGCAAATGGCACGTTGGCCTTCATAGCAAGGGGATTTGAGTACAGGGGCAGGGAGGTGTTACTACAGTTGTACAGGGCCTTGGTGAGGCCACACCTGGAGTATCGTGTACAGTTTTGGTCTCCTAAAGGAAAGACATTCTTGCTATTGAGTAAGTGCAGCAAAGGTTCACCAGATTGATTCTCAGGATGGCGGGACTGACATATCAAGAAAGACTGGATCAACTGGGCTTGTATTCACTGGAGTTCAGAAGAATGAGAGGGGCTCTCATAGAAACGTTTAAAATTCTGACGGGTTTAGACAGGTTAGGTGTAGGAAGAATGTTCCCAATGTTGGGCAAGTCCAGAACCAGGGGTCACAGTCTAATGATAAGGGGTAAGCCATTGCAGACTGAGATGAGGAGAAACTATTTCACCCAGAGAGTGGTAAACCTGTGGAATTCTCTACCACAGAAAGTTGTTGAGGCTAATTCACTAAATATATTCAAAAAGGAGTTAGATGTAGTCCTTACTACTAGGGGGATCAAGGGGTATGGTGAGAAAGCAGGAATGGGACACTGAAGTTGCATGTTCAGTCATGAACTCATTGAATTGCGGTGCAGGCTCGAAGGGGCGAATGGCCTACTCCTGCACCTATTTTCTATGTTTCTATGGTCCAGGTAGAATATCCAGCGCTTTCACATTTTGTTCAGGTCCCGTCACACAGTCTGGTGTTACATTAATGAGAAAATGGACTCAATTTCTCATTTAAATGTGATCAAGGAGAAGGGGGTCTTCAGCAGGTTAATTTTCCCAATGCTAGCATGAATGACACTGGAGGGTTCATTCACCAGAATCAACATTTGCTATGTGTTCATCGTTACAAGCATTGCCCATTGATTCCACCTCAGGACCATCCTTGATTGAGCAGTGTTGACTCCATGTGGCTACCTTCAAACCTACCTCGCTGAGGGTGCTACCCACGTAGGTAGCACTCTCGCCTCTGAGTCAGAAGATTGTGGGTTCAGAGTCCCACTCCAGGGACTTGAGCACAAAACTCTAGGCTGACACTCAAGTGCAGTGCTGAGGGAATGCTGCATTGTCGATACCATCTTTCAGATGAGACGTTAAATTGTCTGCTCTCTCAAGTGGTTGAGAAATATCCCACAGCGCTATTTCGAAGAAGAACAGGGGAGTTATCCCTGGTGTCCTGGCCAATATATTTATCTCAATCAACATAACAAAAACAGATCTAGTCATTATCACATTGCTGTTTGTGCATAAATTGGCTGCCTTGTTTCCTAACATTACAATAGTGACGACACTCCAAAAGTACACTGCTGGCTGTAAATTGCTTTGGGACGCCTGATGATCATTAAACAGACCAACACTTTTAGCCATTGCTCCACGTTGGATAGCAGAAGGGCGATTCTAGAGTTCCATGACTAGAACTGGAAGAGGTTGTTGAAGCACTTCTGTACACAAAATGTAGTGGAAATCTGAAATTCTCTTCCCCAAGAGTCTGGGGGTCAATTGAAAATGTCAGAATTGAGTGATAAGATTTTTGTTAGGCAAGGCTATTAAGGGTTAAGAAACCGAGGTAGGTAGAGAGAGTTAAAATGCAGACCAGTCATGATTTAATTGAATGGCGGAACTGGCTCGAGGGGCTGAAAGGCCTACTCCTGTTCTTATGTTCCAGAGAATGGTAGCACATTCTTTTCAGTCTTCTGATCAAAGTCAGAATGTGGTTCAACCTAAACACAATTAAACTTTTATCACTTGGAGTTCAAGATGTGCTTCTTGGAAGAATTGAGGGAGTGAACCTGCTTCCCTCAAGCTTTTAAAGAAACATTTGGAAAAAACATCAACTACCCAGACCTACTATATCAAAGCATGAATCCTCCCATTGGACTGGAGAAACATTTCACATGTGCAGACATTATAGCTTGCTGGCAATGATGGGAGAAAATACACTGAGGCGTGGTTCAGGCTAAAATATGAAGGGTGGTAGAAACTATCTAACCTCAAGATATCTCTTTTATGGTACCAAACCCTTATATGGGTCAGGGTCTCATGATTTCTATCCTGGCATTAAACCTTGATTAGAGCATTCAACTCCCATGTTGAAGTTGAATGAATGGAGGAGGAATTTATGGTAATTTAAAAAAACTTCATTATCTTGCCCAAGAGCATATTTAACTAGGGATCCAAATGTCAGGGCAGTCATTTTAATTTTCAGATCATTTTAAGGGATGAGCTTGTGGTCAGTCACTAATGGAATTAGTGACAGCAGCTCCCAAACTCCGCTACCTAGAAAGACAAGGGCAGCAGACGCATGAAAACACCACCACTTCCTAAGTACCCCTCCAAGTCACGTGTCTTCCCGGCTTGGACATGCAGCTGTTTTAAGTCCGAGTATCATATGGTGAGATACGGTTCAAGAGACTTAAAACAGCCATTTTATATCTTCAATACAAGGGTGACATTTTTGTAGAAGGAATATTTCTTTAAGCTGCAGTGGTCTAGAGGTCCCGTGCAGCTGGCTCACCAGCTCTTAAATGGAACGGAAATTTAAATGAGCCGCACAGCCCATTAAAGGGGCTGCACCCTGCCCCCCTAAAAAAAATTAGAGGGAACATTGCAGATAGGACTTTGATTAAATGTCTCATATGAAAGACGTCATCTCCGACAATGTAACACTCAGCAGTGCAATGAAGTGTCAACTTAGAATACGTGCTCAAGTTTCTACAGTGGGGCTTGAGCCCACAACCTTCTGACTCCGATGCAAGAGGGCTACAACTGAGTCAAGGGTAACACTTCATTGCAGTACTGAGGGAGTCACAGTTAGGGCCCTACACCTAACTGGACAGAATAGTCTGTGCAGAGATAAATCATACAGCACCACAATCATCTGTCAATTTATCAGTCAAAGATGAATGAGTCCTGATGTTGCAAATTTTTCTGTGTTAGTTAACTTATGGTAATGCTTCTTCAAAAAAAGTGTGTGTGTCAGTGATAATTAAACTAGGCTGGTCAGAGGGTGGGCCTGCCGATTGCTACATAGCTACTAGCAGAACTGCTCCACAACAAAGAGTCAGGTAGTGGTAATGGTGAACACCCGGATCAGTCCGTGCCTTTGCCGTTCCGCCTTGGTTAGGCAGTGAAGGATGAAAATCCATGACCTTCTAATGAGAAACAAGTGGATCACTACTCTCTACCTGGGTTTTCATATTGCTTTTTTTTTAAATAAAAGGAAATAATTGTTAATGTGAAAACTAGATTTTAAAATGCATCCCAGTACAAAACCAAAATGCAGTAAGGGGGATAAATCCTGTGTTAACAATGTAGTCATCATTTACACGTTACTCGGGGACGACACAATCTAGCAACTAAACAGCAACAAACGTTGCCAAGATTCTCAAACAACAGTGCTCTTTGTTTATATGATACGAGCGCAACAAAAAAAACAGCCTTTTAAAAAAATAAAATGAAAAATGATGTTTTCATTTAATATATAAAAGTGGTTAAAAGTTCCTCTCTGTATAGTGTCCACAAGGCGATGCAGCTTCAAATCATAGCACAACTTCATACCTTTCTGAAGACTATGGTCATGTTGATATTAATTTTGAGTGAATGCAGTTTTGCAAAGTGAAAGAAAGCTGAAATCCCGTTGAGGTCCAACATTGCCTTTATGTTTACAAATTCATATACCTCCAAAATTTTAATGTTCTCCTGATTTTTTTGTAAAAAAATTGAAACATTGAAAAAATTCCAAAGCCCCAAATATTTTTCCCACCTCCTCCTCCTCCTAACACAAAAGGATCGTTAGCACAAAACAGCGACTATGATCACATTGTGACATGGTAATCCCATCTTTAAGCATAGACAAATGGCATTCAGTTAAACAGCTCACTTTGGAAACAAACTCTTAATGCAAATTCAACCCCCCACTCCTTTTTTCTTAAATTTCTTTAGAAAAAAGGAGTCCTCATTTCTGATTCCTGTAATGTTTAAATATCATCCAGTCTGGCTTCCAAAGCATTTTGTATTTCTTTGTGGAGTGAATTAAACACTTCCTGTATCAAAAATCCCCATGAAAAAAAAGGAGTGGACATTTCCATCTGACCCCCCCCCCCAAAACTCCCCCCACAACAAAAACCTCAAACATTCACATGTTTTTTGTCTCCAACAGCCTGTGTGCTACAATGTATAGGGTTCCTGGACTTACTGCTGCTAAAGAACGTGTGCTTCAGACACACAGTAACCTAGGGTGGCAAACTAAGGCTACATTGTACAATACTTCAGATTTATTTTTATACAATTTCCAGCAAATTCTTGCTATATTTTTTTTTAAAAAAGGATTTCAAGTTCTTTAATTACACAACGACTTCAGGTCTCAGCAGATTCCCAACCTCCCCATCCTCCTCCTCCTCCTCCTCCTCCTCCTCCTCCTCAGGTGTGCCGTGTTATTCGCTTTTTGCCTTCTTCCCATTTTCTTTCTCGTCGTCTGTCGAGTCGGGGCGTTTTCGCTTGCTGCAGTCAGCCTGGCTTTTCAGGGGCCGTGGTTTAAAAGTGATGATAATACAAGTCATGTTGTCGCATCCAGTCCCATCTCCTGACGTGTCAGGGGCCAAACACTGATCCAGGAGCTGGAGGTACAGAAAGGGAAAGGGGACTATAGTGTATCAAGACAGTGCACACAAAAACAAAGCCGAAACTCAAGGATCCCGTGCAGTGTATAAAATTCCAGTTGCCTCTTTAGCTCACTGTATGCTAATGCTTGTTCTGTTTTTGCCTGCTTTACTTGTTTTCTATATGGCTTTCTAGGGAGCGAGGATTGATCGCCAGAATTACCACAGGACCCAGTGAACACAGCTTTTCCCCCCTTTTGTAGTCTTGTCCTGAAAAGGACAGAATAGTACAATATTTTCTGGAAGTTTATCATTCAATTCTAGACTCCCAAGAAAGATGAAAAAAAACACAGCAGCCGGGAGGAAGCTGAACTACCAAAATGCACAATACTTTATCTAATATAAGATACACCCTTAGAGAGACAGAAGACTTTGTTCCAAACTTGGCACCAAAAGGTCCAATACAACTGTAGAAAAATGAACTGCCGCACTGGTACAGGTTCTGGGCTTTATAGCACCCTGTGCAGTACTGGCTACCTGCAATGTTATTCGAGTGCACAGCACTCCTCAAAGCCTATTAAGCTAATCTATATGTGAGGATAATACAGAATGGACAACCATTGTTAACACAGCTCAGCAGACCCTCTGGTGGCAAAGAATAGGTATGCAGAAGTATGTATGAGCAGAGCCAGAGAAAAATCAAGTTAGATTTTGTCAATCTACTTCATTAACAGATGACGCACCATCAGTGTCCCATTCAAGATTTGAATAGTTGAAAATAAAAGTAGTTTGGAAATAGCTACATATTTTGTTTATGTTTTCCCCATTTAAATAGAATGTCCTGAATCTTACAGGTTTAAAAAAATATATTGTTGCACATTTGAGAACTTTTCAAAATCAAGATAGTATTTTTGGTGTCTATCATTACAGTAACAGGGAAGCAACAGAGGGATAACTGCAGTGGATGGGCATGTGCAAGCTGCCACTGAACATTTCACTTCACAGTTAAAACCATCAGGATACTTAAATACCCAGAGCCTCAGGAAGGTACTCAAGTAGACTCCAGAATATGCATTAATCCCAACGGTCCTGTCCTCGTGTTGCCCTCCAGAGATATCGCTCAGTCACAGCAGTGCAGGAACCATGTCTCATGGAGTATTTGGTCACCTTGGTCCAGATCGATCGCAATAATCTTCAATCCTATTTCCAAATATTTATCCAGCCCCTTTTCAAAGCCTACCTTTGCTGGGAGTCTGGTCCATTTATCCACTGCTCTGCAGCAGAAGCAATTTCTTCTAATCTCAAGTCCTACTTCAGGCTCATTTACTGAACTTGCATGTACTCAACACACTTATGAACACCCTCCCAAACCAAATATTACTTGAGTTTTTTTGTGGCAAATGAAAAATGATTTTGAGCAGCTTGGGCTAGAGAGTGTCTGTAGTTTTGGAAAGTAGAATTTTAATTTCCATCTAGTTTTATTAAATCTGGAGGGAGTAGGATTTTTTTCCTTCCTAGCGTGACTTGCCAAATGCCCCAGGAAACCTTCCTGCACAACCCTGGCAGCATCACCTACCTCTTCAGAAATGGAAGACAACAACCTCAGGTCTCCATTCTCGTCCCGCTTGTTGATGCGTTCACTGATGAAATCTACCACCTCCTGGCTGCTCATTACATTCCTGAAAGGGAAGACAAATGACTAAAGCTGCAAATTCCGTTTGTGGGCACAGCTATGTGGTGTCCAAATACCAGAATCCCTCCCAAATCCAAGTCAATGCTAAACATTTGAACAAAATGGGCAATTACAGCCACTGAGCTCTCTACAATGATCCTGGAAGGATAAGGTTGGAAGGATAAGGTTAAGACAGTTGGCTTTGCTTGCTTTTGGAAAATGCCCCTGCTTGAGATGATGCACCTGAAGTGTTCAAAGTCACCGAGGTTTCATAAAATTAGTGGAGCAGAAGAGACCAATGGGCTTGTTTGGTCTTTCGCTGTTTGTATGGATCATATCAAGAATTGATCGGGCTTCCAGCTTCTGCTGGAAAATACCGTCAGATGCGTGAAGATCTGAGTAATTGAACACTGCTAGGTTAAGCCGGTGTGAGTGTACCCAGTTCAGCGATTCATCCAAGAGTTAAAACGTGGAGCAATTATTGCATCATTTGCTCACTGCCGTGGAAGCACCAAGTGAAGAGAGAGTAACTTGCTTGTCAGGTAAAACAAAAATGCTTTGGTTTCACTGGGCTCAGAAAAAACATTCACGTCTCAAGTACAAATCTGCCCTGGATCATCTGGTATTTCTCCTACTCATGGCAAACCATTTGAAGGTTTTTTTTTTGGAGCTGATAAAACTGCATCAAGTTTTATAAATAATACAAGCTCAAATGCAATTTAAAAAGCTTGGGCCCCCAGACCCAAGAAGGTCTGCAAGAGGACAGAGTCATCAGAATTTGGTTGTATTTGTTGACTCACAACAATGACCATTTCTGTTGTTCCATCCTTTCAGCTGCGAACAGTCTTTCGGATGTTAGCACATGGGATCTCAGAGTGTGTGTCAATATTTGCAAGGGGTCCCTAGGAGTGGTGTTGGTCAGGACATTAGGAGGACTCCCTCTTTTACTTCAAAAAGTGGGAAGCGGCTTTAACATCCAGCTCATTTTAACCTCTCACCTGGTTCTCAGCAGTGCCAATCAGGATTATGTGCTTAAATCCTAGGGTAAGGGTTCAACCCACTCAGCACAGAACAGGGATCGAATCATGGAGATTTGGGTCTATAAAGTTTATTACAATGCATGGTGTCTAACCACCATGTCATTAGGAACGAGGTTCAGTTTTTAAGGTCCATTTATGCATGAGTAAGAACTGGTGTAATTCGCTGTTGGATCACTGCCTTGCATGACAGTGTGAGCTATGGCTCAGTTGGTAGCACTCTCGCCTGAGTCAGAAGGTTGTGGATACAAGTCCCACTCCAGAGACTTGTGTAGAAAATAGTATGGATCTGAGTTTTGGCAGCAATGGGCTAAGATGGTGGCGCAGACAGCGAATGTTATGGAGATAGAAATAGGAGGTCTTTGTGGAGATGATAAGGGGACAGAAGCTCATCTTGGGGTCGAATAGAATGGAGATTACCAATAGTCTGATTCAGTGTGGGATAGTGACTAGAGAGGGGGATGGAATGGTGGCAGTCCAGCAAATAGCTATAGCCCCTACCAGATTGGTTATAGCATCAATAACTCAAGTATAGATTAGGTTGTTAAAATGCTCAAAAATAAAAAATGCTGTTCCTAAAGATAAATATTTGACTTCTACCTCACTATGTTTTGTTGCATCATCTCCCCCAATAGCCTCAAGAAACAGTGGGATTTGGAGCTTAATTAAAATCATAAAACCCACACATCAATACTTACCATATACCGTCGCATGCAATCACCATGAAGTCATGGTCATCATTTAATGGCAACACCTTGAGATCAGGTAGCGCCGAAATCATCTGCTCCTCCGGAGGAAGATTCTTGTTCCTCTTGTAGAAATGATCACCTGTAATAACAGTTGCAAACTACTGTTAGAAACGAGTTCATTTCCACAGGATGACTTTAAGCCAGTTATTAAAGCATTGTACCTAGCAATGTGCTAAACTCCCTAGATTATTGGTCACATTGGAAGGGGGCATTTCCCAATAAGCAGCAGCTTCACAAAATGCTGTCAGGAAATTCAGTCACCTACAAAGTACTAATCAAAGTTTAAGCAGGTTAAAAAGCAGAAAATTAGACTCTTCACACAAGGCTCCAGGCAAGTAATCCTCATGTGCTGATCAGAAAGTTGCAATATGTTGGGCAGAACAAAAGGAAAGCTTTACTGAAACAGGGCAGCGTTCATCAGATATACCATTTTGTATGCCAACTTTGGACTTAGGAGAAACTTTTCACACCTTCCCCAACCAAAATCCTAGAAGCAAATGTCAGAGAAAATAAGGCAATAGAATGCTATCGCAACAGCTCACGGAAAGGAGTCAAGATGATGACTAGAGGAAAGTTTGCCTTTAGCCACGAGGCAAGGATCAGCGCAGGGATGGTACTGCAAATAAGTCTCCACAGAACCGGAAAAGTTTGTGGGCAACTCTGAGGGTTACAAGATGGTAGGCATTGATGGAGGTTGCTTACAGTGTTATCGGCCACTGACAGTCATTTTAAAATTTTGTGATCACCTCTTGAATGAGGTTACGAATTGGTGGCA
Organism: Pristiophorus japonicus; assembly: GCF_044704955.1. NCBI lineage: Eukaryota > Metazoa > Chordata > Chondrichthyes > Pristiophoridae > Pristiophorus > Pristiophorus japonicus. The sequence continues at coordinate 19,690,310 of NC_091985.1, forward strand.
AATTGTGAGCAGGTGTGTTGTGGTTGACCCATCACTGCAAAGAACAGGGCAGATAGCAGAGAAGGTAGACTTCTCCCAATATGCCTGGACTGATTTGGGCCCATATCCCAGAGGTGGCAGCGCACGAAGGCACCGTTTGGTCTTATTCACTCGGTTTTCTGTGAACAAATATACAAATTCTGCCTTCCACTGTTGACTCAGTTGGTAGCACTCCCATCTCATCTCAGCACGTAGCTTATTAAATAGGACATTCAATACATTTAGAAAATAGGACATTCAACACACTTAGAAACCATATGCATGAGAACAAGCTTCAACCTGAAATTTTAGACTCGGAAAAAAATGTAAATTAGAAAAGTGTACATGAAATTTCAAGCTGAGCAAGTTTCTTTTATTAGATGACCTTTGTTATACTATTTAACATTAGCGATTAAAAAAAAGCTCCTACCAATTTATAAAGAATCATTCAGTGATGCAACTTCCCTAGCCTTGAGCACTAACAAGCCTCAACCAATGTCACTTACAGGCATGAAAGGGCAGCCCTGGTTGACATACTAGGAGAACGCTAATGTCCATGCCTTCATGCCACCTCCCCCTGCCCCCTGCCCCCCAGCCCCCCCCCACCCCACCCATTTTAACTTGATGTAGAAACACTATTTTCTAGATAGCAAAGTGATAAACAGAACACGAAACACATGAGGAAGTTGCAGGCTTGTAATTTAGCAGAGGTTCCGAAAGCATTCTATAGGTCAGCAATATTGCTGGTTCAGTATATAGCTTGGGATAACTATTCTTTTCGGAGAAACAAAAATGATTACCTATTGCTCGAGAGAGGTTTAATCCTCCATTGACTCTCCCGTCCAAAGTAACTTTTCCACCAGCATTCTTGATCCTGGCCAGTTCCACTTCATCTTCTGGTTTGTGGTCATAGGACATGTCAACCGCCTTGCCACTCTCCGAAACAACACACCGGGAGTCTCCAGCATTGGCCACTATCAGCTGCTTCCCACGGATCAGTGCCACAACCGCCGTCGTACCGCTGTCAGAGCCAGGCTAGAAATCAAAAACCACATTAATGATCAGTGTTTACAACTGAGTCATTGTACAGTAAAACCTGAAGTAAGGAGCAGTTATGTTCTGGATAGAACAAATTTTAAAGTTTTCACTATCTCTCTTAAAATGGGATCTGGTGGAAGTTGTAGGATAGTGTACGATATAATAAGGTTAACAGCTTGGCTTAGATAATGGGCATTACAGAAATGTCCTCTTGGTTCCAGCCAGAATAAAGTAAATGTCATGCAACATTGCCATCTACTGGTGCAGTAGCATTATGACAAGACAATAATCTATGACTTGCTCTGAACCTGATGAGGCTCTGGAACTATCCATCGAGGTGTATATTAACTGTTTTCAGTAATTATTTGGCAATAAGCACTCAGGACACACCATGACAGGTAATTTTTGGGTTGACAGACTGTAACTAGTGGGGATCAGTGCTTGGGCACCAGCTATTCACAATCTTTATCAATGATTTTGATGAGGGGACCAAATGTAATATATCCAAGTTTGCTGATGACACAAAGCTAGGTGGGGAATGTAAGTTGTGAGGAGGATGCAAAGAGACTTCAAGGGGATATAGACAGGCTAAGTGAGTGGGCAAGAACATGGCAAATGGAATATAATGTGGAGAAATGTGAAGTTATCTACTTTGATAGGAAAAATAGAAAAGCAAAGTATTTTTTAAATGGTGAGAGATTGGGAAATGTTGGTGTTCAGAGGGATCTGGATGTCCTTGTACACAAATCACTGAACGTTAACATAGAGGTACAGCAAGCAATTAAGAAAGCAAATGGTATGTTGGCCTTTGTTACAAGAAGATTTGAGTATGAGAGTAAAGCTGTCTTACTGCAATTACATAGGGCCCTGGTGAGACCACACCTGAAGTATTGGCTACAGTTGTGGTCTCCTTACCCAAGGAAGGATACACTTGCTGTAGAGGGATTGCAATGAAGGTTCACCAGACTGATTCCTGGGATGGGGGCATTGTCCTATGAGGAGAGATTGAGTAGACTAGGCCTATACTCTCTAACGTTTAGAAGAATGAGAGGTGATCTCATTGAAACATACAAAATTCTTACAGGGCTTGATAGGGTAGATGCAGGGAGGATGTTTCCTCTGGCCAAGGAGTTTAGAACTAGGGGTCACAGTCTCAGAATAAAGGGATCGGCCATTTAGGACTGAGATGAGGAGACATTTCTTCACTCAAGAGGGTGGTGAATCTCTGGAATTCTCTACCCAGATGGCTGTGGAGCTTCTTTGAATATATTCAAGACAGATATCGATAGATTTTTGGATATTATGGGAATCAAGGGATATGGGGATAGTGCAGTAAAGTGCTGAGGTAGAAGATCAGCCATGATCTGATTGAATGGTGGAGCAGGCTCAAGGGGCTGAATGGCCTACTACTGCTCCTAATTCTTATGACAGGAGGTCCAGTGTTCCTAATGGATATTCCAAGTGTGTATAACCTTGCTTGTACTATGTCATTATTCAATAAAACAAGTTAATTTTCCTCTGGCGTCCAAAACTATATCATTTGGATTGACCTAGTTGATTGATCCAACAGAAGGTAAATGTATGGATGTGCAGCTAGGTTAGTGTTAGGCTTGGCACAGCTGTGATGCCCACACATGTAAACCGCACCCCCTTACTAAAATAATTTGCTTAATTTCACTCCCTAGTCTCTCATATGAATAATATGCAAAAGCATTGAGGGCAGCCAGCCTCTGCTGAACTGTGTCCAGCAAGGACTCAATGCCTTCTAAAGCAGCAAGGTACAAGTGGGGTGGGGGAAAAGAGGAGTGTTCCTACTTGCCGCTGTCATGCCACAGCAGAGCAAAGCAATCCCTCTATTCACATGCATTAAATGTTTGAAATTCATCTCAGTGAAGTTCAGATTGGCACATGGGATAATAGTATATTCTCTTCCAAATTTATAGGGAACACCTGCAAGATCATACCTCCTCTTTACCATCCATTCCGGGCAACATAATCTCATCTTCCTCTTCTGCATCATCACTGTCTTCTTGCTCCTCCTCTTCCTCCTCCTCTTCTTCCTCTTCCTCCTCCTCCTCCTCCTCTTCTTCTTCTCCTTCTCCTTCACTGCTGTATTCCTCCTCCTCTTCACTGCAATCCTGCCAATGAAAGATTTAACAAAGCTCAAGTCACAGAGTAAGTCAAAGCCCTTTTGGTCAGAGCAGCAGAAAAATATACAACTGCATTATTGGTAAAGAATCATGGAAAATTAAATTTAATCTGTTAGAAAGTCTTAGTGGTGCTGCAGCTTGTGACTTGATATTCAGATATCCAAAATAGCTGTTGGAAAAAATAATCTAATTTCTTTTAAGTTCTTCAATCTGGTGAATGCGGAAATAGACTGACATGAAGGAAAAGTAATTCTCAGTTTTGTCACCAGTGCTGATCCAGACATCAATGCAGTACACATTTCAAATTATTTCCAGCAAATTTATACAGAAGTTTGTACCAATTAGGCAACATGTAATATAAACACAATATACAAAGCCTTAGAATACAAGTTATATCCCATTCCTGACACTGACTGCAGCTCCCAAGTATTGCAACACAAGGGATATAGGTTGTATAAGTCATTAGTCTAATCTCAATCTCCTGCTCTTTCTCCATACCTTTTAATATTGATATTTTCCAAGGAGCTATCCTATTCCATTTTAAAAGGAATGTATGGACTCTGTTTCAACGGTTTCTGGTTGACAATGCCACAATTTAACCAGCTTATGTAAAGAAATCATAAGAACATAAGAAATAGGAGCAGGAGTAGACTATCTGGCCCCTTGAGCCTGCTCCGCCATTGAATAAGATCATGGCTGATCTGATCTTGGCCTCAACTCCTTTCCCGCCCTCTCCCCATAACCCTTGACTCTTTTATCTTTCAAAAATCTCCAATATATTCAATGTCCCAGCCTCCACAGCTCTCTGGGGTAGAGAATTCCAAAGATATCGACCCTCCGAGAGAAGAAATTCCTCCTCATTTCCGTTTTAAATGGGCAACCCCTTATTCTGAAACTATGCCCTAGTTCTAGATTCCTCCACGAGGAGAAACATCCTCCTGCATCTACCCTATCAAGCCCCCTCAGAATCTTAAACGTTTCAATAAGATCACCTCGTATTCTTCTTAACTCCAATGAGAATAGGTCCACTTTACATAAGAACATAAGAATTAGGAACAGGAGTAGGCCATCTAGCCCCTCGAGCCTGCTCCGCCATTCAATAAGATCATGGCTGATCTGGCCGTGGACTCAGCTCCACTTACCCGCCCGCTCCCCATAACCCTTAATTCCCTTATTTGTTAAAAATCTATCTATCTGTGACTTGAATACATTCAATGAGCTAGCCTCAACTGCTTCGTTGGGCAGAGAATTCCAAAGATTCACAACCCTCTGGGAGAAGAAATTCCTTCTCAACTCAGTTTTAAATTGGCTCCCCCATATTTTGAGGCTGTGCCCCCTAGTTCTAGTCTCCCCGACCAGTGGAAACAACCTCTCCGCCTCTATCTTGTCTATCCCTTTCATGATTTTAAATGTTTCTATAAGATCACCGCTCATCCTTCTGAACTCCAACGAGTAAAGACCCAGTCTACTCAATCTATCATAAGGTAACCCCCTCATCCCCAGAATCAGCCTAGTAAATCGTCTCTGTACCCCCTCCAAAGCCAGTATATCCTTCCTTAAGTAAGATGACCAAAACTGCACGCAGTACTCCAGGTGCGGCCTTACCAATACCCTATACAGTTGCAGCAGGACCTCCCTGCTTTTGTACTCCATCCCTCTCGCAATGAAGGCCAACATTCCATTCACCTTCCTGATTACCTGCTGCACCTGCAAACTAACTTTTTGGGATTCATACACAAGGACCCCCAGGTCCCTCTGCACCTCAGCATGTTGTAATTTCTCCCCATTCAAATAATATTCCCGTTTACTGTTTTTTCCCCCCCAAGGTGGATGACCTCACACTTTCCGACATTGTATTCCATCTGCCAATCCTTAGCCCATTTGCTTAACCTATCTAAATCTCTTTGCAGTCTCTCTGTGTCCTCCACACAACCCGCTTTCCCACTAATCTTTGTGCCATCTGCAAATTTTGTTACACTACACTCTGTCCCCTCTTCCAGGTCATCTATGTATATTGTAAACAGTTGTGGTCCCAGCACTGATCCCTGTGGCACACCACTAACCACTGATTTCCAACCGGAAAAGGACCCATTTATCCCGACTCTCTGCTTTCTGTTCGCCAGCCAATTCTCTATCCATGCTAATACATTTCCTCTGACTCCGCGTACCTCTATCTTCTGCAGTAACCTTTTGTGTGGCACCTTATCGAATGCCTTTTGGAAATCTAAATACACCACATCCATCGGTACACTTCTATCCACCATGCTCGTTATATCCTCAAAGAATTCCAGTAAGTTAGTTAAACATTCATGAATCCATGCTGCGTCTGCTTGATTGCACTATTCCTATCTAGATGTCCCGCTATTTCTTCCTTAATGATAGTTTCAAGCATTTTCCCCCACTACAGATGTTAAGATTTCCCCACTACAATTTGCTCAACCTTTCTTCACATGACAACCCCTTCATCTCAGGAATCAACCTTGTCTGAACTGCCTCCAGTGCAAGTATATCCCTCCTTAAATAAGGAGACCAAAACTGTACACAGTACTCCAGGTGTGGTCTCACCAAAGCCTTGTAACAGTTGTAGCAGGACTTCCCTACTTTTATACTCCATCCCCTTTGCAATAAAGGCCAACATTTGCTTTCCTAATTACTTGCTGTACCTTCATACTAACTTTTTGTGTTTCATGTACAAGGATCCACAGATCCCTCGATGCCGCAGCATTTTGTAATCTCTCCCCATTTAAATAATTTGCTTTTTATTTTTCCTAGCAAAGTGGATAACCTCACATTGTCACACATTATACTCCATCTGCCAAATTTTTGCCCACTCACTTAGCCTGTGTACCTTTGCAGATTCTTTGCATCCTCCTCACCTGCTTTCCCACCCGTCTTTGTATCAGCAGATTGGGCTACATTACATTGAGTCCCTTCATCCAAGTCATTAATATAGATTGTAAATAGTTGAGACCCCAGCACTGATCTCTGTGGCACCCCACTAGTTAACTTTTGTGATTACGTTTAATTTATGTCATCATTTCACCAGTGGAATTAATCCCACGCATTGTAACCCAGAACTCTACCAAGTCACCTTTAGTCAGATCAACTTAAATGAAAAAAGACTCAATCTCTCAAGTTGTTCTTCATAACTAATTCCTCATCCCCACTAACATCAACTTTTCAATTGGTTTTATACTCGTTCCACAATAGGCTGCCACAAATGGTACACAGCCCTCAGAGGAAATTCACAGGCAGCCTACAAGATATCCACGCTGTTACACCGGAAGCTTTGGCCTGGATATCCGATTTGGATATTGACATTTGATTTGCTACTACCATACAAAAGAAGAAGTACTTCAACTATGTCCTAATTAAGGTCTACTACAATTTCAAAATTACCTCCATGCTTCAGTATTCTACATCTTCAGACACAAATCTGGTGAAGCCCTCATACATGCCTTTGTTACCTCTAGACTTGACTATTCAAACTCACTCTTGGCTGGCCTCCCACATTCAACCTACGCAAACTTGAGGTCATTCAAAACTCGACTGCCTGTGTCCTAATTTGCACCAAAATTCAACTATTAAAACAGCACAAGAACGAATTCTAGCAGCAGCTGGCCAGGGTATCTCAGCATGTTCCTTCTTTGGATGGCTCAAGGACTCAAGTCAGTTCTTTCAGCTCTACCATTGGGACCTTCATATCTTCAATGTGATGTCTCTCTGGACTCAGCCCACAAAAGGCATCCACTTTCTTTGGAACAAGATGCCGTATAGAGGAAAATTAATGTACAGCTTTTGCTACGACTAGCAAATAAAATATCAAATTAGCTGCAACAGATATCGGTAAACTATCCATCAATTGCTCCATATACTAAAAATAGAGAAGCCCATTAACAATTTATATGCATTCAGATTTTAAAAAGCCAAAAGTAGTTCTAGCCCTGTTGGATTCTGCACTAAGTATGTAATAGTTGTCTAATGTTAGTTGGTTTAATCGCACAACTGCTACTTCAGGGTATTGAAGGTGCTCAAATGTGCAAAGACTAGGATCAATGCATCAGCCATGGCTCAGTGGGTAGCACTTTCATCTGAATCAGAAGGTTGTGAGTTTGAGTTCCACTACAGAGACTTGAGCACAAAAATCTAAGCTCCAGTGTAGTACTGAGGGAGTGCTGTTCTGTCAGAGGGGCCATCTTTCAAATGAGATGTTAAACAGAGGCTCTGTCTGCCCACTCGTGGACGTAAACGATCCCACAGTACTATTTTGAAGAGGAGGGGGGTTCTCCCCGGTGCACTGGACAATATCTATCTCTCAAACCGATATCACAAAGTTTATTGGTCATTACCACATTTCTGTCTGCGGGAGCTTACTGTGTGCAAACTGATTGCCGCGTTTCCCACATTACAACAGTGACTTAACTTCAAAAGTACTTCATTGGCTGTAAAGCGCTTTGACGACATCTGGTGGTCGTGAATGACCCTATATAAATGAAAGTCTTTCTTTCTCTCTCCCCTCCACCCCCCCCCCCCCAAGCCCAGTTCCCTCACTTGCCCTTAATAAAGGCAGAGAGAATGAGAAGCTCGTCAAAGAGAAAATTGGAAAAGAAATGAAATAGCTACCTCGTCACTGTCTTCCCCTTCTTCTGCTTCTTCAGATTCATCCTCACTGTCCTCAAAGAACATCGACTTGGCTGCCCGCTGTGATTTGGCAGACGATGAGCAGGATGGCCCAGCATCAGCTGTGGACGATGACACAACAGCCTCTTCGGTGGTGCTCTTGTTGGCTTTGGCAGCTTCTTTATCCGAATCAGAGCCGGCAGTGTTGCCCCCACTCCCTATTTCAGCTTCCTCGCCTCCGCAATCGGAGCTCGAGATCATCCCTGCAGCCTCCTCCGATTTCCCATTTTTGCTCTCGGTCTCACCCATGCCCACTTCACTGCTCTCCAGCTCTCCATTAATTTCCGTTTCAGTTTTGTTTTTATCTCCATCTTTGGGCAGAGGTTTCTTGATGGCAGGTGAAGTTTTGCTCTTTGCATGTTTGGCACTGTTCTGGGTTTGTCCATATCGGGTGAGTAATTCTTCAATTGTCATTGTAGCCTCTTCGTGTAAAAGTGCAGCCTCCTCATGGTCAACTGAAGGAAAACAAAAACACGGAAAGTTTGTTGAACTATGATGGGGTGGGCATATATTATTAGTGACAAATGGACTTAAGTGTATTGGCACTAATACGCCGGGAAAATGCATTTATTGTACATGCTCAAATATAATCCGACCCACATAGAAAAGAGAAAACATCTCTCCCTCCCCACCCCCCCCCAAAAGAAAATATCTACGCTCTCATGAGAATTCATTTTCTCTGTTCTTTTTCATTTCTACCAGCGCACACCTATCCACTATTGTTTTGCTTCTTCAGCGCTGTAAAATTTAAATGCTAACTTTCCCTACCAACTTCCGTTCTGTCTCCCATTGCCAATTGCAAATTTCCTCCCCGTGTATCCAGCGTCTCTTTCTATATGTCTTTTCCTGGGCTTTTTCCTGATTTTAAATCAACACCGGGAGATTAGACTGAAGTTGGGAATCAGAAGGAAAAGCTGCCATTTAAAGATCACAACACTGTAGTCGAACAGAATTAACAGGTTACAAATGAGATGAGATGAATGTACTGCTGGGTGTCCCATCTTTTTCAAAATTGAGATGCCAAAAAAGCAAGCTGGAAGGGAAACATGAGGGGACTTGATCTGCATAAAAGTCAATTCTCCCTGCCTATTTTTAGATTCCAAACGGTATCGGGGGTGATTCACCCCAGATACTTTAGGCGCTAAAGAACCTCTGAGGTAACCAAGATGTCAGTTTAGCCTGCATTTAGCGCAAGGCACGATCTTGGTAACGGCTGCCTGAAGGATCTTTAAGGGGCTGGTTGCTATTAAATTGCCTGGCAGCGCTCAGTAAGAAGGCTGCATGGCATTTTGGTGGCTAACGCTTCAACTAACGTCCTCTCCTTGCAGCAGCCAGCTGATTGGGAGTAAACAAGTCATTGCAGAGGATTGAGTGTTACTTAAAGACACATCACCTTTTACTGTTCACTTGCTGCTGGATACATGAAGACAAATTTTGGGGCACATCAGGAGACTTTCTGGGACACTTTGTGGAGACTTCACCAACACTAACATTTATTTTGGAAAATTCTCAGAGGACTTCATCTGAAGAGAGTAAGTGCTGTGCTACTCTACATTATTGGATACCTTATAGAAGTCACCAAGAGAAAGGTGATGTTCATCGGCACCTTGCTCGGAGTCCACCTTTGTCTACAGGAGAAAAGGGAGGACGACAGGGTGCCAGGTAGTGAATCACCAGCTACTGCAGGAGAGTGGGACAGGAAAGTGAGGTCCTTCCCCTCTGTGGGTACAGGACATCCCTCCTCCTCTGGACCACCTCCACCTGGACCTTCAGTGCTCCGGCAGAGAACCTGTGCACCATCTCCTTCCGTCCCCAAGCCTTCCTGAAACTTGCCACTGAGAGTCAGCCAGTACGCTCCATACCTTCAGTGGAAATGGGTGGGCAGAGCCCAATATGCTGCTCCACAAAAGTTGTGTCTAATCAGCGCACAAGTGTTAAACCAACAGGTGTCTGTTTTAGCACCTCCAGGCAAGTTCAAATTATGGTACTCAACAATTAGTACCAAAATTGGGTGCTAAAACTACTGTCAGACATGTTTTATTAGCAGAGCACCCATTTAGTGTCTGTTTTCACCCTTTCAACCAAAATAACACCCATAATCTTATACGCAAGTCTACACAGCTTTATAGGTTGTACAGCAAGTAGTATGCTTTATAGGTTGTACGATTTGCTGTGTGATACCTTTAATCAGCCGCTACCACCCGGGACACACCTATAATCACCAGTACTTCACTCTACTATTATAAAGATTAAAAAGCCTTCTCCAGACAGAAGTTTGATAGAAACTGTGTGTATAAAATTATATTCCTGGTTATTTCTCAGCTCAAGTAGACCCTATGAAAAATTCACATGACCGTCATTACATTTTATTGAAATCCTAGTGACAACAGTGATGCAGTTTAAGCATTAGTGAACAAAGTGTTAAGCGTTTAGAACTTCAGTACATTAATGTAGCAAAATGAAACAACCTTTTCATTGTTAATATAAACCTAAATGACAATCTCAGTCCAGTGCATTACTGAAAGCTGGAACTGATGAGCATATCCAATACATTTGAATGACTTAGGCTAGTGGGAATCAACAGACATGCAATATCCACACCGTACAACATATATTTATACAACGCAATAAAACGTCCCAAGGTGCTCCACAAGAGCGCTATTAACAAAATGTTTTGACACCGAGCCATACAAGGAGATGTTAGGGCAGATGACCAAAAGCTTGGTCAAAGAGGTAAGTTTTAAGGAGCATCTTAAAGGAGGAAAGAGAAGTGGAGAGGCAGCGGGATTTAGGGATGGACCTAGGCAGCTGACAGCACGACCATCAATGGTGGAACAATTAAAATCAGGGATGTTCAAAAGGCTAGCGTGGGCGAAGCGCAGAGATCTAGGGGGAATATAGAGCTGGAGGAGATTAGAGATAAGGAGGGGCGAGAACGTGGAGGGATTTGAAAACAAGGACGAGAATTTTTTTAAATCGAGGCACTGCTTAACTCGGAGCCAATGTAGGGGAGATGGGTGCAAGTTAGGACACATGCAGTAGCTGAGCTCTATAGTTTATAGAGGGTTGAACTAAGGAGGCTGGCCAGGCGTGCGTTGGAATAGTTAAGTCTATTAATACACAAGGAGGGAAATGGAAGAGGAAAAAAATCGAATTGTTATAAATAGTTGCATTGTTCTTGGGGAAAGCAGCAGTGCTGGCTTGTAGCAAGTCAAATCACAAGGCATGCAACCAAAATTGAATTCTTTAAAAGTCTTTAAATCACTGTATTCTGGTCCTTAGCCATCAGTAGGCAGAGAATGGACTTTACTCCACTTTTTATTTATGACGCCACTCCCATGCTTACAATAGACTTTTTCTCTGTAGAATTTGAACCCTGTGTTTCTGGGTTCCATTCCATTCAAAAATCAGTTTATTTCCAACTTACCATCATCTTCATCAGCAACTTTCTCGCTGTCATCCTCCTGAGGTCGGCCTGCGATCTGGGCAAGTTCTTTGATGACTGGCTCTTCAGTAAGCTTTCCATCTATGGACAGAAAGGCATCCTCCAGCGCCTTGAATTCAAAAGGTTAGAAAGGAAAACAAATCCAGAGATCTTACTATCAATTTAGGGTTTCAGAATATTGACCAGTCACAAGTGTGGTGGATATAATTGGCCATAAAAAAGGAGGAACTCTTATTTGGGGTGGCACTGGAGGAGGAAGAGACAGAGAAAATAAATCACAAAAACTAGACTCAGTAAGAACTGCTTACTCATTGCAGTATATTATCTTTGCAAAACTTTCTAAAATTCAAAATAATTTACGCCTGCACATATCTACTGAAACCATGCACTATTGGCCAACCCAGGAGGATAATGGTGAGAGAGTAGTACCAACTTGATTTAGCAGTAGCACTCTTGCCACTGAGTCAGAAGGTTGTGGGTTCAAGCCCCACTTCAGGACTTGCGCACACAAACTAGGCTGACGCTTCAGTGCTGCTCTCGTTGCCTGTTCCAGTGGACATAAAAGATCCCGTGGCACTTTTTTGAAGACACGAGTTCTCCCAGTGTCCTGGCCAACATCCATCACTTAAATCAATGGCAGCAAAACATGTCAATTCGTCATTCAGATCATTGGTTGTTTGTACGCACAAATTGGCCGCTATGTTTCATGACAAAACAGCAGTGACTGTAGCTTTAAAAAATAATTCATTGGCTGTGAATTGCTGAGGATCTGAAAGGCATCATATAAATTCAAGATCTTTTAACAACATGTTGACTTCTTAACCGCAATAGTTAAGTGTTTATTAAAAAAATAATAAAATTGCATTGTAATACTAAAAAAACAGGAGCAATGTTTTGATAGGTTTCCTTTTCACCACAACTGACACAGGCCATTAGAAATAATGTTAGGCCATAAGACCAGCGATCTGACAATTAAAAGAATCAGCTAGGAAAAAGGGTACTTTGTAAAAGACTCATCTCTTCTTTCTTGGAAACTGTCAATAGAGCAGCAAACTAAAACATAATGCAGACAAAGGGTGAAAATTATCACTGGCAAATGTGACTGCTTCACTCAGAGCATGGGACAAATATGCGAATAGTTCAGACCAGTGCAAATAGTGTCAACTATATTGCTGCCACTAGATGCCCGCAGTGAGTTTAAACAGCTCTGTCGCATCACCTGGTGGTTGAATAGTAAACCATACAGAACAGAATGGCCTAGTACAATTGGTCTCAGAAGCTTCAATATATTTTTCCTCCACACTTGCAAAAGAAAAAACATTTTTTTTAATAAATGTCTCCCTTTTAGGTTGTATGGCCACATACCATTCCCACCTGTCAGCAGGCTGATAACTTGCTTCCCGCTCACCCCCCCTCAATGCCACAAGAGTCGATTGCTGAGGTGAGCGTGTGTGGTCCAAGGTGACCCCTTCCACAAGAACATAAGAAATAGAGCAGTAGGCCATACAGCCCCTCGAGCCTGCTCTGTAGTCATTCAATATTATGGCTGATCATCGACCTCAACTCCACTTTCCCGCCCGACCTCCAGATCCCTTGATTCTCCGTTTACGATTGGAGAGACACCAGCTACTAGTTTGTACATGCAAAAAGAGGTATGATTTGGGAATTTTTGTATCCAAGGCGCAGCATCTTAGTATTGAGGAATGGAATATTTTCCCATTTCAAGGATCCAAGAGATTACCACTTTAGTGCCAAATTAAGGGACACTTACTTAGGTTTCATAGAGCTCAAATACATTGCATATTGGACCCAAATAGCCAGAGAAACTCTAACCCATCAGCCCAAGTCAAAATTTAACCCAAATCCCAAAAGAGAGAACAGGATAGATAACCCAGCCACTTCCCCCAACATTTAACAATATCAAAGCCGAAAAACTAGTCATTTGAGACAAATATTGTAACAGCGTCACAAATACTTGGAGGGAAGCTATGTCTGAGGGGGAAGAAAAACTATTGTTACTGAACTAATAAGGATCATTAAAGATTGGGCTCACTGTTTCAGTTATATATTCTGGGACTTTCTGGCAATTTGCTAAAGGCCAATTCCCAATCATAAAATAACCTCTCCCTCCATCGCACAGAAAAGTGCATGCCATAATGGAAACATTCATGACATCATAACTTAACAGGTTATCTGTGCATGCTGATGATGTTGCAAATAAAACTTTATTTTCTCCAAATTTGCTCCCTCTCCCTCATTATCACACAGATTTTTTGATGCTAAAGTAGAATTTGAAAAATCTGGGTTTTTACAGTTTAGATTAAAACCAAATTCAATCCTTATGAACCAACTGTGTCCAGAAATCAAGCACTCAAGATGGCTCATCTTACATCTGAACCAGTCTACTGTCACAAGTGCTTTGCTGCTCTGTGATTTTGAACACATTTTGTTTTAAATTATGAAAGTTATACCTTCTGCAATTTTCCATTCCTATAAGCCTGCTGCTCCTTAATAACATCAGGCAGATACTTCGCACAGTACAGTGCCACCTCTTCACCTGGAATAAATAATACATTTAGGGCTTTGACTTTATTCAACATACAATTTCCCTTTTGAAATGGAGGAAAGATGAATTCCAGAGTGCAGGGAGTGGGATGCACATTAGACCAGAGGATATAAGTTGTAAATCATTACGAAGGTAGGAAATCAAGCCTGTAAGTGGTGAAACCACAGATGTGGTTTCCAGCATCGTTGGGATGTAAGCAGGTAATATGGACTCGGTGTGGGGTTTGAATCTCAGCTGTGGTTAAGTCGGACACCCAGGTCACACAATGTCAAGGCCAGCTTGAACAATTGTGTGTCGGGGGACGGCTGGGCAGGAGAGAAGGAAAGGCGGAATAGTCATCCGAGACATGCAGTGTCGAGCGGACCCAACAGAGTGGTCAAGTCTTGGAGACGTCAAGCTGGAGGAAGTTGTGGCTCACATCAGATTGCTCAGCGGCAGTTGTGGAAGCAAGGTGATGTATGGTTGGATCTCATTGGTGTATATCTGGAAACTGCTCCCACGCATATACACAACACGCGCATATGCATAACATCACCATGCGCGTAAATGAGGAATATGAGGGGCCAAGGATTGAGCTCTGGATGTGACTGTGAAGGTACAGGGGAAGCCACCATTGGGGGAAATAGCCTTTCCTTTTGCAAAAATATTAAAATGTAAGACACTGAAAATACCCTGGAGGATGGTCAGCAGTCGAAAGAGAAACACAGATTAACATTTCAGATGTTCTGATGAAGTGTCCCACCTAACCACGTGTTTTTTTAGGCGCTACTCAAACAATAGAATTTTCAGGGCTTCACTTTTACTGCAGCAAAATGGTCAAATATAGATGAATCCCCCCACTTCAAAAGGATGACTGCACCAGTTCAACAATTTATCCAGTTAAAGAATTAGACCAGTTTTGTGGAATTTAGGTTCTTTCACTTTAATCTTTGTGATGTATAAACGATTGCAAACTTCAATCTGAAAAATTAAAGTTTGCAGAAATTACCAGAGAACAGAGTTTGCAATGGCCCAGAAATTGCGGTCAGATGCCACGGACCTAAAAAAAAAAACTACGGGAGGTTCGGAGACTTGCAGTCCTGGGCCTCTAGGCGAAGGCCTGCGTAGAGGCTCACTTATCCCAGGGATGCAAGCATTTAGCAAGCTTCCCTGGGATCATGTGGGCTGGTCCAACCAATCAAAGCCCCTCATTTTCCTCATTTACACGCCAGCCCATGGTGACGTTATACATATGCACATATATATGCGGAATCACCATAAGTATGAATGGGAATACCCCCCAAAATATACATCAAATACATTTAAAGAAAACATCACATTTAAAATTAATCAAAATGCAATGGAATTAATTATTTAAAACAAAAATGTGATTTTTTGAAAAATAAATGTACATATTTTATAGGGTCTGAAAATAAACTTAACTTAATTCACAGATTTTTAAATTATTGAAACAAATCTGTCCGTTAAAAGCCTGGGCAAGTTGGGCAAATTACCCAACTCTCCGCCAGCAAATGCCTATTTCTGTAAGATTCGTACGATCGGTCAAGATGATTCCTGACAGGTCACTAGTTCCGGGTTTAGGCGCAGTGCATGCCTAAACCCGGAACTTGCAGGGTCCCTGTGGGCACCTCGTACGTGTCCATAGGGGCCGTGAATTCAGACCCAATATAATAGTTGCCATTGCTACAAACTACTCAAAACCCGAGTCACAATTTGGATTCTTTTCAACATTGTTTTCTTTGTGCAAACGGGACATAAGAATTAGGAGCAGGAGTAGACAATATGGCCCATCGAGGCTGCTCCGCCATTCAAAAAGACCATCTCTGATCTTCAACCTCAACTCCCACTTTCCTGCCTGATCTCCATATTCCTTGATTCCCCAGGACTCCAAAAATCTATCTACCTCAACCTTGAATATGCTCAACAACTCAGCATCCACAGCCCTTTTGCGTAGAGAATTCCAAAGATCCACAACCTTAGTGAAGAAATTCCTCCACATCTCAGTCTTAAATGGCTGGCCCCTTATCCTGAGAATATGCCTCCTAGTTCTAGACCCTCCAGCCAGGGGAAACAATCTTTCAGCATCTACCCTGTCAATTCCCCTCAGAATCTTGTGTGCTTCAATGAGATCACCTCTCATTCTGCTAAACTCCAGAGAGTACAGTCCCAATCTACTCAATCTCTCCTCATGGGACAACTCTCATATACCAGGAATAAATCTGGTGAACATTCATTGCACAACCTCCTAGGCAAGTATATCCTTGCTCAGATAAGGAGACCAAAATTGTGCAAAGTACTCCAGACCGCTTCGGTTACGATCTGAAACCTGCATTTATCACTGCTGACAATGATAAGTTAGTGGAAACTAGGATCTTACAATTAATCCTTGCTATAGTAAACTGCTTATTGAAATTACCGAGGATTAAGTCTCCTGTCAATCCAGGAGGCAGAAGACATCAAGTACAATACCCACTTCGCTCAGTCTAAAACGACTTACAAAATGCTTTTCTCTTTAGAGTTACAAGCAAACATAGACATACTATATAGCACAAATAGCAAATTGTTAGAACTATTTAAAAAGGACTCCACTGGTCTCCCAGCTTTTTGCAGCAAATGTGAAACAACAGTCTCTTGAAACATGTCAGCCATCTGCTTATAGGGTTTACTTTCCCCATGCGTACATACTACTGCCCAAAACTGATCACTGAAAAATTCTTGTGCTTTACATAGTTTAATCCCATAGCAGCCAAGTTAGATGAGCTAACAAATCAAACACAATTGACAAGGTAGCTAGTTAATGAGTTAACGCATGACTGAATCAATCCCAAAACGTGTACTATATTTGCAGGTTTCCCAATTGGGAAAAGTTTCTGGAAGTCATATGCATTCCTGTCTGGACCTGCTGGAAAACGACGAGAAATAAATGATATACATCACGCACAACCCCAAACATTTTTCAATCGCCTGAGTTGATCCGACAGGAATGTTCCAGATTCTATTCTATTTTTTCCTTATTTGCCTCTCCCAGGAGATTACATTGCTTGGGGGGGTAGGAAGTGTCTAGTCATGACGCACCAGGCATCATGTCATTTTCATATGTTCGTATCCAAGGTTGCAGCCTGTGTGGCAAGTCAACTCCCTGCAGTACTTCACACGGGGAATCAAGACAAAGAGCAGTCTTCAGGTGAAACAGGGCAGCAGGGCGTGCAAATATTTATTCAGTCCCCATTTTAATGTGTCCTTGTTGATATTTGTCATAAATTCCTATGTCCACAGACTACACTCTTGCATGTATGGACGCACAATGACCCTGCAGGCAAAATAATTCTATTGCTCACATTCTCTTACCTCCATGTCCGTCATAAACTGCAAACATAGCAGTTTCATCATCCAAATCAGGGATACAGTTATGGGCATCCTGAAAAATAGAAATTCAGAATACATTTTCAGTTTGTACAAATATCTGAGCAATGATCTGCCATGTTTAAATTGGAATCACCACATTACTAAGAAACTTGCTAACTTCACTAGTGTAACAGGTTTTCTTATCAGGCCTAGCTGCCTGTACGTATTACCGTTCAACATATATTACTATGACATAATTTTAATATCTTGAAATGCAAATATGACGGCCTTTACAGCATCAATATTCCAGTTAGTCATTGAGTGCTGTCAAAAATAATGCAAATGCTCACAATAATAAAATGGTCTGATACAGATCAGGACAGTCAGCATGGATTTGTTAAGGGAAGGTCGTGTCTGACTAACTCGATTGAATATTTTGAGGAGGTAACAAGGAGGATCGATGAGGGTAGTGCATTTGATGTAGTGTTAGCAAGGCTTTCGATAAGATCCCGCATGGCAGACTGGTCACAAAAGTAAGCGGCCATGGGATCCAAGGCAAAGTGCCAAGTTGGATCCAAAAGTGGCTCAGAGGCAGGAAGCAAAGGGTAATGGTCGATGGGTGTATTTGTGACCGATAGGCTGAGCTTTGCTATGTGGTTGATAATGAAGAAGAAAGCTGTAGATTGCAGGAAGATATCAGTGGACTGGTCAGGTGGGCTGAACAGTGGCAAATGGTATTCAATCTGGAGAAACGTGAGGTAATGCATTTGGGGAGGGTTAACAAGGCAAGGAATACACAATAAATAGTAGGACACAGAAGTGTAGAGGAACAGAGGGACCTTGGAGTGCATGCTGACAGATCCCTGAAGGTAGCAGGACAAGTAGATATGGTGGTTAAGAAGGCATAAGGGATACTTGTCATTATTAGCCAAGGCACAGAATACAAGAGCAGGGAGGTTATGCTTGAACTGTATACAACACTTGTTAGGCCACAGCTTGAGTACTGCATGCAGTGCTGGTCACCACATTTCAAGAAAGATGTGATTGCACTAGAGACGGTACAGAGGAGAATTATGAGGATGTTGCCTGGACTGGAGAATTTTAGCTATGAGGAACGATTGGATAGGCTGGAGTGGTTTTCTTTGGAACAGAGGAGGCTGTGTGGAGACCTTATTGAGGTGTATAAAATTATGAGGGGCCGAGATAGAATGGACCCATTTCCCTTAGCAGAGGGGTCAATAACCAGGGGGCATAGATTTAAAGTAATTGGCAGGAGGTTTAGAAGGGAGGAGAGAAGGTTTGTTCACCCAGATGATGGTGGGAGTCTGGAACTCTCTGCCTGAAAGGGTGGTAGAGGCAGAAACCCTCTTAGCATTTAAAAATTACTTGGAATGCACTTGAAGTGCCGTAACGTACAAGGTTACGGACCAAGGGCCGGAAAGTGGGATTAGGCTGGATAGCTCTTTGTCGGCCGGTTCCGACACGATGGGCCGAATGGCCTCCTTCTGTGCTGTAAACTTCTATGATTCTATATCTTGAACTAAGGACATGTTATCTAACATGCGAGTACATGCTACCTCAGTCTATTAGGGATTTTTCTTTCAGAAAAGTGCAGCAAGCAAAAGAAAAACACATTTTGCAAATTCGCAAACGCCCTCATGATTAAACCCTTTTTGAATAACTCCTTAGCCTTCAGCTGATCTGAGCAGGAGAGCACAATCTGGAAAATTACAAGTTGCTCTTACATTAAATAATCTTTCAAAATTCTTCTATATAGGTCAATGTTAAAATTAACTTAAATATCATCAAGTTTTTTTCCAGTCGCATCTATTGATGGCTTAAGAACTGGCTTATAGGAGATACTGTGGCAGCTAAATTAAGGATGGGTGAAAACCAATCCAATGTACAACTACAATCTTGACATTTGAACTTGGCTATTAATTCAGTTTCCTCACGAAGTTGAATCATTCCAGCTACCCCCAAGAATGATCCAAAACAGATCTTTAACTTTTAATGAGACCTATGCTCTAAAAGTTGGTTGTTTCAACCAACAAGTTTATACTTTATATAAAAATCAATCATGTTGCCCAGTCTTAACCAGCAGACTCCGAGGACTCCAAGCCAAGAGAGAGACGACGAATAGATCATTCAAATATTAGTGTTGGAATTCTGTGTTTGGTTCATGCCTCAACATTAATACCTGCACTAAAATGTTAATTAGGATTTTGGGCTTCATCAATAAGGGCAGAGCGTACAAGCGTAAAGAAACAATTATAAACTTGTACAAAACATTAGTGTGCGCCTTTTCCCGAAAGGATGCTAAAGGCAGAGAGCATGTACTGTAGATTAATCAGGATGATAGCACATGGGAAACAAAGAGTTATCAGGAGACAGACTGGGACCATTTCCACTGGAGCAGAGAACACCCAAGAGGAGATTAAATGGAGGGTTTTTCTTAAATTATGAAGGGTTCTGATAAAGTGATAGAACAACTCGCATTTATATAGCATTTTTAACATAGTAAAATGTCCCAAGGTGCTTCACATGAGCATTATCAGACAAAATTGACACCAAGCTGCATATGATTAGGTCAGATGACTAAAAGCTTGGTCAAAGAAATAGATTTTAAAGAACGTCTTAAAAGGTTTAGGGAGATAATTCCACAGCTTAGGCAGCTGAAAGCATAGCCACCAATGATGGAGCGACTGAAATTGTTGTAGGAGGTTAGAGAGATAGGAAGGGGCGAGGCCATAGACGGATTTGAAAACAAGAATGAGAATTTGAAAATTGAGGAGTTGTTTAACCGGGAGCCAATGTATGTCAGCGTGATGAGTGAACGGGACTTGGTGCAAGTTAGGATACAGGTAGCAGAGTTTTGGACAACTTCAAGTTTATGGAGGGTGGAAGATGGTAGGCCAACCACAAGCACCTTGGAATAGGCAAGTCTGGAGGTAGCAAAGGCATGGATGAAGGTTTCAGCAGATGAGCTGAGGCAGGGGCGGAGTCGGGTGATGTTCGAGGTGGAAATAGACAGTCTTACTGATGGCGCCGACATGTGGTCGGAAGCTCATCTGGGAGTCACATAGGCCACCAAAGTTGAGAACAGTCTAGTTCAGCCTCAGACAGCTGCCAAGCAGTCAGACAATCGAGAGATAGTGGAGGAGTTGTGAGTAGGTGGCGAGGTAGAGCTGGGTGTCACCAGCGTACACGTGGAACGTGATGCTGTGTTGTCGAATGATGTCGCCAATGGGCAGCATCTCGATGAGAAATCGGAGGTGGTTAAGGAAGACATAAGAATGGAGTGCATTTTCATCCAGCTAGACAACGGTGGAGCGGCATTGGAGGATAGTGCGCTCAACCGTGTCAAAGGTTGCAGACAGGTGTAGAAGGACGAGGAGGATAGTTTACCACGGTCACAGTCACAGAGAAAGACAATTTCCTCTTGATGACCTTCTGCACTGACCCCAAACAATTTAAAACTCAGAGCAAAGGAGGGGTTAGGAGAAGTTTCTTTACATAGAAGGTTGCGGGAGCATGGAATGCCTTGCTGGAGTGGTTGAGCCAGCGGCCGATTTACGTTTTTAAGGGAAATTAGATAAACATTTGAATTAGAGGAAGATACAAATCTATGGGGAGGACAGCAAGGCAATGTGACTAGTATTGTATTATTTTAGCACAAAGCCAACTGACATGATGGGCCAAATGGCCTCCATCAATGCTGTAAAGTTCTTTGGTTCTAACTCCTTTCATCCAGCTAAAGGGAAAGTCATCTTCATGATGTGGTCACCATGGGATATTTTGAATTTCCCACTACAACCATTAATGCTATGTTAGAGCACAGTAAAACAGGTCCCCCAAAATACTCTACAACCAGTCGCACCTTTTCCTACATTTATATTAGCATGGAGATTAAAATATTCAACAGTATGTGTCTGACTTCCAGAATAAAGATACTCTTACAATTATTTTTCCAGCTTTGGACTCCTGGTTAAATCAAACTGGATAGTCAACCTGTATATGAATACAGTAAGACCAGCTACAGACATTGAGACATAAATAAGGATAGTCAATTTGTAGAGAATTATAAATGCCAGGACTCAAACGACCCTACTTTTAAAGTTACAATGTAATCAAGTTTATATTACAGTACTTCATATCTTTTGTAACACACTCTTTAATTGTTTAAATGGAAAATGAAGTCTGGAGGGGCAATTGGATTAGAAAGGTGTTGGGGTTGGCAGGGGGGAGAAGAATGTGAAAATAGAGAGATAACTTGACAGAGCAGAGGTATCAGTCAAATGACCAGTAACCTGCTTAAAAGCAGGAAAATGTTGAATATATAAAAACGGGGTTATGGTAAAGGCTAGGGGAGGTAGTCTTCGTCAGACAATACAAACAGGGTAACGGTAGAGAAACGCTAGGGGAGGTAGTTGCAAGCATGTTAAAAGATTTAGATTTTGAAGCAGCTTTTGAAAGCGAGTAGATAACAAGATGTATGGGGTTAACAAGAGAATTTCCAACTGCGGGGGGGGGGGGGGGGGGGGGGGGGGGGGGGGGGAAGAAGAGAAGGAACATTCATAGCTCCCCGATGCACTCGGAAAAACTACACTATCCGCATTTGTATTGCACTAACATTTTTCGATGAGGATTTGAAAAACAGGAAAGGTACACTCTCCCTGGGCTTTCCTTCAACTTTAACACAGACCTAGCACACTTTGCAGGGGAGCTCTTCGTGTCCTGGTCAACATTTATCCCTCAAAAAAAAATTCCTGGCCGTAATTTTATTGGGACCTTGCTGTGCACAAATTGGCTTCTGCGTTTATCTACATTACAACAGTGACTACACTTTAAAAAAATACTTAAGTGGTTGTGAAGCGCTTTGGGCACCCCACCCCTTCCCCTCCCCTCCCAGAGACTATTTGCGCCCGTTTATTCGTAAATTCATTAATTGCAATTCCCCATTTTAACAGTCCTGTTTTCCCCCGGGTGCTTTCAATTGTCAGAAGTTCATTTTTTTTTTTAAAAACATGTCTGCTTATATGCAAGTGTGCTGCTTTGGAACTAGAGACTTTCATCTCTCAATCTGATTGGGTTTGATGGTCAGCATGCCTAAGAACTGGTTTCCACCCATTTGTTGGTGTGGGCGAGGGAGAAATGGAAGTCAAATTTTCAGATGATGCAACAGAAAAGTGCCATGACTTGTCGCTGCGAGAGCAGATGGATATTTTGAATAATTTGAAGGAATTTAGGATTCTAATGCTAGATGCGTAACATTGCTGAATGTCTGGCTTCTAGAATTTTGAAAAAAAGTAGACGCCTTGAAAGATTGGGGAAGGAATTGGAAGCTTAAAGCCAAGATGGGCAATGTTTGATGAAGCACTGCTTCGGTGGTTTCATTAGCTGTAATCGTGACCATCTTCAAGAAAGGAGACAAGTCCGACTGCGGTAACTAGAGGAATCTCCCTGCTGTCGACCACCAGGAAAGTCATCGTAAGAATCCTCCTCAATTGCCTTCTCCCTGTGGCTGAAGAGCTCCTCCCAGAGTCACAATGCAGATTACACCCACTAAGGGGTACAATGGACATGATCTTCACCACGCAGCAGACCACTAAGGGGTACAATGGACATGATCTTCACCACGCAGCAGATACAAGATAAATGCAGGGGACAGCACCAATCCTTGTACATGGCGTTCTTTGATCTCACAAACACCTTCGACACTTGTCAACCATGAGGGTTTATGGAGTGTCCTCCTCAGATTCGGTAGCCCTCAAAAGTTTGTCACCACACCATCCTCCGTCTGCTCCACGATGACATGCAAGCCATGATCCTGACCAATGGATCCATCACAGACCCATTCCACATTCGGACCAGGGTCAAGCAGGGCTATGTCATCACACCAATACTCTTCTCGATCTTCCTTGCTACAATGCTTCATCTCACCCTCAACAAGCTCTCCCTGGAGTGGATCTAAGTTACAGGACAAACGGGAGTCTGTCCAACCTTCACCACCTCTAGGCCAGGCCACACTCGGAGGCAGAACGGCAAGCCATCGTCAACACCTTCACCGAAGCGTAAGAGAGCATGGGCCTCACACTAAACATCCGTAAGGGAAAGGTCCTCTACCAACCTGCCCCTGCCACACAGCACTGCTCCCCAGTTATAAAAATCCAAAATGAGACCTTGGACAACATGGACCATTTTCCATACTTTGAGTGCCAACTGTCATCAAGGGCAAACATAGACGATGAGGTCCAACCGCCTTCAGTGTGACAGTACAGCACAGCCTTCAGTCGCTTGACAAAGAGTGTGTTTGAAGACCAGGACCTCAAACCCGGCACCAAGCTCATGGTCTACAGAGCAGTAGTGATACCCTCTCTCCTACATGGCTCAGAGACATAGACTATGTACAGCAAGCACTTCAAAACACTCAAGTACCACCATAGTTGCCTTCGCAAGATCCTGCAAATCCATTGGCAGAATAGACACACCAACATCAGTGTTCTCGCTCAGGCCAATATCCCCAGTATTGAAGCACTGACCACACTCTATCAACTCCGCTGGATGGGCCACATCATCCGCATTCCTGACACGAGACTCCCAAAACAAGCACTCTACTCAGAGCTGCGACACAGCAACCGAGCCCCAGGTGGGCAGCGGAAACACTTCAAGGACACCTTCAAAGCTTCCCTGAAAAAAATGTAAGATCCTCAACGACACCTTGGAATCCCTGGCCCAAGGCCACCCAAAGTGGAGGAAAAGCATCCGAAAAGGCGCTGAACACCTAGAGTCTCTTCGCTGAGAGCAAGCTGAAGCCAAGCAACGACAGCGGAAGAAGTGTGCGGCAACCCAGGCACCCCACACATCTGTTCCTTCAACCACCGTCTGCCCCACCTGTGACCGAGTCTGTAGTTCCCGTATTGAACTCATTTTTAGTGTGGAAGAAAGTCATCCTCAACTCCGAGGGACTGCCTATGATGATGATGGTTTCGTTGCAAAAGTGTTCAGAAATTCCCGCTTGACAACTGCCTGTTGGAAGCTAAAACTAATGAACTTGGCGCAGAAAGCTCTGAAGCATCAAATGGATTGCTGCTGGAAAGTGAGACACAACCTGGTTTACAAAATGCTGTGTGGTGAAAAACAGAGTGCGACAAACCCGCTGTTGATGCATGGACTGAGGAATTGTTGCTGGGTTTGTGAGCAGAGAGTATGCACCTGGCTGCATTTATAGCTGCGACGAGACTTGACTTTTCTATCGTGCCTGGTCTGATCAAAAATATAAAAGAGAGGTAAACCGGTGGCAAAATAAGAAAAGAACACCGTACACTGCTGTTGTGCAGCTAACCAAATGGGTTCAGACAAGGTGAAATTTCTCATGACTGCTTTAAGAACCCTCGTTGCTTTAAAAATGTGAAAACTTTTCCAACTGATTAGGAAAGCAGTGCTAATGCTTAGATGATGCAAACAATTTGACTGTGGTCTTTCAATGTCTGATAAAAAGGCGGTGCAAGGTGGTACTTTTGAAAGATAATGCCACTTGCCATGATGTGGCTCTTAAAATTTCACAAACAAGGGGCCAATTCTGGTACAAATTAGCCTTCCTACCACCTTTGGACCAAGGCATCATTCAGAGCATAATGCAACACTACAAGCAGCAAATCCTGCACAAAGTGGCATCTTTTTTAGATCCCACCGAGGAAATTAGCGTTTCACAGGTGATGAAAAGCTACAACGTGTTAGTTACTATGTACTTATCCAGTAGAGCTTGGAATGCACCAACGCCCAGCTGCATCTGCTTAAGATACCGTAGTTCGGATTCTGGTTGGGAAAACAATGACCCAGTCTGTCATGTTTGTAACTACAATGTAACACCACTGTATTACTGTATACACAACACAGATGCACACCTTGACCACAGGGGGTGAACTTGTGGGAGACACTCCTTACCTGATCACTCAGGTATATAAAGGGAGGTCCCACGCAGGGTCACCACTTCTGGAGTGCTGTCATAAAGAGTTAAAGTTACAGAATGGCCTTGTCCCTGGAATGTGGTTTCATGCTGTAGAGTAAGGACTTTACATTGGCGACAAGAAACAGGAATTCACGACCCACGAGAATGGCCACCAGTAGCACAGATGAAAGGTATTGTGTTGGGGAAGACTGGGACGATTTTGTTGAGAGGCTTCAGCAGAGCTTTGTCACGAAAGACTGGCTGGGGAATGCAGCGGCCGACAAGCGTCGGGCTCATCTTTTGACCAGCTGCGGGCCAAAGACTCATGTGCTCATGAAGGACGTACTGGCACCCGAAAAGCCGTCGGACAAAACCTTTGAAGAACTCAGCAAGTCTAAATGCATGTTCTTAGCTCCCGAGGTTAAGTTTCTGGGCAGGAGGGTTGCTGCAGATGGGATTCGGCCCACCGAATCCAAAACAGAGGTGATTTGACGAGCACCCGGGCCCTGCAACACATCGGAGCTGCGTTCATTCCTGGGACTGTTGAACTATTACAGGAACTTTCTGACGAACTTGAGCACGTTGTTGGAGCCGCTACACGTGCTCCTGCATAAGGGTTGCGATTGGTTTTGGGGGGACTGTCAGGAACGGGCTTTTGATCGGGCGCGAAACTTACTGTGTTCAAACAAGCTGTTGACCCTGTACGACCCTTGCAAAAGTTTATTTCTGACATGTGATGCATCGTCCTATGGGGTTGGGTGCATGTTGCAGCAGGGTAATGCTGAGGGTCAGCTACAACCTGTGGCTTATGTCTCCAGGTTGCTCTCTCAAGCAGAACGGGGAGATGGGATGGTCGAGAAGGAAGCGCTTGCATGTGTCAATGGTGTAAAGAAAATGCATCAGTACCTCTTTGGTAGGAAGTTTGAATTAAAGACGGACCATAAGTCACTCACATCCTTGTTGTCAGACAGCAAGGCTGTCAATGCCAACGCATCAGCTCGCATACAGCGATGGACTCTCACGCTAGCGGCCTATCACTACTCCATCCGGCACCGGCCCGGCACTGAAAATTGCGCTGACGCGCTCAGCAGGCTCCCACTGGCCACCACCGAGTGAGCAGCTAAACAAAGCGCTGAGATGGTCATGGCGGTCGATGCCTTTGACAGCGCAAGCTGCCCTATCACGGCCCGCCAGATCAAAATCTGGACAAACAGGGATCCCCTCCTATCCCTGATTAAGAAATGTGTCCTGACTGGGGATTGGGCGCCTGCACACGGAGCATGCCCCGAGGAGGTCAGACCATTCCACAGACGGATGGATAAGCTCTCCATCCAAGCTGACTGCCTACGATGGGGCAGCCAGGTGGTCATGCCCCAGAAGGGCAGGAAGGCGTTCATCAGGGAACTCCACAGCGAGTACCCAGGCATTATGATGATGAAGGCCATTGCCCAGTCACATGTTTGGTGGCCCAGAATTGACTCAGACCTGGAACACTGTGTTCGCAGGTGTACGACATGTGCCCAGCTGGGCAATGCCCCTAGGGAGGCTCCGTTCAGCCTGTGGCCCTGGCCCACCAAGCCATGGTCACGCATTCACGTTGACTACACGGGCCCGTTCATGGGGAAGATGTTCCTTATCGTTGTAGATGCGTACTCGAAATGGATCGAGTGAATCATCCTGAATTCATGCACGTCATCCACCACCGTGGAAAGCCTACATGCGATCTTCGCAACCCATGGTTTGCCGGATATCCTGGTTAGTGATAATGGCCCGTGTTTCACGAGCCATGAATTCCGGGAGTTTATGTCAGGCAATGGCATCAACCACATCAGGACTGTGCCGTTCAAGCCGGCCTCCAATGGCCAGGCAGAACGTGCAGTCCAAATCATTAAGCAAGGGATGCTCAGGATTCAAGGACCCTCCCTACAATGCCGCCTATCGCGCCCCCTGCTGGCCTATAGGTCGCGCCCGCACTCGCTCACGGGGGTCCCGCCCGCAGAGCTACTCATGAAATGGACACTTAAAACTCGGTTGTCCCTCATCCACCCAGTCCTGACCGACATAGTTGAGGGCAAGTGTAAGGCACAAAACGAGTACCATGACCGTAATTCGAAGGGGAGATGTATAGAAATAAATTATCCTGTATTCGTCCTCAATCACGCCATGGGGCCCAAATGGCTCGAGGGTACCGAAAATGACAAAGAAGAGAGTAGGGTCATTGTGGTAAAACTCAACAATGGCCAGATATGCAGTAAGCATCTGGACCAAGTAAAAAAAAAGGTTCAGCAATGACACGGAGGAACCCGAAGAAGACCATGAGATGAAGCTCACACTACCGCTAGTGAACGTGCAACAAAAGCAATCAGAGGAATGCACAGTTCCTGAGGTCAGCCCGGACAGGCCGGAATCACCACAGGTGACAGACACTCACGTCAGTGTCCAACAACCAGAGCCCCAACTGCGGTGCTCCACGAGGGAGCGCTGACCACTGAAAGACTAAACCTATGATTCCAATAAGACTTTTTGGGGGGGGGGGGGGGGGGGGGGGGGTGATGTCATGTTTGTAACTACAATGTAACACCACTGTATTACTGTATACACTCAACACAGATGCACACCTTGACTACAGGAGGTGAACTTGTGGGAGACACTCCTTACCTGATCACTCAGGTATATAAAGGGAGGTCCCACGCAGGGTCACCACTTCTGGAGAGCTGTAATAAAGAGTTACGGTCACGGTGTGGTCTTGTCCCTGGAATGTGCCTCATGTGGTTTCATGCTGTAGACTTTACACAGTCAAAGTGGAGGAGGTTGATCAAACGATTCCTGGCAGTTTGAGTGAGGCGGATTGTTCGATCTTTGTGTTTCAATTAATTAACTATTTCCTCTGATGGAGGAAGTCCACAACAAGGGAGCTTAATCTTATTAGAAGTAGAATCAGCAAACACTTTCTCACACAATGTAGTAGAAATCTGTAATGCTTTCAGTCAAAAGGCTGAGGATGTTGTGTCAATTAAAACTTTCAAGACGGAGACCGATAGATATTTGTTCGGTAAGGGTATCATGGGATATGGAGCAACGGTGGGTAAATGGAGTTTACGGTGTAGATCAGCCTTGATCTAATTGTACAGCGGAACAGGCTCGAGGGGCTGAATGGCCTGTTCCTATGACCTTGACATCTGCGGAGAGATGACTGAAACCTTTTCTTGTCTAATTTTCTTTGTGTTATACTGCACTCATCCTTGTTCTAAGATGTTTCACAAAATTTAGACACAAAGGTTGTCGTGCACCAGACCAGATTTGATTTTTGTTCCTTCCCACTTTGTAGAAATTCTGTTTTGTCGCAATTTGCAAGTTCCCTCAAGCGGCTACAATGAAATAGGTTCCACTGTAAATGCAAGCTCGCTCTTTCTCTGAAACCAGGCAGTTTATTGCATTGTAGGAGTGGTACCAAATACAAATCGTGAGCAATGGGATAGTTCACACAGCTGTAACATGGTTGCGATTAAATACACAGGTTCATCCAGTTATGTACAAATGTTTTGATATTTTACTGTCTGTTTTTTTTTAAGCAAAGACATGTGGTGAGAGGATTCCTATCTAGACTATGTTTAAGAAACCAAATTACAATTTTTTTTTTTTTTAAAAAAAAAGAAAAATTATACAAATCTGTATTTAGCTTTTCTTCCAAATTGTGTACCCATCAAGATTAATGGAGTATTGGAACGCCTTTACACTTGGGGTTTTCCAATTTGAATTACATGTTAATTCAAATTGAAAGCATGCAAAAACCATGCCACTGAAAATCTCTTGCTTAATTGTGGTTTCAAGTGATTAGTTAATTATAATTCCTACTCCAAAATGGATCTTTACAATTGAAATTTGCTGTTTGATTCAATTCAACCTGATTCAAGCAGGCCAGAGTAATAAACCTTGTGTGGCCGATCTCCCTTCAGCTTACTGGGAAAGACAAATTAATTTGCTGAAGAATTGGGAAGGGACCCTATTTTACACGATGCAACAGCGAAGTCAAAAACAGCACATAATCAAGTCCAGATCCATATGTGAGGAGGCAAGAGATGCTCCCCAGGAAGCATCAACAGCTATGTGCGTGATGAAGTTCCTGAAATTTTCTCTCATTATAAGCATTAAGTTATCTTTAAAGCTGATGAGGTTGGCAGTCATTTTACAAGCTGCAATCAAGCAGAGCGTTACCATTCATCAATAGAAAATGCTCAAGGGAGAGGGGCAATCTAAGCAGTGACGCGCCATTATGATTTACACTAGAAAATCTAGGGAAAGAAAAAAATGGCTAGTGATTGGAAATTCCAAAAAAACACTTGTGTAGTGTTGCTACTCTACCTATAACCTAGAGAAACACACACAGGCATGGATAACTAGTGCTCTTTTTGAGGAATAGCTGCATGATTTTCACTGAAGTATGGAACTGATTGCTACTAGTGCCACATTCTCGTCAGAGTAGGAATTGCAAGATAGCCAAGATGAATACGTCGCTTGAGGAGTGGTGCAGGAGGGAGGGATGCAAATTCCTGAGGCATTGAAACTGGTTCTGGGGGAGGCGGGACCAGTACAAACCTGACGGACTGCACCTGGGCAGGACTGGAACCAATGTCCGAGGGAGAGTGTTTGCTAGTGCTGTTAGGGAGGGGTTCAACTAATATGGCAAGGGGATGGGAACCTATGCAGGGAGACAGAGGGAAGTTAAATGGGGGCAGAAGCAAAATATAAAAAGAAGAAAAGTAAAAGTGGAGGGCAGAGAAGCCCAAGTCAAAAATCAAAAAGGGCCACATTACAGCAAAATCCTAAAGGGGCAAAGTGTCTTAAAAAGACAAGCCTGAGGGCTCTGTGCCTCAATGCAAGGAGTTATCGTAATAAGGTGGACGAATTAACTGTACAGGCAGCAATTTTTCATGAATATGATATAATTGTCATCACGGAGACATGGCTCCAGGGTGACCAAGGCTGGGAACTCAACATCCAGGAGTATTCAACATTCAGGAAGGATAGACAGAAAGGAAAAGGAGGCGGGTTGCGTTGCTGGTTAAAGAGGAAATTAACGCAATAGCAAGGAAGGACATTAGCTTGGACGATGTGGAACCTGTATGGGTGGAGCTGCGGAATACCAAAAGGCAGAAAACGCTAGTGGGAGTTGTGTACAGACCACCAAACAGTAGTAGTGAGGTCGGGGACAGTATCAAACAAGAAATTAGGGATACGTGCAATCAAGGTACAGCAGTTATCATGGGCGACTTTAATCTACGTATAGACTGGGCTAACCAAACTGGTAGCAATACTGTGGAGGAGGGTTTCCTGGAGTGCATTAGCGATGGTTTTCTAGACCAATATGTCGAGGAACCAACTAGAGGGCTGGCCATCCTAGACTGGGTGATGTGTAATGAGAAAGGACTAATTAGCAATCTTGTTGTGTGAGGTCCCTTCGGGAAGAGTGACCATAATATAGTAGAATTCTTTATTAGGATGGAGAGAGTGACACAGTTAATTCAGAGACTAGGGTCCTGAACTTAAGGAAAGGTAACTTCGATGGTATGAGACGTGAATTGGCTAGAATAGACTGGCGAATGATACTTAAAGGGTTGACGATGGATAGGCAATGGCAGACATTTAAAGATCACATGGATGAACTTCAACAATTGTACATCACTGTCTGGAGTAAAAATAAAACAGGGAAGGTGGCTCAACCGCGACTAATGAGGGAAATTAAGGATAGTGTTAAATCCAAGGAAGAGGCATATAAATTGGCCAGAAAAAGCAGCAAACCCGAGGACTGGAAGAAATTTAGAATTCAGCAGAGGAGGGCAAAAGGTTTAATTAGGAGGGGGAAAATAGAGTATGAGAGGAAGCTTGCTGGGAACATAAAAACTGACTGCAAAAGCTTCTATAGATATGTGAAGAGAAAAAGATTAGTGAAGACAAACTTAGGTCCCTTGCAGTCAGAATCCGGTGAATTTATAAATGGGGAACAAAGAAATGGCAAACCAATTGAACAAATACTTTGGTTCTAACTTCACGAAGGAAGACACAAACAAGCTACCGGAAATACTAGGGGACCGAGGGTCTAGCGAGAAGGAGGAACTGAAGGAAATCCTTAGTAGTCAGGAAATTGTGTTAGTGAAATTGATGGGATTGAAGGCTGATAAATCCCCAGGGCCTGATAATCTGCATCCCAGAATACTTGAGGAAGTGGATCATTTTGCAACAGTATATCAACTCTGGATCAGTTTCTATGGACTGGAGGGTAATGTCACAACACTTTTTAAAAAGAGAGAGAGAGAGAGAGAGAGAGAAAACGGGGAATTATAGATCGGTTAACCTGACATCGGTAGTGCGGAAAATGTTGGAATCAATTATTACAGATGAAATAACAGCGCATTTGGAAAGCAGTGACAGGATCAGTCCAAGTCAGCATGGATTTATGAAAGGGAAATCATGCTTGACATATCTTCAAGAATTTTGTGAGGATGTAACTAGTAGAGTGGACAAGGGAGAACCAGCGGATGTGGTGTAGTTGGACTTTCAAAAGGCATTTGACAAGGTCCCACACAAGAGATTGGTGTGCAAAATTAAAGCACATGGTACTGGGGGTAATGTATTGACGTGGATAGAGAACTGGTTGGCAAACAGGAAGCAGAGAGTCGGGATATACGGGTCCTTTTCAAAATGGCAGGCAGTGACTAGTGGGGTGCTGCAGGGCTCAGTGCTGGGACCCCAGCTATTTACAATATACATCAATGATTTAGATGAAGGAATTGAGTGTAATATCTCCAAGTTTGCAGACGACACTAAGCTGGGTGGCGGTGTGAGCTGTGAGGAGCTAAGAGGCTGCAGGGTGATTTGGACAGGTTAGGTGAGTGGGCAAATGCATGGCAGATGCAGTATAATGTGGATAAATGTGAGGTTATCCAGTTTGGTGACAAAAACAGGAAGGCAGAATATCTGAATGGCGACAGATTAGGAAAAGGGGAGGTGCAACAAGACCTGGGTGTCATGGTACATCAGTCATTGAAAGTTGGCATACAGGTACAGCAGGCGGTGAAGAAAGCAAATGGCATGTTGGCCTTCATAGCGAGAGGATTTGAGTATAGGAGCAGGGAGGTCTTACTGCAGTTGTACATGGCCTTGGTGAGGCCTCACCTGGAACATTGTGTTCAATTTTGGTCTCCTAATCTGAGGAAGGACGTTCTTGCTATTGAGGGAGTGCAGCAAAGGTTCACCAGACTGATTCCCGGGATGGCAGGACTGACATATGAGGAGAGACTGGATCGACTGGGCCTGTATTCACTGGAGTTTAGAAGAATGAGAAGGGATCTCATAGAAACATAGAATTCTGGCGGGACTGGACAGGTGAGATGCAGGAAGAATGTTCCCAATGTTGGGGAAGTCCAGAACCAGGGGTCACAGTCTAAGGATAAGGGGTAAGCCATTTAGGACGGAGATGAGGAGAAACCTCTTCACTCTTAGAGTTGTTACCCTGTGGAATTCTCTACCAGAGGTTGTTGATGCCAGTTGGTTAGATATATTCAAGAGGGAGTTAGATATGGCCCTTATGGCTAAAGGGATCAAGGGGTAGGGAGAGAAAGCAGGAAAGGGGTACTGAGGTGAATGATCAGCCATGATCTTATTAAATGTTGGTGCAGGCTCGAAGGGCCGAATGGCCTACTCCTGCACCTATTTTCTATGTTTCTATAGGGCAGAAAAATTGCGTTCACAGTTGACAACTGTGGAGATAACAAAGTGCCTGAAATTAAAGCAAAATCCTCTGCCTACCGCTTTCGACACTTAATTCATACCACCAGCTACATCTTTCGCAGCAGATGATTCCACACAGGTACGGATGGCCAACCATGAAGTAACAAACCTTTTGGTTCAGCGACATTGCCTGTTGTGATTTCCAGCAGACATATGCTTTGATTCCATTGGTGGTATTGACAAGGAAATCCTGACCAATGTGGAAATTGACAATGTTGTTTGGGAGGATGCTGCTCCAAGTGAGTAAGACCCAAATGAACGGTTCCAGCCAATAGATGGAGCTAGAAGTAGCTGCTGCACCACAGTAATGGCGTTCAGTTCTGTGCCACCAAGCCAGATGTCCCAATTGAACTTTTCTCCACATTAAATACTTGGTGGGCAAATGTGTTGTCATCAACAAGTAAGCCACATTCACAAACCTTGCAATGTGTACAATGCTCAAGTTTCAACCATGTGCAGTGCAATAGTTGCTTTGATACTTTGACTTTTTAAAGTGTTAATGTTTTGCTGTGCTGTGTTTCACTGTTCAAACTATTGGATAATTTGAGCAAATGACAATTGAAATTAAACAGAAGTAGAATGCATTTTCTGACCTTAAAATTGGCAGTCAGCATTCATGGGTGCTACACAATGGGTTATAATCAATGAGCTAAATCATGACTGGCACAGAGTTCTGATTATGCCCCGTGGGCTCAAATCACCAAGCAAAGTGATAGAAAATAAAATAAATTTGACTGATTGTTTTAGAAAGTGAAATTTACAGAAATAATTTAGCTGGCAAAGTTGCATCACTGTAGTATTTTTCACACGGTCTATTGATCCAGTTATTTGTTAAACTTCATCTAGTGAATCATTCTAATCTACAATCTAGCAAACTTGTACTTAAGTGAGCTTTTAAAAAACAATTGTTTGTAGCTGCCACACTTTGCAGTCCAGAATAAGTCAGTGGGAATTACCTTTTATGGAGCATCACCTTTATATTATGTATTGCAGCCGCCTAAATAGCTATTCCCAACTGCAGTCACTTAATTGTACTACAAACATTTCGCCAGGGTTGGACTGGAGTTAGAAGCTCCTCAGGTCTGGTCAGGTGTGAGCCATCAACAAGTTAGTAGTTATTCTTGGCAACTTGGAGTTTTGTCTTTCAAATCGTATAATTACATGGATTTGGTAGAGAGACTTTTAATTTCTTGTATATACTAGATTATTTGTCAGGCGAGAATCAGGAGTCATGTACATTAATGCATCTTACACTTCTAAATAACTACCTATGTGAAGGTTTCATGCATAAATGTGTGATAATTATAGTGTTCTGAAAAAGCGTCTGATTTGAAACATTATCTTTTCAGATGCTGACAAACCTGCTGGGTTATTTCCAGCAGGTTGTCACTTTTCCTCTCTGCATTTTAAACCAGTGAATTTTGCTATGGTTGTTACCATCTGTACCTTCTCTGATGGGAATTAGAGTCCAAGGTTGCCAGAGTCTCAATTAAATGCCCACCTGTAAATTGCAGGTAATTTGATCAGTCTTATGAGTGACTGACAATGAACAGTTTCACTACATAACACAATTGCTATTGGCACGACCCAAGACAAAGTGTAATCTGAAACAACAGAAACATTCTGGAAATAGGCAGTGGGTCAGTGTCTAAAAGAAAAACGACGGTTACCAATTCGTGTGTATTTCCAAATTATACTGGCGTTAAACCCTGCATTTAAATCAAGTTTCTCAAGCATGAGAAACAGGCGAGTCTCAACAATTTTATATATGGAACATTTCATGTACAGCAAGCCACGTACTTTTGATAATACACCTGCTTAACCGAATATACCTTTGATGCAAATCAAAACGTTGGCTCGGTCTTCTCTCCACGAGGTATTACAGAATAGTTCTCTCCTGCAATTTCACTTTAGCGATTTAGATTATATTTTGTGCCTAGATGCACACCATCGACCACGGTTAACGGACTATTACGGACATAAATGAACAATGTGTTTGCTCCCATCTGCCAGAGAACACGAAATAACATGCGACAGGAAGGGGTTGGATCGAACACACATTAACACGATCAGCACTAGGCGAAGCCCAGCTACAAGGCCTCTGCAGATAACGTGTGTGTGCATGCATTCATTCACTCGCTCGGCACTCACCTCCATGGAAACCCTCCAGCCTTGCATGGCAGAGACGCCGAAGCCGAATTGGTCGGTGCATCGCTCGCACGAGCTCTTCACCGTGTTGGGTTGCGACAGGTAAGCGCCCATGCTTCTTCAAACCCCCCCCCCCTCCTCTTCTTTCTTCCTTTCAGCAGCAGCAGCAGCCAGCAAGCAAGCAAGCAAGCAGCAGCACCTCCTCCTCCTGTAGCCGCAGATGGGCTTTCTGGCGGGCGGGCTGATTGACAGGCACGCGGGAGGGAGAACCCAGGAAGGATTGGGGGGGGGGGGGGTGGAGAGAGCAATCAGCGCGCGCCAACAGCCAATGGGGGGAGGAGAGGAGAGAGGGGGAGCGGTCACCACGGCAACCGGCGGCCTTCCAGGCAACCGGTGGCGCACCTCAACCCCGACTCGCCCGGACACACGCCGACTTCATTCAATAAACCCGCTTTTGCTAAAGGTGTTTTTTTTTAAATCTTCCTCTTTCTCCCTGGTTAGTTTAAACAAAGACTCACGCCGACATGTGTCCCTCAGGTACACGCTCCCTCACTCCTCCCCAAAACAGGGATTAATTCTTATATATGTAGATAATTTTATAAAGTCTATTTCATCGAGCTCAAGTTTACTCTATACTTCTCTTCCCACCCACCCTCCGATCATAACAAGCTTTAAATTATATATATATATATATATATATATATAAAAATAAAATGAGGTGAGGGGATAACACACACACACACCGAGGGGGCGCAAAATAAAAACCGCCAGTCACGTGACACTTAAGGAAATGGCGGCTGACTGCTGATGTCACTTCCGGGCGACTGTAGGAAGTGACGTTTTCAAAACGCGGGATTTTGATCTCACAAACCCGGAAGTTCCACTGGTAGAACTACAAGTTCCAGAATTCTCTGCATTTAAAATGTTTTTTGACTTATATACATGCACATACAAAAAAATAGAATGTTATTTTTACTGATGATTTGTAGGCTATATTTGTAGCGTCAGACTCAATCTGATAGACAATAATGAATACATATTACATAGGATCTACGGTATAGAAACAGTTCTGACAAAAGGTCGTCGACCTGAAACATTAACTCTGTTTCTCTCTCCACAGGTGCTGCAGTGACCTGCTGAGTATTTCAACCATTTTCTGATTTTATTACAGAAATAGGCCATTCAGCCCAACCAGTCCATGCTGGCGTTTTTGCTCCACCCGAGCCTCCTCCCATCTTTACTCATCTAACTCTGTCAGCATAATCCTCTATTCCCTTCTCCCTCGTGTGCTTATCTAGCCCCCCCCTTAAATGCATCTATACTGTTCGCTTCACATTCTCATATTAGGAAATATGTGGATTAATTATACTGCGGTG
The DNA here is from genome assembly GCF_044704955.1 of Pristiophorus japonicus. Lineage (NCBI taxonomy): Eukaryota > Metazoa > Chordata > Chondrichthyes > Pristiophoridae > Pristiophorus > Pristiophorus japonicus. The sequence continues at coordinate 19,726,815 of NC_091985.1, forward strand.
GCCCAGTGGGTTGCACACTCACCTCTGAATCTAAAAGTTGTGGGTTCAAGTTCCACTCCAGGGACTTGAGTACCTAAATCTAGGCTGACACACCAGTACAATGCTGAGCAAGTGTTGCACTGTTGGAGATGCCATCTTTCGAATGAGACGTTAAAACGAGGCCCTGTCTGCTGTCTCAGGTGGGCTTAAAGATCCCATGGCACTATTTCGAAGAAGAACAGGGGAGTTATCCCCAATGTCCTGGTTAATATTTATCCCTCAATCAACATAACAAAATCAGATTATCTGGTCATTATAACATTGCGGGTTGTGGGAGCTTGCTGTGCGCAAATTGGCTGCCATGGTTCCTACATTACAACAGTGACTACACTCCAAAAGTACTTCATTGGCTGTAAAGTGCTTTGAGACGTCTGATGGTTATGAAAGGTGCTATATAAATCAAAGTCTTTTTTCTTTCTGCATAAAACCGATACGGCATCAGGAAGAATTTCTATCCTTAAAAAAAAGAATCTCGAGAAATCTGTGACCAGTTTAGTCCTAGAGACAAAACCATTCGAGAACATTTAAAAATAAAGTTAGATGTCGGGGTGAATGGATGGAAAGTCAAGCTGTCAAGTGTGAAATGGCCCTTTCTTGCGTTAATAGGTTGTGCACATCATTCCCAGGAATAATCTCAAAGAAAGCTGGGGAAACCTATTCATTGTAAAGAAGGAAGTGATGTCACTGAGGTGCCATGCTTAACTTAAAAGAAGTTGTTTGAGTTATGAGCTGATATTAACTTGGATCGTTGTTTATTCTCATTCTTGTTTACAAATCCCTCCGACAGCCTCTCCCTATCTTTGTAATCTCCTTCAGCCTCACAACCCCCCCGAGATGTCTGCACTTCTCAAATTCTGCCCTCGTGATCATCCCTGATTATAACTGCTCAACCATTGGATGGTCGTGCCTTCGGCTGCCTGGCCCCAAGCTCTGGGACTCCCTCCCTAAACCCCTCTGCCTCTCTACTTCCCTTTCCTCCTTTAAGACGCTCCTCAAAACTTACTTCTTTGACCAAGCTGTAATTTCTTCTTTTGTGGCTCGGTGTCAAATTTATTTGTTTTGTCTTGTAACACTCCTGTGAAGCACCTTGGGACATTTTATTACGTTAAAGGTGCTATATAAATACAAGTTGTTGTTGTTGTAATTTGGATCGTTAAAGTAAACCAGTTACTGTTGCTGGGTCAGATCTGATGTGTTTGCAAAATTACAATTGAGAATATTAATACTGGAGGTTTGTTGTGCTTTGAGTCGCATGCAAGAGCTGCCTGAGCAACAACACTGAAAATAATATTGAATTGAAATAAACTCAGAAAGCAAGCCCTTTTTATATCTTAAAAAATTATAAAATAGTAAATAAGGCGGCTGATTTAATTAATGTTAGTGCTCGGCAGATATTAATTGAAGACTTTAAATAGTCCCCATTCATTCGGACGGGGTAATTACACCAACAACTTTACTGCCTTCTGCGCATATGCGCCCCCGCCCCCTCTTCAGCGCATGCGTGCTGTTGGGTAAGAAGAAACCGCGCCTTTTCTGAATCTCTCATTGGATGTTATCACTGTCAATCATCTTCCGAGGTGGTGGGGAGATGGTGCTTGCCTTGTAAATTACGTCACAAGGAAGCGGTGGAGTTAATCCAACCAGGGGCCGGGAATGAAACCGACGTCCCGCCTCCTTACGTCACCCGGCTCGCGCAGCCTTTGCGCGTGACATAACCGTTAGAGGAAAGGGGAGTTCCGCTGGTTTGCTCTGACGTCAATTGTCTCCAACCCCGCCCTCTCCGCCCCTTCACCCCAGACCTGGAAGCCGATTGGTCTGTTCGAACGTCAATCAGGCCCACGTGGGACGCCCGTGGGCGGTGGGCCGGGCCGGGCCAGGCCGTTCGGAGCGAGTCAGAACGCTCGAACGAATGGAGCGGCGGTCGCCATTAGCGTGTTGAGGAAAACGGGATCGGTGAGATCGTGGGTTTGTTCAAAAAAAATTCAAGTGAAGCGGAAGAGAATATACATTCATCATCCTTTTATTTCCCCCCCCTTTCTCAAAAGAAAAGAGGCTCCAAAATCTCTTATAAAAACGGCTCCTGATTTCAATCACTCAGCGAGGGGCCGTTGGTCTGCCTCCTCAGCCGCCTCTCCTGTTACTACCCCCCCCCCCCCCCCCCGGCCCCAGAGTGTTTGAGCAGCGAGTCCGCCCTCACTCGGCTCTCCAGGGGTGTGTGTGTGTGTGTGGTGGTGGGGAGGGTAATGTCGGAAGGGGAAAAAGCGACGGCGGTGGCGGCAGCTGCTGCTGTGGACAAGGTGGTGGAGGCCATGATCGCGGCGGCTGATGTGGACGACGACGAGGAGGAGGAGGAGAGCGAGGACGAGAGTGAAATCCTGGAGGAGAGTCCGTGCGGCCGCTGGCAGAAGCGGCGGGAGGAGGTGAGGTTGTTAAAGGGACGAGCTGTTTAAAGGCCATTTAGCTATCCGCCTTCACTGCACGCCTTTTAATTGAAGCCTTTTAAAGCAAAACTTCCCTTTTTTTTGGACTGGGGGAATAAAGGCTGTATTTGAAACAAGTTTGCATAAACTTGTGTTTTTTTTTGTGTCATGCACTTTTTTTTTCAATCAATAATCTCTTTTTTTTAAATGCTGCTAATGTACAACAGTATGAAGAAAAAGAATAGGTTGATGTCTGGGCTGTGCAGACTCTTGATCAGAGTCTTGTGCCATTTGCTAAAGAGCAGAATGGAACTGTCTGTGGCTGTTGCTGCTACTTCTGCTTCCATCTCCAGCCCATTTCAGCTCATGTATTATGAAAATGCTGAGCATCTAGTGTCTCCCTCAGCCCATGGAACTTCAGTTCTGCTGACTGGAAAAGCAGAGTATTTTTTAAATGGTGAGAGATTGGGAAATGTTAGTGTTCAGAGGGAGCTGGGTGTCTTTGTACACAAATCACAAAGTTAACATGCAGGTACGTCAAGCAATGAGGAAATCAAATGGTATTCAAGAGAATTTGAGTATAAGAGTAAAGAAGTCTTACTACGATTATATGGGACCCTGGTGAGAACACACCTGGAGTATTTGATACGTCCTTACTATACAGTATAAATGCACACGAGGCCCATGCTTGAGAGGTCAGTCTGTGACCTGTCCTTTATTCCTTAACACTCAAGTCCAGGAAGTGGGTGGAGCTTCCCTTTTTATATCTGAAGGTCCAGGTTAGGAGTGTCTCCCACAAGTTCACCACCTAGTGGTCATTGTTTTCTCAGTGTACAACTTAGGTCAGATTATACATGGGTTACATTGCTGGTTGAATACATGACAGTATTGTGTACAGTTTTGGTCTCCTTACTTAAAGAAGAATATACTTGCCATAGAGGAAGGGCAGCGAAGGTTCACCAGACTGATTCCTGGGATGGGGGGATTGTCCTATGAGGAGAGATTGAGTAGACTAGGCCTATATTCCCTAGAGTTTAGAAGAATGAGAGGTGATCTCATTGAAACATACAAAATTCTTACAGGGCTTGACAGGGTAGATGCAGGGATGTTTCCCCTGGCCAGAACCAGGGGTCACAGTCTCAGAATAAGGGGTCGGCTATTAGAACTGAGATGAGGAGACATTTCTTCACTCAGAGAGGGATGAGTCTTTGGAATTCTCTACCCCAGAGGGCTATGGTAGCTCAGTTTTTGAATATATTCAACACAGGTTGATAGATTGTTGGATATTAGGGAATAAAGGGATATGGGGATGGTGCAGGAAAATGGAGTTGAGGTCGAAGATCAGCCATGATCTTATTGAATGGCAGAGTAGGCTCGAGGGGCCGAGTGACCTACTCCTGCTCCTAATTCTATGGTGTCACACAGTTTCTGTTTTATACAGAGTGCAGCTGTTTCTTTGAAGGCAAATTTCTCTTCAGACAATATTTATCACTTGGTTGTTGTCCTTGGAGTAGAGGAGGCTAAGGGGAGATTTGATAGATGTGTTTAAAATCATATATAAAGAGTAACTCTTTCCAATGGTTGAAGGATCGATAACCAGAGGGTGCAGATTTAAGGTGATTGGCATATGTAACATAAGGAAAAACTTTTTTAATGCAATGAGTGGCTAGAATTTGGAATGCATTGCCTGATGAAGTGGTGGATACGGATTCAACAGTAGCCTTTAAAAGGGAATTGAATAAATAGTTGAAGGAGAAAAAACTGCAGGGTATGGGGAAAGAGTGGGGAAGTGGGTCTCACTGGATTGCTCGTCGAAAGAGCTGGCGCTGACTCGATGGGCCAAATGGCGGCCTCCTGTGCTGTACTCTTGATTCTATGACGTACTTATTCGTCTGCAAAAGTTTGGAATATGAAAGACACATATTCTATTTATTCCACCTATGTTAACTGTTTGGAGGGGGACAGTTTTATTTGGCTTGGATTTTGTTGATAGATGCCCTGGATAGAATCAGAGGCCAAATTCCCGTGATTGGGACTTATGTGTTGTCGTTCTGGCTGCTTTGAATCGCACTAATCGCAAGATTTATTTCACTGCATATTATGGGGAATCAAATGCCCAGTACTCAAAGGTGACCTCTCATTCCAGTATTTAAAATATATACATTTTGTAGATGTGATCCCTCTTATCTTTTGTGCTGTTCCAATTTAGGAAATACCATGCCTAAAAAGGAATAGCCCATGTGTGTTCATTATCTCACTCCTCAATAAAGGATTCATAACTTTTTCATGTACCTCCAAATTTAAATTCATCTCTGGCCTGTCAACAATCTGCTCCTCACTGAGTTTGGTTTATGTAAGCTGTGTCTCCAAGCTGATTTTCTGACCCCACATCCTACCCATCACAAAGATCACCGACTTCCACATTTGCAACATCACCGACCTCTGATCTACTGTTGAAACCCTTATCCCTGCTTTTGTCACCTCCAGACTTGGCTACTCCAACGCTTTCCTGCCCAGTCTCTCACTGATCATCACCCTGTCCTTGCTGACCTACAGTCGCTTCCGTTCCTCCAATTTAAGATTCTCGTCCTTGTGTTTTTATCCTTTCTTGTCCTCGCCCCTTCCTACGTCTTAGCTTCTTCCAGCCCTGCACTCTTTCCCCAGAACTCTATATCCCCAAATTGGTGCCAAGTCAAATATGAAAGGGTAAAAGGTAGGTTTTAAGGAGGGTGTTCAAGGAGGCGAGAGAAGTGAAGATGTTTCGGGAGAATTCCAGTGCTAAGGGCCTAGACCGCTGAAGACACTGCCACCAATGGTAGGGCGAAGGAAGTGGGGGATGCATAGGAGGCCGGAATTGGAGTAATGCAGAGTTCGCACAGGGTTGTAGGGTTTGAGGAGGTTACAGGGAGGGGGTGTAAATTGATGGTGTTGCACAACTGGGAGTCACTGTAGGTCAGAGAGCACCATGGTGATAAATGAGTACAACTTGGTGTGTATCAGCATACGGGCAGCAGAGTTTTGTTTCAGCTGAAGTTTGTGGTGGGTAGACAATGAATGGGAGTCCAGCCAGGAGAACTTTGGAATCTGGAGGTGATAAAGATATGGGCAGTAGTTTTGGCAGCAGCTTGGCTGAGGCAAGGGCGGAGACAGGTGATGTTTCGGATATGAAAGTAGACAATCTTTGTGATGGAGGGGTTCTGGGGTCGGAATCTCAGCTTGGGGTCAAATACGATGCTGAGGTTGCAAAGAATCGGCTTCAAACTGATATGGTGGCTACGGTGCTTGTACCAGGGGGCAAAGATGATGTGTTTCACAATGTTTTACTGGAGGAAATTGCAGCTCAGCCAGGTCTGGATACTGGACAATCAAACTGACGATGCTAAGGCAATCGAAGGGTCGAGAGGTGTTGGGGAGGTGGAGCTGGACGTCGTCACCATAAGTGTGGAACCAAACTTCACTCTTCGGATGATGTCATTGAGATGAAGCTTGTAGATGGAGGGGGGAGGGAGGCGGGTGCGCAAGGCTAGATCCATGGGTGACTACAGAGTGAACTGTGTATGGCGGGAAGAGAAGCCATTGGTGGAGATGCTCTGGCTATGAATGGATAGGTAATGGGGGACATGTGCATTCTCACTGCTGAACAATGGAGGAGCGGTGTTTAAGAAGGTTAGTGTGGTCGACTGCGTCAAAGGCTGCAGAGAGGTCAAGAAGGACACAGTGGATGTCATTTGTGATTTCAGATTAGTGCTGTGGCAGGGGCAGAAACTTAATTGGAGAGATTCAACTATGGAATTGCGGGAAAGATGGGCACAAATTGGAGAGACAACATAATGTTCAAGAATTTTGGAGGAGGAAGGAAGTTTACAAGGCCAAACGGGTTGAGTGTGTTTTTTGAGGAAGGGGTGAAAATGGTAGTGTTGAAAGGGGGAATAGCACCTCGGGAGAGAGAACCATTTACAATGTTGGTTAGTATTGGGGCCAGGAAAGGAAATTGGGTGGTTACCAATTTAGGAATGGGGTCCAGGGAGCAGAAAGTAGGCATAATGGACACGATGAACTAGGAGAGGGCATGAGATGGGATCAGTTTAACCATATAAATTAAGTATCTTGGAATGGCAAAACTAGTTTCATTAATGTCACTTCCATGTAATTTAAATATGATTACATGCTGACGGTATGTCTGTGGTTGAAATCCATTCTTTGCTTGCTCTGAAATGAATGCACAAACAGCACTAATGGAATTAGCAAGGGAGAAGTTGCTATTTGTTTTCTTTCCTACTGTTTATGACACAGCGAAAATTTATTTGTGTCATGCATGTTAGTGTTCCCCAGCCTTTTCTTTAGCGCTGTGGAAGTCGGACAAGGACAGGGTCTGTCAGCCTACAGCTGCATAAGTTGCCTACACAACTGGCCTTCATGTATGAACCCATACACTTGGACTAGAGGGCAGAGGGTGCCAGCCAGGTATCTTGGACACATATCCTAGCTTTTGAAAGAAGAAATGTTTCTTTTGCCGTTACCATATAAAGTAGAGGATTGCAAAGATATTTTTAAAGTTTGTGTGTACCATACTGCCGGTACTCTGTTGTCCACAATGTTGTTAACTGCAATAGCAGTTGACACTAGGGAGCTCATATTTGAAATGAGATCAATAATCCGTAGCAAATTTGCTTGTGTTAAGGTGCACCGCAAGGCTTTCTTGTGAATGTTGCACATCTGTGGTGAAATTCTGTTTCTTGTATCACACATGAAGGAGCAACTAATTTCTGACTTAATGGAGAAGGTACGTTTAAGGGGTTATTTCTTATCCAAGGTGCAGCCCAATTTTTTTTTGAGTGGGAAAAAATGCACTTTAAATAAAATCTGTTCTCGTCTGCAGGGAGAGATACATCAGATCAGATCTCCCTCCTAGCTAGGTCACGCCGTTGATCTCACCGGCAGAGTACAGTCTTGGAATAGTTCCATCAAAAATCTGGGCAGCAACTTTCGTCTAGCCAGAGAGCTGATGTAGAGCCACAAGAACCAGGGAAAGCATGCTGTCAATTTACCATCTTCCAGTTTTTAATGGATTTAAAGAAATCGTGACTCTTTTTAATGCATTTTTATCCATTTAACTGAAATATAGCTGAGTAAAAATCCGATTGCTGAGCAACCTATAAATATTTGGCCAATGCTAAAGCCTGTAGCCAACAACTTGCATTTATATAGTGCCTAAACTGTGTGGCTTAAGGCTGGGTAATGGCAGACACTTCTAATACAAGATCCCACACAAGAAATTAGTGTGCAAAATTAAAGCACACGGTATTGGGGGTAATGTATTGACGTGGATAGAGAACTGGTTGGCAGACAGGAAACAAAGAGTAGGAATAAACTGGTCCTTTTCAGAATGGCAGGCAGTGACTAGTGGGATACCGCAAGGTTCAGTGCTGGGACCCCAGCTATTTACAATATACATTAATGATTTAGATGAAGGAATTGAATGTAATCTCTCCAAGTTTGTAGATGACACTAAGCTGGGTGGCAGTGTGAGCTGTGAGGAGGATGCTAAGAGGCTGCAGGGTGACTTGGACAGGTTAGGTGAATGGGCAAATGTATGGCAGATACAGTATAATGTGGATAAATGTGAGGTTATCCACTTTGGTTGCAAAAACAGGAAGGCAGAATATTATCTGAATGGTGAATTAGGAAAAGGGGAGGTGCAATGAGACCTGGGAGTCATGGTACATCAGTCATTAAAAGTTGGCATGCAGGTACAGCAGGTGGTGAAGAAGGCAAATGGCATGTTGGCCTTCATAGCAAGGGGACTTGAGTATAGGAGCAGGGAGGTCTTACTGCAGTTGTACAGGGCCTTAGGGCCCAAGTTTCCACATGATTTGCGCCTGATTTTTAGGAGCAACTGGTGGAGAATGGACTATCTTAGAAATCGCAATTCTCCACTTTTTTTTTCTGCAGTTCTAGTCAGGTAGAACAGTTCTACTTTGGAACAGAATTTTTTCTTCAAAAGGGGGCGTGTCCGGCCACTGACGCCTGATTTGAAAGTTTCCACAGTGAAAACGTACTCCAAACTAACTTAGAATGGAGCAAGTGAAGATTTTTGTAGAACTGAAAAAACCTGTTCTACACATTAAAAAATCAGGCGTCCAGAACGAGGTGGGGGGGAGGGGGGGGAAGGGAAGTCATTAAATTCTACAATAAATCCTTATTTATACTTATACAAATATTATACAAATAAATCCAACCTGAATAAACATTTATAAGCAAAGAAAAGATTAAATAAACCATCTTCCTACCTGTGTGAAAGTGCTTCAGCCAGCCTCACAAGTTCGTTCCCGACGGCGGGAGGAAGGGAGTGCGGGCCTGCCCGCCGAACGCAGCGGGGGGGGCGGAAGGAAGACGTTCCCGACGGCAGAAGGAAGGGAGTGTGGGCCGGCCCGCCTGCCCGAACGCAGCGGGGGGGGGGGGGGGGGAAGGAAGACGTTCCCGACGGCAGAAGGAAGGGAGTGTGGGCCGGCCCGCCTGCCCGAACGCAGCGGGGGGGGGGGGGGGGGAAGGAAGACGTTCCTGACGGCGGGAGGAAGGGAGTGCGGGCCCGCCCGCCCGAACGCAGCAGCGGCGGGGGGGGGGGGGTGAAGGGGAAGGAAGACGTTCCCGACGGCGGGAGGAAGGGAGTGCGGGCCCGCCCACCCGAACGCAGCAGCGGCGGAGGTGGGGGGGGTGGGGGAAGGGGAAGGAAGACGTTCCCGACGGCGGGAGGAAGGGAGTGCGGGCCCGCCCGCCCGAACGCAGCAGCGGCGGGGGGGGGGGTGAAGGGGAAGGAAGACGTTCCCGACGGCGGGAGGAAGGGAGTGCGGGCCCGCCCACCCGAACGCCGCAGCGGCGGAGGTGGGGGGGGGGGGGGAGGGGAAGGAAGACGTTCCCGACGGCGGGAGGAAGGGAGTGCGGGCCCGCCCACCCGAACGCCGCAGCGGCGGAGGTGGGGGGGGGGGGGGAGGGGAAGGAAGACGTTCCCGACGGCGGGAGGAAGGGAGTGCGGGCCCGCCCACCCGAACGCAGCGGTGGGGGGGGGGGGGGGGGAGGAAGACGTTCCCGGGGGGGGGGGGGGGGGGGAGGAGACAGTGAGAAGGCTGCAGGAAGCCTCAGTGCTGATGGCAATGTGCTTTTATTAAAAAAATGTTCAAAAATTAAACAGCTACAAAGAACTACAAAAATGGCCGAGTGTCAATGTTTCCTTCACACTGCGCACGCGCAGCGTTGCCGGCAGGAAAAAAACTAATTTAGATAGTACCCGCCCCCTCCCACTTACAAAATTCTCGCGAGTGTAGGCTCCGCCCTCCTGGGCGCCACGCCAAACAGACAAGGAGCTGCAAAGCGCTCCAGAATCGCGAGGTTTTTTTCCGGCGCCGTTTTAGGCGCGAAAAACGGGCGCCCAGCTCGGAGGGGCGCCCGTTTTTTATCGTGTGGAAACTTGGGCCCTGTGCGAGGCCACACCTGGAATATTGTGTACAGTTTTGGCCTCCTAATTTGAGGAAGGACATTCTTGCTATTGAAGGAGTGCAGCGAAGGTTCACTAGACTGATACCTGGAATGGCAGGACTGACATATGAAGAAAGACTGGATCGACTAGGCTTATATTCACTGGAATTTAGAAGAATGAGAGGGGATCTCACAGAAACATATACAATTCTGACAGGATTGGACAAGTTAGATGCAGGAAGAATGTTCCCGATGTTGGGGAAGTCCAGAACCAGGGGTCATAGTCTAAGGCTAAGGGGTAAGCCATTTAGGACAGAGCTGAGGAGAAACTACTTTACTGAGTTGTGAACCTGTGGAATTCTCTACCAGAGAAAGTTGTTGAGGCCAGTTCGTTAGATATATTCAAAAGGGAGTTAGATGTGGCCCTTACGGCTAAAGTGATCAGGGGATATGGAGAGAAAGCAGGACTGGGATACTGAAGTTGCATGATCAGCCATGATCATATTGAATGGTGATGCAGGCTCGAAGGGCGGAATGGCCTACTCCTGCACCTATTTTCTATGTTTCTAAGGCACTGAGGGTACGAACAAGAAATGTGAAATGTTTACACGATAAATGGTTGCTCGTTCACAAAAGTGACAAAGCAGTTTACAGGTGATTGACAAATTCTTAGTGAATAATCTGGAAATTTATGAACACGCTGGACAAATATTAGGATGGGTCTCGAGGGCATTTAACTGTCGTTAATTAAGATGCAAGCAATTTTAATCACTGGAATATTGTGTGTGTTTGGTAGCAAAAACGGATGTATGCTTTGGAGTGGATGCAGGTTTCAGCACTGTTTTGGCAGGTTATCTGAGCTGAGGTATGCTCTAATATGTGCCAGCAGCCTGCTCATCCTTCATGCTTCAGTCTGGGTACTGAGTATAATGGACGATTTCATGGGGGCGCCATCACAGGCAAGCCTGAGCCTGACCTTGTGCTCACTCAAGCTCTGCATTTGTGCAGCTTCCAGTAGGCATCATCTGTTATCAATTGGGATTGAAAACCTGGGCTCATTTTTCCTGCAAAAACTGTAAACAACTAAGGTACCAATTGCTGCTCCAGCTTAGATCATTTAACCCCTTGTTCAATACGAGACAAGTTGTGCTACATGCCATCAGTGGAAAGGATTTGAGCTGTTTGGAAAGGCAAAAGTAATGCTTTCATTTTCCTGGCCTAATCCACAGTTATATACTGAGCACGTTAATTCACCATCTCCGGATCCATTACAATGCAGTCCCTTTGGCTGATCTTGAATTGCCAATTTTAATATTTGGGTTTGGCGATTCTATCTTAATAAAAAAAAAATTCAAAGACATAATTTGTTTGAGTTCCAACAGAACCTGTCCTTTTATTGTGAGGGGAAAGGGAATATCATCAATAGATGTTCAACTTGTGTGGGAGTCCTTTGCACTAAACAAGCTGTGTTGCTTTGCTTCAAGTTTCAGTTGGCTGATGTTCAGAGAGGGTATAAACAATCTTAAAGATTGAACCAGACGTTTCCTAATACTGCCAGGACAACTAGACTGTGCACTCAGTATAATGGTATTGTAAACTTAGTTTATAAATTTGAGCTGTTTGAAAATGCCATGGATGAGCTGTCCTTCAGTTTCAGGAGATTCAATCTGAGGCTGAAGTGTTATCTTTTGATGAATTAAATTTGTTCTAAAGTAGTTACATTGTTTAAGAGCAACAAGTGCAGTTTATGCAATCTGTGTGATCATCAGACTAGTTTGACATGCAATAGTAAGTGGAATTTACATTGTATATTTAATGTTTAAGCTGTAGAGGATGCTCAGTTTTCCTTGCAAAAGTTTTCGTTGCACAATGCAGGTTGTCTTTTCTATCAAGTAGTCATGTGTCCAAAAGTAACCACTTCCTCCTGCCAGTTAATCTTGGTAGAAATCTTTGCGTAGTCAGTGCTTAAAAGCGATATTTTTGTTTGAGATTTGATGGACTGAATGCCTTGAACAGACCAGGGCCTTTAAGCAAATGTCAGTTTGCAGTAATGCCACATTCGGTTTATTTAAAGTTGTTTTCGACCTCGTTCCTTCTCCCTTCCCCTGCAATCCCAGTTTGTATCGAGGCTGGTGCGCAAGGTGAAGTTAGCTTACTTTGAAAATGCCTGTAGTATTCTAGGCAGTAGAGAAGAACCACTTTCTTTGATGAGTACAGGAGGTATTCAATACCTTGTAGTATGGACTTCATGTTCTCTCCTGGGAATGTGAGGACTGGTTTCGAAATGAAATCCTATGCATTCAGGCCAAGGTTTTGCATTCCTTTTTGGAATTTGGTTGACTGGTGTGGTTATCCAGCATTTCTATTTCAGTTGCCTGAATGTATCCTCTATTCAGCTTTGCCCACCCAAAGAATACCCTGATCCATTTTGCAAAATTGTATCTTGTATCCATCTTGATGCATGAAATTCCACTTATTTTCTATATGGTTACCACTCTTGGCTTATTTCTATTATGTTTCATGACTAAAACTTGATATTTGGTTGGGCAAGAGGGCAATTGTGCTCATCTCATCACAGTCATGTACCACGCTAAGTTTTTTTTTTAAATTGCAAGAGGGTTCATGAAATTATTTGGCAGAATATGTTATCTTATTTATTCTAGAAATTAATTATATTTTTTATTCAAAGTTTGTACATTTTTTTTCAGTGTAGAATTAAGGCTTTTGATCTCTGCTGCAAAATGATGCAGAATTCTGTATGAAAAGAAAGATAGTGACTGGATAATTGGTGCCTACCCATGATTCGAATCATAAGGGGAGGGGGAGGTCGACATCTATTTTCTAATTCGGAGCTAATTGCCAGCACAGGTAAATGTATTGTCCAGAATTTTTTCAGCAATTTCTCTTGCGGCCTGCTTCTCTCACACTTCATTCATATGGAATCATACAAATCCGATACTTTTAAGTAAACCTAGTTTACCACCAGTGTTGCCTTGTGTTACATGAAAGCTGTAAAATGATGCAGGATCGGGGTAAAGTCTTTAACTGAAAGAATTGATACAATTATCTAGATGTGGTAAAGATTGAAACAGATACTAAAGCACAGCCTTACAATGGTGGTGCCAGCTGTGGCTCAGTGGGTAGCACTCTTGCCTCTGAGTCAGAAGGTCATGGGTTCAAGTCTCGGGCCAGATACCTGAGCACAAGAATCTAGGCTAACATTCCAGTGGGGTGCTGAGGGAAATGTTGCACTGTCTCAGGTGCTGTCTTTTGAACAAGAAATTAAACTGAGGCCCCGTCTGCTCTCTCAAGTGGATGTAAAAGATCCCATGGCATTATTTTGAAGTCTGCATCCCAGAATAAGTAAGGAAGTGGCCCTAGAAATAGTGGATGCATTAATGGTCATTTTCCAACATTCTATAGACTCTGGATCAGTTCTATGGACTGGTGGGTAGTTAATGTAACCCCACTTTTTAAAAAAGGAGGGAGAGAAGAGGGAATTATAGACCGGTTAGCCTGACATCGGTAGTGGGGAAAATGTTGGAATCAGTTATTAAAGATGTAATAGCAGCGCATTTGGAAAGCAATGACAGGATCTGTCCAAGTCAGCATGGATTTATGAAATCTTCTAGAATTTTTTGAGGATGTAACTAGCAGAGTGGACAAGGGAGAGCCAGTGGATTTGGTGTATTTGGACATTCAAAAGGCTTTTGACAAGGTCCCACACGAGATTAGTGTGCAAAATTAAAGCACATGGTATTGGGGGTAATGCATTGACGTGGATAGAGAACTGGTTGGCAGACAGGAAGCAAAGTAGGAATAAACGAGTCCTTTTCAGAATGGCAGGCAGTGACTACTGGGATACCGCAAGGTTCAGTGCTGGGACCCCAGCTATTTACAATATACATTAATGATTTGGATGAAGGAATTGAATGTAATCTCTCCAAGTTTGCAGATGACACTAAGCTGGGTGGCAGTGTGAGCTGTGAGGAGGATGCTAAGAGACTGCAGGGTGACTTGGACAGGTTAGGTGAGTAGGCGAATGGATGGCAGATGCAGTATAATGTAGATAAATGTAAGGTTATCCACTTTGGTGGCAAAAACAGGAAGGCAGAATATTATCTGAATAGTGACAGATTAGGAAAAGGAGAGCTGCAACGAGACCTGGGAGTCATGGTACATCAGTTATTGAAAGTTTACATGCAGATACAGCAGGCGGTGAAGAAGGCAAATGGCATGTTGGCCTTCAGTAGCGAGAGATTTTGAGTATAGGAGCAGGAAGGCCTTACTGCAGTTGTACAGGGCCTTGGTGAGGCCAAACCTTGAATATTGTGGACACTTTTGGTCTCCTAATCTGAGGAAGGACATTCTTGCTATTGAGGAAGTGCAGCGAAGATTCACCAGACTGATTCCCGGGATGCTCGGACTGCCATATGAAGAAAGACTGGATCGACTATGCTTATATTCACTGGAATTTAGAAGAATGGGAGGGGATCTCATAGAAACATATACAATTCTGACAGGATTGGACAGGTTAGATGCAGAAAGAATGTTCCCGATGTTGGGGAAATCCAGAGCCAGGGGAGAGAGTCTAAGGATAAGGGGAAAGCCATTTAGGACCGAGATGAGGAGAAACTTCTTCACTCGAGTTGTGAACCTGTGGAATTCTCAACCACAGAAAGTTGTTGAGGCCAGTTCGTTGGATATATTCAAAAGGGAGTTAGATGTGGCGCTTACGGCTAAAGGGATCAAGGTGTATGGAGAGAAAGCAGGAATGGTGTACTGAAGTTGCATGATCAGCCATTGAATGGTGGTGCAGGCTCGAAGGGCCGAATGGCCTACTCCTGCATCTATTTTCTATGTTTCGAAAGCGGGGGAGTTATTCCCCGTGTTCTGGCCAATATTTATCCCTCAATCAACATCACTAAAACAGATTATCTGGTCATTATCATTGTTATTTGTGGGAGCTTGCTGTGCGCAAATTGACTGCCGCGTTTCCTACATTATAATAGTGATAACATTCCAAAAGTTTTTCATTGACTGCAAACAGCTTTGAGATGTCATGAGGTCTTGAAAGGCGCTGTGCAATGCAACTCTTTTCTTTAAAATACTCTTTAGTATCTTTTAAGTTTATACTTCATGTTGCTTTTATTTAGTTTTGTCATGCCAGTAGTAGGTTTCCGTGCTGATAATTTCCAGTGGGCTTCACATTGATCCATTATGCTATTGTTTGTCCAGAATTTATGACTTCATCACTCCTTTTAACTTTATCCAGAAGTACTGTGCGGGGATTGGATGCAGCAGTGATTTTGTGCAGTGTGTTCTCACCCCTCGAGGGCCTCGTTTTGAACCGAGCCTAGATTAATGAGATGAGAGTCTTTGCGACTAGCTGCAAGGCTCATGCGTAAAATTAGTTTGAGCAGCCTGATGCTAAATTCATAGTGAGCACAGCTGCACCATGTGACAGTGGCCACAACTGGCTGCAAACCCTTACGCTGAAAGACGATACAGATGGCTGTTATATTGGTGAAAAAAATGATATTGATGTGGACTGTTGGTGTTTAGTGATGCTGTTTCATCAGAATCCTTATTAAAAATGGGCAAAACAAATAATGATAAATCCTGATTTGTGCTGAAGTGCCATTCTATAGAGGCAGAACACCCTCCCATAACTTACCCAGGTACCCATTCTTTCTGTGTGTACTTAGTCGGTGAGTGACTGCAGGTGATTCAACCATGGGAGTGTCACGGCCAAGCCTCTGCATAACGTCCACATAGTAGTGCTTTCGAGCAGGTCACTGAATAGTGATCAGGAACATGTTTGCAAATTATATCTTTCCCCCACACCAGCACCACTCCTTCCACCGCTCCCCCCCCCCCCCCCCCCTGCGCATGCACAGGTTAAAAAGTAGCACTGTGTAGTTTTGTGGACAGCATGGTTCATTATTTAGCAATCTGCTGTTCTGCAGAAAGAAGCGAGATTATCCGTGGTACAAGTAGAAAGACGTGCAGAGCAGAGGCTGGAGTATTTCTGTATGAAAGTGTTAGAAACAAAAGAAAGACTTGCATTTATATAGCGCCTTTCACGACCTCAGGTTTGCTGCCAATGAAGTACATTTGAAGTGTAGTCACTGTTATAATGTAGGAAACGCTGCATTCATTTGCTCACAGCAAGCTCCCAAAAACAAATGTGATAATGACCAGATATTGGGCCCAAGTTTTGGCCTCAGTTGCTCCTGATTTTTTTGGAGCAACTGGTGTAGAACGGAGCATCTTAGAAATTCAAATTTTCGGCATTTAGTTTGCTCCAGTTCTAGTCAGTTAGAACAGTTTCACTTTGGAACAGAATTTTTTTTTCAAAAGGGGCCATGTCCGGCCACTTGCGCCTGTTTTCAAAGTTTCGGCATGAAAACTTACTCCAAACTAACTTAGAATGGAGTAAGTGAAGATTTTTGTACGCTCGAAAAAATCCTTGTCGACACTTTAGAAAATCAGGCGTAGGTTACAAATTAGGCGTAGGGAACGAGGGGGGGGAGGGAAGTCATTAAATTCTACAATCAATCCTTAGTTATACTTATACAAATATTATATAAATAAATCCAACCTGAATAAAAATTTATAAGCAAAGAAAAGATTAATTAAACCATGTTCCTACCTGTGTGAAAGTGCTTCAGGCAGGCCTTTCATTTTGGAGACAGGCAGGGGTGTGGCGTCAGTGTCTCGACGGCGGCCCCAACTGCGGCAGCAAGCAGCCTTCGAGCTGAGCTGCTGTGCTGCAGGCAGGCCTTCATTTTTAGTGGCTAGCCGGCGGCCGAAGGATCAACACCGGAGGTACGCAGCTTTTCAAGGGGGCTGAGGCCATTCGGCCAGGCTTAAGGGGCGGCGTCAGTGGCTGGCCAGCAGCCGAAGGATCAACACCAGACGCACGCAGCTTTTCAAGGGGGTTGAGGCCATTCGGCCACGCTTAAGGGGCGGCGTCAGTGGCTTGACGGCAGCCGAGTCCTTTTAAAAATGGCCGAGTGCCAATGTTTGTTTGACACTGCGCGCACGCTCCAACGCGCACGCGCAGGGTTGCCGGTACCACGTTGGCTCATTTAAATTGGACCCGCCCCCCACTACTTACAGAATCGGCGCGAGTGTTTGGCTCCGCCCCCCGCTGTGAAGAGCGCGCCGCGCCAAGCTGAGATCGAGCTCCGAGGAGCCGGAGAATATCGAAGTTTTTTTCTGGCGCACTTTTAGGCGCGAAGAACAGACGTCCAGCTCGGAGGTGCGCCGTTTTCAGCGCGGGCCGAAACTTGGGGCCAATGTGTTTTCGTGAGGTTGATTGAGGGATAAATGTTGGCCAGGACACTGGGGATAACTCCCCTTTTCTTCTTTGAAATAGTGCCATACAATGTTCCCCTTAATTTGGGTGCATGGTCCCCTTGGCGTGGCTCATGCGTGAAATGTCCTGTTGAAAAGCCGATGATTGGCCTGCACAGGCCCAGCTTAATGGGAACATTGGTTACCTGGGATCTTTGAGTCCACCTTTGTGAGCCGACTGGACCTCAGTTTAAAGTCTCAACCGAAAGACGGCACATCCAACAGTGTAGCACTCCCTCAGTACTGCACTGGAGTGTCAGCCTAGATTTTTGTGCTCAAGTCTCTGCAGTGGGATCTGAACCCACAATCTTATGACTCAGGCGCGTATGCTGCCCACTGAGCCACGGCTGAAACTAGAGCTGTCTGTTTGTGTTCATTTGGAGCATCTGGAGAAAGACAGATTTTTGAGCGATAAGGGAATAAAGGGTTATGGGGAGTGGTCAGGGAAGTGGAGCTGAGTCCATGATCAGATCAGCCATCATCATCATAGGCAGTCCCTCGAAATGTGAGTTCTCAGGTGACTGAACAGTCCAATACGGGGAATTATAGGTCCCAAGTTTCGGCCCGCGCTGAAAACGACGCACCTCCGAGCTGGACGCCTGTTTTTCGTGCCTAAACGTGCGCTAGAAAAAAACTTCGATATTCTCCGGCTCCTCGGAGCTCGATCTCAGCTTGGCGCGGCGCGCTCTTCACAGCGGGGGGGCGGAGCCAAACACTCTCGCCGATTCTGTAAGTAGTGGGGGGCGAGTCCAATTTAAATGAGCCAACGTGGTGCCGGCAACCCTGCGCGTGCGCGTTGGAGCGTGCGCAGTGTCAAACAAACATTGGCACTCGGCCATTTTTAAAAGGACTCGGTTGCCGTCGAGCCACTGACGCCGCCCCTGAAACGTGGCTGAATGGCCTCAACCCCCTTGAAAAGCTGCGTGCGTCTGGTGTTGATCCTTCGGCTGCCGGCCAGCCACTGACGCCACTCCTATCCCATGGCCGAATGGCCTCAGCCCCCTTGAAAAGCTGCGTGCGTCCGGTGTTGATCCTTCGGCTGCCGGCCAGCCACTGACGCCGCTCCTATCCCATGGCCGAATGGCCTCAGCCCCCTTAAAAAGCTGCATGCGTCCGGTGTTGATCCTTCGGCTGCCGGCCAGCCACTGACGCAGCTCTTATCCCATGGCCGAATGGCCTTAGCTCCCTTGAAAAGCTGTGTGCCTCTGGTGTTGATCCTTCGGCTGCCGGCCAGCCACTAAGAATGAAGGCCTGCCTGCAGCACAGCAGCTCAGCTCGAAGGCTGCTTGCTGCCGCTGTTGGGGCCGCCGTCGAGACATTGACGCCACACCCCTGCCTGTCTCCAACATGAAAGGCCTGCCTGAAGCACTTTCACACAGGTAGGAACATGGTTTATTTAATGTTTTCTTTGCTTATAAATTTTTATTCAGGTTGGATTTATTTATATAATATTTGTATAAGTATAACTAAGGATTGATTGTAGAATTTAATGACTTCCCTCCCCCCCACCTCGTTCCCTATACCTAATTTGTAACCTACGCCTGATTTTCTAAAGTGTAGACAAGGTTTTTTTCGAGCGTACAAAAATCTTCACTTACTCCATTCTAAGTTAGTTTGGAGTAAGTTTTCACTGCCGAAACTTTGAAAACAGGCGTAAGTGGCCAGACACGCCCCCTTTTGGGAAAAAAAATTCTGTTCCAAAGTGAAACTGTTCTAACTGACTAGAACTGGAGCAAACTAAATGCCGAAAATTTGAATTTCTAAGATACTCCGTTCTACACCAGTTTGCTCCAAAAAATCAGGAGCAACTGAGGCCGAAACTTGGGCCCATAGTCTGTCGCAGGTGGTTGAAGGAAAGTGTGCGTGGGGAGTCTGGTTTGCCAACGCTCCTTCCGCTGCCTGCGCTTGATTTCTGCATGTTCTCGCCGTTGAGACTCGAGGTGCTCAGCGCTCTCCCGGATGCTGTTTCTCCACTTAGGGCAGTCTTTGGCCAGAGACTCTCAGGTGTCGGTGGGGATGTTGCACTTTATCAAGGAGGCTTTGAGGGTGTCCTTGAGACGTTCAGCCATGATCTTATTAAATGGCGGAGCAGGCTTGAGGAGCCAAATGGCCTACTCCTGCTCCTATTTCTTATGTTCTTATTTGGTGAAAAAAAACTTTGCATAAAAACATCATAGAGGTGCAAACTTTCCAAAATTGCAGTAAGATCAGTTTTTTTTAGCTGAAGGAGTTGGTGAGCAGTTGTCAATCTTTCCACAATACATTGCCGCTATTCGTTTATTGCTGTGCGAGTTCTTTCATCGAATTAACTCGTTGCTGAGTGGGTTTCCAGGGAGTGGATGTGGTAAATGGGTCACTAGGTTAGAATGAAGTAAGTGCAAGAATGCAACAAAGGGATTGCATATCTATGCACATGACTGGTGGGGGAGGGTGGATTTCATTCAACAGTGATTTTAATTGCTGGGAGCTCTGCATGTCATATGTTTGGCATTTCCTTTTTGGCAGCAGCTAATAATGGAGGAGGTGTACATAAGACTTCAAGACAACTGGCATCTAGAGACCTAAATCTGAATATCAGAAGTGGTAACTATGGAAGTTTAAGGAGAACAGTTCCTCTATTTCTAAACTTTATCTCAACTTGAGCAAACAGATAAGTGTCAAAATGCATGTTTCAGGTGGAGATGCTTTATTAAAGTTGTTAGATAGGCAGCAGAGATCCATTATAGGACTGACCAAGGCACAGAAGCGGGCAGGTTAGGGAGATAATGGTAGAATGTAGATATGCTAATTTTAGAGGCAACTAATATATTTATTTGGGAGTAATTAGATCTTAGTGGTGGAAAGGAGTGAAAAGTACTCGGTTTCTTGTGTAAAAGTGTTGAAAAGGCAATAGAAAGACAAAGGGAATAGAATGACTTCAAAATGGAATGAATGCAATGCGATGGGAGAATCAGGCAGAGAGCTAATGTCTGAAGTTGCTAAAATCAATGTATTACCGATCGCCTAACCCAGTGGCACTGAGACAGATTGTGGCACTTGTCTATTTCTGTTCCACTGAGATCAGCTAACTTCGCATTGACTAAGAATCAAATGTTGGGCTATCGGGCGCTATATAAACATAAGTTGTTCAGCAAAGAGGTGAATTTCTCTTTATTTTTGTCCCTGGGATGAGGGAGAAGAGGAAAAATGTTTTTAGATAGTTTTGAAATGTAATTTTTCTTTCAAAGTGCTACTGTAATGGCAATGAAATTGCAGTCTATACATATATTAATTGCAAAGCTTTTAGATTCTAACAGCTGCCTTTTTGGTCATTAGATTAGCAAGTAATGGCCGGATCCTTTTTTAAACTGGAGGTAGCACTTTTAAATAACAGATCTATTATGCAACTATCTCTTCTGAATTGCTCGCGATGGGTTTTATTTTAAATCATGTTCTCACATTGAGCACACTGATAGAAGGGAGAAAGTTCATGAGAGCTAAATGTAAGATCCAGCCCTGATCTTTAACATTATCCAAAGTCTATGGACATGTACCAGAGCATTAATGGAGAATGTGAGGCCTGTACAATTATTTTCAAAAATGAAGTTCATGCTAAGTAAGTGCCATAAAATGTTTCTGCCTCTGACTTTTGAAACCCATCAAGAAAGTGTATTCATTTAACTTGGGTTCAGTGTTTCTGTGGTTAATAGAAAAAAGAAGTCTCCATTTTCAAATTCAGTTCAGGTGACCATACCTAAATGCTCACTGGATCTCTGGAACAAACTGTTGGGTATAAACAGGTAATTTTTCCTGGGGAAATTGATCCAGGACCTGATGGATCTTGCTCAGATTTGAAGACCAAATTTAGTTGGGTTAACAGCAGAAATAGGGTCATAAATGGATGAATTAGGCGAACAAATGATGGACCTCAACCATCCGAAAGTGGCTTTTTTAAATTGTTGACCTAGATTGCCAAAAAGAAAGTTTCCTATTGTATCCAATTTCACATTTTATGAAATTGTGCTGCAAAAACATTCTTTGCCACGCTGATTTAAAAGAAACACTGATGCTTTGACATCCAAAGTGGCTGCAGAACCATTTGAAGTTTCCATTTCACACGCTGAACTGATTAGCCAGTGTTGGGAGTTTTGTCATTGATTCCTGTCTGTCAGCACTGCTCTGTTCATGTTTTCATTTTAAAACATCAGAGGTTATGCTGTATTGTATCTTGCTTTCAAGGCAGAAGCAATGTGTCTGGTTGGAAATGCCAATCTGGATGGGTGGTATCGGCATTCAGATAACATCCGTGCAGTGGATATTACGACTGATCAGAATTGATGCAAATAGAGTAGATATTCCCCTTTTTTTCTCCCTTCCTCAAATTTTGCCTAGAAAGTGAAGAAGGGGGAATTAATTGGTGATTTGGAAAATGTAATATGCCTCTTTAAATTCTTCATGTCTGGCTCAGTTCCACATTGCGAGGTGCATTTACAGAAGAATTAGGAGCAGGAATAGGCCATATGACCCCCCGAGCCTGCTCCGCCATTCAATAAAATCATGGCTGATTTATGACTTCAACTCCACTTTCCTGCCCAATTCCGATATCTCTTGATTTCCTGTAGAGTCCAAAAATCTATCTATCTCGACATTGAATATATTCAAAGACTCAACAATCACAGCCCTTGGGATAGAGAATTCCAAAGATTCACAGCCATCTTGAGTGAAGAAATTCTTCGTTGTCTCAGTCTTAAATAGCCGATCCCTTATCCTGAGACTATGCCCCCTAATTCTAGACTGTCCAGCCCGGGGAAACAAATATCTCAGTATCTACCTGTCAGTCCCCCTCAGAATCTTCTATGTTTCAATGAGATCACCTCTCATTCTTCAAAACTCCAGAGAGCATAGGTCCAATCTCGTCAATCTCTCCTCACAGGATCAATCTAATTTGTTGCACTGCCTCTAATGCAAGTATACCCTTCCTTAAATTCCTTCCCAAAACTCTGCACAGTACTCCAGGTGTGGTCTCACCAGAGTCCTGTACAATTGTAGCAAGACTTCCTTACTTTTGTACTCCAGCCCTCTAGCAATAAAGGCCAACATGCCATTTGCCTTCCTAATTGCTTGTTGTACCTTCATGCTAACTATATTTTCTTGCTCTAGGACACCCAAATCTCTCTGAACACCAGCATTTAATAGTTTCTCACCATTTAAAAAATATTCTGTTTTTCTATTCTTATCAGTGAATAACCTCACCTATCCCAACATTGTACTCCATCTGCCACTTATTGCCATTCACTTAACCTATCTATATCCATTTTCAGGCTCTTTGCATCGTCACAACTCACTGTCCCACCCAGCAAATTTGGTCCCTTCATCTAAGCCATTACTATAGATTCTAAATAGCTGAGGCCCAAGCACTGATTTTTGCGGCACTCCACTAGTTACAGCTTGCCAATCTGAAAATCACCTATTTGTCCCTGATCTCTGATTTCTGTCTGTCAACCAATCCTTTATCCATGCTAATAGCTTACCTGCAACCCCATGTGCCCTTATCTTGCTATAAAAACAGATAGTAAGAGTTTCTATAGGTATATAAAAAGAAAGAGTGGCTAAAGTAAATGTTGGTCCCTTAGAGGACGAGACCAGGGAATTCGTAATGGGTAACATGGAGATGGCAGAAACTCTGAATAAATATTTTGTATCAGTCTTTACGGTAGAGGACACTAACAATATTCCAACAGTAGATAGTCAAGGGGCTATAGGGGGGAAGGAACTTAATACAATCACAATCACTAAGGAGGTGGTACTCAGTAAGATAATGGGACTAAAGGCAGATAAATCCCCTGGACCTTGGGGCTTGCATTCTAGGGTCTTAAGAGAAGTAGCAGCAGGGATAGTGGATGCGTTGGTTGTAATTTACCAAAATTCCCTGGATTCTGGGGAGGTCCCAGCAGATTGGAAAACTGCAAATGTAACACCCCTATTTAAAAAAAGGAGGCAGACAAAAAGCAGGAAACTACAGACCAGTTAGCCTAACATCTGTGGTTGGGAAACTGTTGCAGTCCATTATTAAAGAAGCAGTAGAAGGACATTTGGAAAAGCAAAATTTGGTCAGGCAGAGTCAGCATGGATTTATGAAGGGGAAGTCATGTTTGACAAATTTTCTGGAATTCTTTGAGGATGTAATGAACAAGGTGAATAAAGGGGAACCAGTGGATGTGGTGTATTTGGACATCCAGAAGGCATTTGACTAGGTGCCACATAAAAGGTTACTGCACAAGATAAAAGTTCACGGGGTTGGGGGTAATACATTAGCATGGATAGAGGATTGGCTAACGAACAGAAAACAGAGTCGGGATAAATGGTTCATTCTCTGGTTTGCAACCAGTAACTAGTGGTATGTGACAGGGGTCAGTGCTGGGACCCCAACTATTTACAATCTATATTAACGACTTGAAAGAAGGGACTGAGTGTAACGTAGCCAAGTTTGCTGATGATATAAAGGTGGGAGGAAAAGCAATGTGTGAGGAGGACACACAAAATCTGCAAAAGGACATAGACTGGCTAAGTGAGTGGGCAAAACATTTGGCAGATGGAGTATAATGTTGGAAAGTGTGAGGTCATGCACTTTGGCAGAAAAAAATCAAAGAGCAAGTTATTATTTAAATGGAGAAAGATTGCAAAGTGCTGCAGTACAGTGGGACCTGGGGGTACTTGTGCATGAAACACAAAAGGATAGTATGCAGGTACAGCAAGTGATCAGGAAGGCCAATGGTATCTTGGCCTTTATTGCAAAGGGGATGGAATATAAAAGCAGTGAAGTCTTGCTGCAGCTATATAAGGTATTGATGAGGCCATACCTGGAATACTGTGTGCAGTTTTGTTTTCCATATTTACGAAAGGATATACTTGCTTTGGAGGAAGTTCAAAGAAGGTTCACAAGGTTGATTCCGGGGATGAGGGGATTGACTTATGAGGAAAGGTTGAGTAGGTTGGGCCTCTACTCATTGGAATTCAGAAGAATGAGAGGTGATCTTATCGAAACGTATAAGATTATGAGGGGGCTTGACAAGGTGGATGCAGAGATGATGTTTCCACTAGGGGGAAGACTAGAACTTGAGGGCGTTATCTTAGAATAAGGGACCGCCCATTTAAAACAGAGATGAGGAGAAATTTCTTCTGCGGGTTGTAAATCTGTGGAATTCACTGCCTCAGGGAGCTGTGGAAGCTGGGACATTGAATAAATTTCAGACAAATAGGCAGCTCCTTAAATCATAAGGGGTTATGGGGAGTGGGCAGGGAAGTGGAGCTGAGTCCATGACCAGATCAGCCATGATCTTATTGAATGGCAGAGTTGGTTCGAGGGGCCGTATGGCCTACTCCTGTTCCTATTATGTTCTTATTTACAGCTTTTAATGTGGCACCTTATTGAATGCCTTTTGGAAATCTAAATATGTTGCATCCACTGGTTCCCCTTTATCTACCTTACATCCTCAAAAAAACCTCTTAATAAATTTGTCAAACATGATTTATCTTTTAATAAAGCCACGTTGACTCTGCCTAATATGATTTCTAAGTACCCTGTAACCATCAAAGGGCAGTCCCTCGAAATCGAGGAAGACTTGCTTCCGCTCTGAGTTCTCAGGTGACTACAGTCCAATACGGAATTACAGTCTCTGTCACAGGTGGGACAGACAGTCGTTGGAGGAAAGGCTGGGTGGGGAGTCTGGTTTGCCGCACACTCCTTCCGCTACATGCGCTTGTTTTCTGCATGCTCCCGGCAACGAGACTTGAGGTGCTCAGCGCCTTCCCGAATGCTCTTCCTCTACTTAGGGAGGTCTTTGGCCAGGGATTATCAGGTGTTGATGGGAATGTTGCACTTTATCAGAGAGGCTTTGAAGGTGTTCTTGAAATATTTTCTGCCCACCTGGGGCTCGCTTGCTGTGTCGGAGTTCCGAGTAGAGCGCTTGCTTTGGGAGTCTTGGGTCGGGCATGCGGACAATATGGCCCGCCCAACGAAGTTGGACTGGAACTAAACTATAGAACCAGTGGGAACCTGTTCGATCTTGGTCGCCTCCAGGCTAGATCCAAGACCGCCCCATCCTCTGTCGTCGAACTACAGTACACGGACGATGCTTGTGTCTGCGCGCTTTGAGGTTGAACGCCAAGCCTTGGTCAACATCTTCACCGACGCATATCAAAGCATGGTCCTTATGCTAAACATCCGTAAGACACAGGTCCTCCACCAACCTGACCCCGCCACACAGCACTGCCCCCCTCCCCCCAGTCATCAAGATCCAAAGCACGGCCCTGGGCAACATAGAGCACTTTCCATACCTCGGGAGCCTATTATCAGCAAGGGCAGACATAGACGACGAGGTTCAACACCGCCTCCAGTGCACCAGCGCAGCCTTCGGCCGCCTGAGGAAGTGTGTGTTCGAAGATCCGGCCCTCAAATCTGGCACCAAGCTTTTGGTCCACATCATCATCATCATGGGCAGTCCCTCGAAACGAGGATGACTTGCTTCCATGCCAAAAACGGATGAGTTCACAGGTGTTTCAATGAAGTACCTAATATTCCAGATCCTGAATTACATCCTGATGGGTAGAAGATGCCTGTGCGCGGATTTCTTTAACGTTTGGTAGCCGTTGCACACCAGCCACCACACGGGATTGACAGAGCTAGGTCTTGGTCCAGTGGTAAGGGTTAACCAAGACGGCTGGAGACCTGCTGTGCTGCACGGACCTAGTGAGCACACATATCGCAGTGTGGGCTGGCCTGGGCCCCGATCACATCCCTCCACAATCTCTCGCAGCTCCTGCTGTACCTGCCCACGCTCCAATCACTGACCTGGACCTTGATGATGTGACTCTTCGCTGCCATTGCCCTCCTGCACCAGCTTATGCTGCTTCCTGAAGTGGTATGCCTCCATGCTGCTCCCGGGCCACCACACCTCCGTTTCTTTTATGGCCCCGATCTGCCACTGGTGTTCTCGCAGGTCGGGGCCTCCACGCTGCTCCCGGGCCACCACACCTCCGTTCCTTTTATGGCCCCCTCCTCCTGTGTGGCTCAGATATGTGGACCATATACAGTAGACACCTTAAATCGCTGGAGAAATACCACCGATGTCTCCAAGATCCTGCAAATCCCCTGGGAGGACAGATGCACCAGCGTTAGTGTTCTCAATCAGGCCAGCATTGAAGCACTGACCATGCTCGGCCAGCTCAGTTGGACGGGCCACATTGTCCACATGCGCGACACGAGATTCCCTAAGCAATCTCCTACACGGAAAGCGAGCCCCAGGTGGGCAGGGGAAACATTTCAAGGACACCCTCAAAGCCTCCTTGATAAAGTGCAACATCCTCACCGACACCGAGGAGTCCCTGGCCAAAGATCGCCTCAAGTGGAGGAAGAGCATCCGGGAGGGCGCTGAGCACCTCGAGTCTCAACGCCGAGATCATGCAGAAAACAACCGCAGGCAGCGGAAGGAGCGTGCGGTAAACCAGACTCCCCACCCACCCTTTCCTCCAACGACTGTCTGTTCCACCTGCGACAGAGACTGTAATTCCTGTATTGGACTGTTCAGTCAACTGAGAACTCACTTTTAGAGTGGAAGCAAGTCTTCCTCGATTTCGAGGGACTGCCTATGAAGAAGTGGTAGAGGTTGTGGTTTTGAGATGTGCTGCCGAAAGAGGCTTGGCGAGTTGCTGCAGTGCACCCTGTCACGAGAACACTCTGTCGCCACGGTACACCGGTGGTGGAGGGAGTGAATGTTTAGATTAGTCACTAGGGTGCCGATCAAATGAACTGCTTTGTCCTGGATGGTATCCAGTTTCTTGTGTTATTGTAGCTGCTCCCATTTAGGTATTATTCCATTGCACTCCTGACTTGTGACTTGTCGGTAGGTGTTGGGAGACTTTGGCTCACCTCTCGACTCCACGTTCAGCGCAAAATACCCAGGCACTAATATGTTCTCGTAGCCATGCCACTTACGTGACTGGTCCAGTTGAGTTTCTGATTAATTGGAACCATCAGAATATTGATGGTGGGGGACTTGGCGATGGTAATGCCATTGAATGACTAAGGAAGCAATAAAGAAAGGAAAGATAGATTACGAAGTAAACTTGCGCAAAACATAAAAACAGATATTAAAAGCTTTTACTGATATATAAAACGGAAAAGAGTGACTAATGTAAATGTTGGTCCCTTAGAAGATGAGAAGGTGGATTTAATAATGGGAAATGTGGAAATGGCTGAGACCTTAAACAATTATTTTGCTTTGGTCTTCACAGTGGAAGATACAAAAACCATGCCAAAAATTGCTGGTCACGGGAATGTGGGAAGGGAGGACCTTGAGACAATCGCTATCACTAGGGGGGTGGTGCTGGACAGGCTAATGGGACTCGAGGTAGACAAGTCCCCTGGTCCTGATGAAATGCATCCCAGGGTATGGCGGAAGTATCGCAGATGCATTCGTTATAATCTACCAAAAATCTCTGGACTCTGGGGAGGCTAATGTAACGCCTCTGTTTAAAAAAGGGGGTAGACAAAAGGCAGTTAACTATAGGCTGGTTAGTTTAACATCTGTAGTGGGGAAAATGCTTGAAGCTATCATTAAGGAAGAAATAGCGAGACATCGAGATAGAAATAGTGCAATCAAGCAGACGCAGCATGGATTCATGAAGGGAAAATCATGTGTAACTAATTTACTGAAATTCTTTGAGGATATAACGAGCATGGTGGATAGAGGTGTACCGATGGATGTGGTGTATTTAGATTTCCAAAAAGCATTCGATAAGTTGCCACACAAGGTTACTGCAGAAGATAAAGGTACGCGGAATCAGAGGAAATGTATCAGCATGGATAGAGAATTGGCTGGCTAACAGAAAGCAGAGAGTTGGGATAAATGGGTCCTTTTCAGGTTGGAAATCGGTGGTTAGTGGTGTGCCACAGGGATTGGTGCTGTGACCAGAACTGTTTACAATATACATAGATGACCTGGAAGAGGGGACAGAGTGTAGTGTAACAAAATTTGCAGATGACACAAAGATTAGTGGGAAAGCGGGTTGTGTAGAGGACACAGAGAGGCTGCAAAGAGATTTAGATAGGTTAAGCAAATGAGCTAAGGTTTGGCAGATGGAATACAATGTCGGAAAATGTGAGGTCATCCACCTTGGGGGAAAAAAAACATTAAAAGGAAATATTATTTGAATGGGGAGAAATTACAACATGTTGCGGTGCAGAGGGACCTGGGGGTCCTTGTGCATGAAACTCTTTTTGGATAAATCACCAGATATTGCCGAAACCCGTGATTGAACCAGGGACCTTTAGATCTTCAGTGTAACGCTTTCCCAACTGAGCTATTTCGGCCCGAGTTAGTTTGCAGGTGCAGCAGGTAATCAGGAAGGCGAATGGAATGTTGGCCTTCATTGCGAGAGGGATGGAGTACAAAAGCAGGGCGGTCCTGCTGCAACTGTACAGGGTATTGGTGAGGCCGCACCTGGAGTACTGCATGCAGTTTTGGTCACCTTACTTAAGGGAGGGGGAACAGAGACGATTCACTAGGCTGATTCCGGAGATGAGGGGGTTACCTTATGATGATAGATTGAGTAGTCTGGGTCTTTACTCGTTGGAGTTCAGAAGGATGAGGGGTGATCTTATAGAAACATTTAAAATAATGAAGGGGATAGACAGGATAGAGGCAGAGAGGTTGTTTCCACTGGTCGGGGAGACTAGAACTAGGGGACACAGTCTCAAAATACGGGGGAGCCAATTTAGAACCGAGTTGAGAAGGAATTTCTTCTCCCAGAGGGTTGTGAATCTGTGGAATTCTCTGCCCAAGGAAGCAGTTGAGGCTAGCTCATTGAATGTATTCAAATCACAGATGGATAGATTTTTAACCAATAAGGGAATTAAGGGTTATGGGGAGTGGGCGGGTAAGTGGAGCTGAGTCCACGGCCAGATCGGCCATGATCTTGTTGGGTGGTGGAGCAGGCTCGAGGGGCTAGATGGCCTGCTCCTGTTCCTAATTCTTATGTTCTTATTATGTTCTTTCGGCTAAGGGGATCAAGGGCCATGGAGAGAAAGCAGGAAAGGGGTACTGAGGGAATGATCAGCCATGATCTTATTGAATGGTGCTGCCGGCTCCAAGGACCGAATGGCCTACTCCTGCACCTATTTTCTATGTTTCTATGACTGTCCAGAGGAGGTGGTTAAGCTCGCTTGTTGGAGATGTTCGTTGCCTGGTACTTGTCTAACGTGGATGTTAATCATTTATCAGTCCAACCTTGGAATTGCAAAAGGAGCTGAACGCACTGCAGTCATCAGCAAACAGCCCCAGTTCAGTAGTTGGGCCCAGGTCGTTGCCTTGAAACTTTTGCACCAACGTCCTGGGCTGAGATGATTGGCTTCAATAATCACACACATCTTCCTTTGTGATAGGTATGACCATCCACTGGAGAGTTTTCCCCTCATTCATTTTGATTTCATTTTTGCTGGGGCTCCTTAGAGCTACACTCGGAGGAATGCTGCCTTGAAGTCAAGAGCAGTCACTATCGCCTCAGCCCTGTAATTCAGCACGTGTTCTGTAATGAGGTCCAGAGCCAAGTGGAACCTAAACTGAGCTTTCATGTGCAATTTATTGGTGAATAAGTGCCATTTGATAGCACTGATGATTCCTTCCATCACTTTTGTGTTGATTGGGAATAGGCTGATGGGGCGTTAATTGGCCGTGTTAGATTTGTCCTGCTTATTATAGGTAGGACATAGCCGGGCAGTTTTCTATATTGTCTGGTAGATGCTAGTGTTGTCGCTCGATCAGGGGCACAGTGAGTTCTGGAGCACTGGTCTTCAGCCGTGATGTTTTCTGAGCCCATCGCCTTTGCCGTGTCCAGTGCACTCTGCTGTTTCTTAAAATATTAAATAAAGTAAATTCATTTGGCTCTATTCAAGTTTCCTTAAATTCAAGTGGGTTAAATATTTGTGTTTTTTTTTACTTTATTTGTAACCAGAAAGTTTGCTGGACATCTAGATTCAGTGGAATATGCACACCCATAATTAGATTGGAGTGTATTTCAGCGTGACTAATTTGCGGAACCGAGGTCATGCTGGGGGCAGACATCAACCTGGTTTACATGATGCCTGTCTCATTGTGTCTTCTGGCATTGAGACTATTGTCAGTTGATAACGGGTTGTATCTAATTTTGCCCACAGCGATGCATTGCTATAAATGTAATCAAATTGAGCAATCCTGTTTATGAATATTGAACAACATTTCCATCCAAGTCTTTATAACTTGTATAAGCTGAGTAACATTACTTGCATAACATGAAGTTTAAGGACATCTGTTGGGTCCATGTTTCTAGCTTGTGTCGGATATTTATGTTGCAGTTTTTCCTCGGGTTCACAAACAGTCCTCTGTCTGACAACATTTTTTTTCTGTAAGGGTAGCATTATCAGACAGAACATTTGTGTCTATTCATTTGTAGTATGTGTTCTTTGTTTGATGGCAGATGCTACACAAGATGTTTCACTTAGTTCATCATTAAAATGACTGTAGAGTCCCATTAATTCCCCCCCCCCCCCCCCACCCTTTCTCTTCACTGTCCCCTCCCCCACCTCATTGACAACTTGGATTTGTATAATTGTTCCTATTGTGATAGGATGCTTCCATGTGCACTTCATTACCTAGTTTGTGTGTCTGCTCTGCGGAAGAACTTGCATTTATATAACAGCTTAAAATGTTTTTCAAATGCACCATGGTACTTTACACACATTATTTTAAGTTCAGTCACCTGACAGGTGTATTTGGGTGTTTGCACATAGCAAGATCTCACAAACCACAATGAAAGAAATGATCAGTTGATCTGTTTTTCGTAATGGTTTAGGGAAGCTGACCCAGTGACTATGGTCAGGGCACCGGGGGAACTCCCTACTACCATGAAATCTTATCTTCAGGAGTCTGACACTTCTGACATTCCCTCTGTATTGCATTGGAGTGTCTACCTAGATTATGCTTCAGTTCTGAAGTGTGGCTTAAACCCACAACCTTCTAACTCGGGTGAATACATCATAGTTTGAACCCAGCTGACACTTGACTCAATTCAAAATGAGTGTTTAGTTTTGAAGTAAATTACAACAGTGACCACACTTCAAAAGTACTTCATTGGCTGTAAAGCGCTTTGAGACGTCCGGTGGTCGTGAAAGACAGTATATAAATCCAAGTCTTTATTCTTTTAAATATCTAACAGTTGTCACTAACCTTATTGGTATCACACAAGACCAATCACAATTAAGCCAACATGATTTAATGTTGTCCCAATACTCTTATATTGAACCATTTTAATATAACTCTTGATCCACGCCATACTTGCATGTTTTTAAAATCCTGAATGTTTTCCTTTGATTTGGTTGACCAAGCTGGTTTGGTGTCTTTGGTGCTCCATTGGGCTTTTCCATCTGTGCAGGTTAACTATTAATTTATATGTAAAATAGCTTCCTCCTTCCCCCATCACATCAAGAAAATAAAGGGAGGAAATAATGTATAAAAATCACTTGCAACAACTTACATTTATTTGCAACGTTTAATGTCAAAAAATAACTGCTTCAGAGGAATGACCAAAAAGAAAGGACGCCAAGCCAAAGGATATGCTGGGAGGGGTGACCAAAAGTAGTAAGTTTTAAGCAGCAGAGGGAGGTGAAGGATTTGAGGGATGTAGGGCTGAAGGCATGGCCATCAATGCCGGAAAAGGGAAGGCAGGATGCACAAGTCTCGAATCAGGGAATGGAGAGTTCAGGGCGAGGTTGCAGGGCTAGAGGCGATTAGATAAGGAGAGGTGAACCATGAAGAGATTTAAATAGGATAAGAATTTTAAATTGGGATGGGGAGGGGCTGGGGGGAGCAGATTATGGGTCATCAAGTATAGTGGTGATGGGTGAGCAGGTCTTGGGATACGTGCAGTAGAATTTTGGGTGAGCTGATGTTTATACAGCTTAGAGGATGGGAAGCCAGCCAGGAGAGCATTGGAATAGTGGACTGGAGGTGACAGCAGCATGGATAAGGGTTTCAGCGCTAAATGGGCTGAGGTAGGGGCAGGTGCAGGCGGTGTTACGGAGTTGAAAGTCGATAGTCTTCTCGCTGGAGAGAATAGGTTCCAAGTTTGGGACATTGACTAGGGAGAGGATGGAGTCGTTGTCAAAGGTAGAGAGTTTGTGGCAGAGGCCGAAGGTAGTCTTTGGTCTTCCTAATGTTTAACTGGAGGAAATTGCAATTCATCCAAAACTGGGTGTTGGACAAACCATCTAACAGCTGTGTGGTCAGCTTGCCTTTTATCTATTTCAGAATATCAGTAGAATAATTCAAGTATTGAATTTTACTTCACTTGCCTTGTACTAACAGGATGAGTTTACTGATGGAAAGTGGTGCTTGCAATCTCTGCCTACTGCCACTTGTAGTTCATAAAATGTTAATTCCAATTTAGCTACATCACAAAAACTTATGATTTGTGCAAAACATGGCCCCAAAGTAGCCTTCATATTGTTCCCTGATTCTTGGAGATACTGTTGTTTGCTTTATTTGTGTAACCATTGAATCTTTTCTTCATTGAAAATACTCCCATAAACTCCTGTCTGTCTTGCACTCTGATCGGCAATTGTTTAGTGTGGCATGAACACTCGGAGGCTACATTTGAAAATCCAAGTGGCAGGAGGCCGAATGGCCTACTCCTGCACCTATTTTCTATGAGGCGTGTGTGACAACATTAATACATTTCTGGTTTGAGGATAATTGGGAGTGGGAAAAGAAAAAGAAAATTGCTGCATAAGAATTCTCCACAGTTAATGGCTTCTTAAATAATGGAGGAAATAACCTGTTTACCATCAAATACTTATGAGTGCATATAATTGGCATTGAACATATAATTTGATATGCATTTCAGGTTGACTTTGGGGTAGAGGCCCTTTGTTCAACCTGCTTATACTGCAATATTGGAAGCTGGTCATTCCTGTGTCATGACAAAGTTCTGTTAAAGACAGCTCGTTAACCCTTCTGGCAGCTCACTGTACTTGAGCCTTCCTGATTACTTTGACATTGCATGTCCTGCCCCCGCTCCCCTAACAAATATACTGACTAATCAGATGTTCCTGCAGAAGCTTGTTCCATTAGAATGTGGAACACTCTGGGAGGTTCTCCCAACAAGATCTCTTGATCTGCACTTCTGGTTGACATTAGGATAAAGAGATTTTTTTAATCTGTAAATTTGTTCAGTTAGCAATGAATTAAATGGGTGACCCTTGGTCAAAACTGTTCCAAAGCTTTTTTCTTAAATGTCTTGACAATCATTTTTTCATGCATTCTTCACTTGAACCCTTGAAAGAAAGACTTGCATTTATATAGCGCCTTTCACAATCAACAGACGTCTCAAAGCGCTTTACAGCATGGAGTACTTTTGGAGTGTAGTCACTGTTGTAATTGGGAAACGTAGCAACCAACTTGTGCACAGCAAACCCCCACAAACAGCAATGTGATAACGACCAGATAATCTGCTTTTGTTTTGATTGAGGGATAAATATTGGCCAGGACACTGGGGATAACTCCCGTGCTCTTCTTCGAAATAGTGCCATGGGATCTTTTATGTCCACCTGAGGGCAGGCTCGGTTTAACGTCTCATCCAAAAGGCGGCACCTCCGACAGTGCAGCGCACGCATTGCACTGGAGTGTCAGCCTAGAATTGTGCGCTCAACTTCCTGGAGTTGAAGAAATTGAATTCTTGGAACAGAGGGAGAATTACAAATGATAAGACACATTGAAATAGTTACTTTCACTTCCAATAAACACATAAATTGCTTCAAATGCCCAGCAGATCCATAATCTGAAAGTGTGTAGACCCTTTGTCAGGAGTGCCTTCTCCAAACATCAATGTATCTTTCAGATGCTTTCTGTTTATATTGCAATTGGTTATCCATCATATTTCCAACATTTGCAGTTTTCTCCAGATTAACACAATTGCTATTGCTTTCTAGTTTGACCAAAGCTGAAACATAATCTGCCTTCCAATAGTTGGTATGGCGTATTTTCTCAGGTCAACTACAGCAGAAGAACATAAATAAGAACATAAGAATTAGGAACAGGACTAGGCCATGTAGCCCCTCGAGCCTGCTCCGCCATTCAACAAGATCATGGCTGATCTGGCCGTGGACTCGGCTCCACTTACCCACCCGCTCCCCATAACCCTTAATTCTCTTATTGGTTAAAAATCTATCTATCTATCTATCTATCTATCTATCTATCTATCTATCTATCTATCTATCTATCTGTTATTTGAATATATTTAATGAGCTAGCCTCAACTGCTTCCTTGGGCAGAGAATTCCACAGATTCACAACCCTCTGGGAGAAGAAATTCCTTCTCAACTCAGTTTTAAATTGGCTCCCCCGTATTTTGAGGCTGTGCCACCTAGTTCTAGTCTCCCCGACCAGTGGAAACAACCTCTCTGCCTCTATCCTGTCTATCCCCTTCATTATTTTAAATGTTTCTATAAGATCACCCCTCATCCTTCTGAACTCCAACGTGTAAAGTCCCAGTCTACTCAATCTATCATCATAAGGTAACCCCCTCATCTCCGGAAGCAACCTAGTGAATCGTCTCTGCACCCCCTCCAAAGCCAGTATATCCTTCCTTAAGTAAGGCAACCAAAACTGCATGCAGTACTCCAGGTGCGGCCTCAACAATACCCTGTGCAGTTGCAGCAGGACCTCCCTGCTTTTGTACTCCATCCCTCTCGCTATGAAGGCCAACATTCCATTCGCCTTCCTGATTACCTGCTGCACCTGCAAATTAACTTTTCAACCAAAAAGAGTTTCATGCACAAGGATCCTAAAAGAGTTTCATGCACAAGGACCCCCAGGTCCCTCTGCACCGCAGCATGTTGTAATTTCTCCCCATTCAAATAATATTCCCTTTTACTGTTTTTTTTTCTTCTCCAAGGTGGATGGCCTCACATTTTACGACATTGTATTCCATCTGCCAAACCTTAGCTCATTCGCTTAAACTATCTAAATCTCTTTGCAGCCTCTCTGTGTCCTCCACACAACCCGCTTTCCCACTAATCTTTGTGCCATCTGCAAATTTTGTTACACTACACTCTGTCCCCTTTTCCAGGTCATCTATGTATATTGCATGAAAC
The DNA here is from genome assembly GCF_044704955.1 of Pristiophorus japonicus. Classification (NCBI taxonomy): domain Eukaryota; kingdom Metazoa; phylum Chordata; class Chondrichthyes; family Pristiophoridae; genus Pristiophorus; species Pristiophorus japonicus. Next base: position 19,762,271 of record NC_091985.1, read on the forward strand.
ATATTTTAGGCAAATTAATCATCTACCTCCTGGAAACGTTTTTGATTATAATTAATGATGCAGGATATAAAGGAATAAAAGAAACGTGGTTAAGTGGTGTCGCAGTAAGAATTCTTGGTATAGTAAAACTGTTTGTATCATTTCTCTTCTCATTCTGTTTGGTCAGTCTTAAAAAGAGCTATCCTTCCCAATCACATTGGTTCTTCTGAAGGGTTGAGGGCCACCTGCTTTAATCCAATGTGCACCTTCGCACTCCATATTTAGCATCTTCTACTCTTTTGGTTCAGGTTTCCAGCATACTTGGCTTTTCCTTCATCAGCAAGGCAGATTCTGAATGCTATGAAAGAACATGCCAGTGGCATGTTTTCAATGGGGAACTTTTGTTTTAATTTTTTAAAGAGCATATTAAGGAGGAAAAATCCCCTTTCAGCCAGTCGTCACTATAACCAATTGGTTGGTGCTTTTCCTTCGGGTTAAATGCTGGGATTATTTTTCTTTCTCGGCAGAAAAAAAGGAAGAAAAATATGAAATCATAAAAAAATGTAGATGCTCACTCTCCAGTAAGCTAGTATTGAGCTGTTGGAAGAAATTTAAAAGAAAGATGTGCCCTAATTTTTGGGGGGGCCGCATGACCTCTTTAAATGGTGGGACTGACCTATCAAGAAAGACTGGATCAACTGGGCTTGTATTCACTGGAGTTCAGAAGAATGAGAGGAGACCTCATAGAAACGTTTAAAATTCTGATGGGTTTAGACAGGTTAGATGCAGGAAGAATATTCCCAATGTTGGGGAAGTCCAGAACCAGGGGTCACAGTCAAAGGATAAGGGGTAAGCCATTTAGGACTGAGATGAGGAGAAACTTCTTCACCCAGAGAGTGGGGAACCTGTGGAATTCTCTACCACAGAAAGTTGTTGAGGCCAATTCACTAAATATATTCAAAAAGGAGTTAGATGAAGTCCTTACTACTAGGGGGATCAAGGGGTATGGCGAGAAAGCAGGAATGGGGTACTGAAGTTGCATGTTCAGCCATGAACTCATTGAATGGCGGTGCAGGCTAGAAGAGCCGAATGGCCTACTCCTGCACCTATTTTCTAAAGGGATAGCGCGGGCCATTCAAAATTACGCATGCGAGTGGGGGTTTTTTTCATTTAAAAGCTGATGAGCTGGCTACAGGGGAGCACCAGACTGCATGGCCTGCTTAAAGGGAACATGGTGTACCACTACTCAGTAATGTCTCAAAGGTGCTTCAAGTACAAAAAATTGCTCTAAAGTGTATCAACTTATGCAGCCAAACCTGGCACTTGTTTTGAAGCAGACTTCGTTTGAAGCCTCATCTGAAGGAGAGCACTTTCAAAAAATCTCAAGACCCTCAGTCCTGCATGGACCTTGAACACAAAATCTGGCTTTGAGGCCAGAGCTTTACCACCTTCCAAGTGCCTTGTAATATCAAAAAATTGTAAAGTTTTGCATAATAAATTATTTTGTTTTCATTGAAGAATACCCTTTTATTTTAAATTGTAGGTGAATCAGCGGAATGTTCCTGGAATTGACAGCGCGTACTTAGCAATGGACACGGAGGAGGGGGTGGAAGTTGTTTGGAATGAAGTCCAGTTTTCAGAACGAAAAAACTTTAAGCTACAAGAGGTGAAAATAAAGCTCTCGATTCTTTTGATATGAGCTGCTAATGATGACTCCTGCATTATTTTGTTCAGTTTGGTTTTAGTATTTTCAAAGTATGATCATTAAGTATGGCGATAAGACTGTTACAAGATTATTCATTTTATAAAAAAATAAACTTAAGTTCCAGAAATTAAGTACTTCCAAATGGTTTCAGATAGTTTCACTGGGTGCCTCTATTCAAGAATTCAGCCAACTAGTTTTTCTCATCCTTCCCCCTTCCCCCCCCCCCCCCCCCTCCTTTCAATACTACAGGTGGACCGAGGGCAGGAAGGAATCACATTTATATGTTAACCATTTCTAATGGCTATATTTCTGTTCCTTTTAGGATAAGGTTAAAGCTGTCTTTGACAATCTCATCCAGCTGGAGCATCTGAACATAGTGAAATTCCACAAGTACTGGGCAGATGTGAAAGAAAATAAAGCTCGGGTAAGCTATCTTGGTGCTGCTCTACCTGACTGATGCGGTGTTTCTGATATTGAAATTGAAATGTTAAAATCAGTACAGGTATAGGCTTTTTCTTGTGACTGGATAATTTATAGCCGAAAATGTTCTTTAAACTTAATATGCAATAAATGTTCAGTCATTTCTGTGATTCTGAAATGTTCATACATTATATTTTTTTTCTTCGTTCCTGGGATGTGGGAGTCACTGGCAAAGCCAGTATTTATTGCCCATCCATGATTTTCCTTGAGAAAGTTGTGGTGAGCCACCTTATTGAATCGCTGCAGTCCGTGTAGTGAAGGTGCTCCCACAGTGCTGTTCGGGAGTTCCAAGATTTTGACCCAGCGATGATGAAAGAACATTGAAAATCCTTTAAGGATATGAAACATAAGATATTTGAAAAGTCTTTAAAAGTATTCGGGAAAATTGAACCAGTGTAATCTGCATATTTTCCAAAGAATTAAGATCCTTTTTTTTGAAACAATTATATTGTACTGTAAATTGAGAGCAAGAGGTAGAGGGAAGAGAGACTACATGATTTGTTCTGTAAGCATGTGTGTTTGATATATTTCTAGCTGCTGAAGGGATTGTTGTGATTATATTCCTGCAGGTTATATTTATAACAGAATACATGTCATCAGGAAGCTTAAAACAATTTTTGAAGAAAACGAAGAAAAACCACAAAACTATGAATGAAAAGGTAGGTTGTAGATTACTGTTTGCAAAAGACTACATTAGGATAGTTTGCCTTTATTTTTGCTACTATGCAGTGAGTACGCATCAGTTGTTCCTGAATGGCTCAAGTTCCTGCTTTTGGCCATCTGGGCAGCATGCAGAAGTGGCTCCATCTTTTTGGGGGATGTGTGTATGCGAGCACACGCTTATGATGTATGCACGCATATATGCTTGATGGCCACAGCATGTAACTGAACTTGGTATCGTCGGAGATGGGAAATATGTACCCCTCCACCGTGTCATACTACAAAGTGTTATTCAGTTTTGGGTGCAATTTGATTGTAGTATCAGAATCATAAGATGATTTTTGGCAACTTTTTTCTTTCCAAGATTGACATACCAAAACGTAAGATGTAGGAATAGAGAAGGGAAACACTCCAGATAGTTTAATGCTGGTGTAATGGCATTTTATGTTCTGATCCCTTGTGCTCTGGGTTGTTTTCACAACAAAGACTCATTTTTATGTGAACAGGTCATAAGCCTGACCGAGAACTAGCGAGATGCAATAAAGAGGTTCGCCACTCCACTGCCGTTGGACACGAGCACGCCACTGGGTGTCAACCCAGTATTGAGAGGTCGGGCCGTGTAGAGTGGGGCTTCTACCCAAAACCTCTGACTCAGATGCAGGAATACTATGACTAAACCAAAGCTCTCTCCTCTTGTGGAGGTTAGCCTGCAATAATAATGTTTCAATTTCGTATGCAAGTAGCAACCTTGTGGCGAGGAACATGGAGAAATGAAGAGATATGGTATTATTTAGGACATTTCACTTCTGGTAGATTGGGCATCAATCCAGCCTGACTGAGCAAGCATCTTTGATTCCAGTACATTTTCTCCCTCCCATTATCTTCTGGCTGGTTAGCTCAGTTGGTTAGCACATGATGCTAATAAAGCCAGGGTTGTGGGTCGAATCCCTATATAGGCCATTCACAATAAGAGAAGATCCTATCAAAAAGGTCGAGTTGGAAGTCTATCTTGTTGATCTGTTGCCTGCAGTGTGAAGTGAAATTTTGTCCTTAATTGCAATTTTGTCCTTAACTGGTTTTGTGGTTAACTGAGCAAATCTCTTCAAAATGTGATCTGAGATAATTTGATCTCAGAGTAGACACGAAATGGGCTAGTAAATAGAAGTGTCAATATACTACAGCTGCCAAGGGTTTAGATTGAGTTAGCCAAGGTGGCAATGCTTAGGTGTTCATTCTATGAAGAATTAGCAATCTTGTTGTGTGAGGCCCCTTGGGGAAGAGTGACCATAATATGGTAGAATTCTTTATTAAGATGGAGAGTGACACAGTTAATTCAGAGACGAGGATCCTGAACTTCAGGAAAGGTAACTTCGATGGTATGAGACGTGAATTGGCTAGAATAGACTGGCAAATGATACTTAAAGGGTTGACAATGGATAGGCAATGGCAAACATTTAAAGATCACATGGATGAACTTCAACAATTGTACATCCCCTGTCTGGAGTAAAAATAAAACGGGGAAGGTGGGTAACAAGGGAAATTAGGTATAGTGTTAAATCCAAGGAAGAGGCATATAAATTGGCCAGAAAAAGCAGCAAACCTGAGGACTGGGAGAAATTTAGAATTCAGCAAAGGAGGACAAAAGGTTTAATTAGGAGGGGGAAAATAGAGTATGAGAGGAAGCTTAGTGGGAACATAAAAACCGACTGCAAAAGCTTCTATAGATATGTGAAGAGAAAAAGATTAGTGAAGACAAACGTAGGTCCCTTGCAGTCAGAATCAAGTGAATTTATAATGGGGAGCAAAGAAATGGCAGAGCAATTGAACAAATACTTTGGTTCTGCCTTCATGAAGGAAGACACAAATAACCTTCCGGAAATACTAGGGGACCGATGATCTTGTGAGGAGCAGGAACTTGAAGGAAATCCTTATTAGTCAGGAAATTGTGTTGTGGAAATTGATGGGATTGAAGGCCGATAAATCCCCAGGGCCTGATAGTCTGCATCCCAGAGTACTTAAGGAAGTGGCCTTAGAAATAGTGGATACATTGGTGATCATTTTCCAACAGTGTATCGACTCTGGATTAGTTCCTATGGACTGGAGGGTAGCTAATGTAATCCCACTTTTTAAAAAAGGAGGGAGAGAGAAAACAGGGAATTATAGACCGGTAGCCTGACATCGGTAGTGGGGAAAATGTTGGAGTCAATTATTCAAGATGAAAGAGCAGCGCATTTGGAAAGCAGTGACAGGATCAGTCCAAGTCAGCATGGATTTATGAAAGGGAAATCGTGCTTGACAAATCATCTAGAATTTTTTGAGGATGTAACTAGTAGACTGAACAAGGGAGAACCAGTGGATGTGGTGTATTTGGACTTTCAAAAGGCTTTTGACAAGGTCCCACACAAGAGATTGATGTGCAAAATTAAAGCACATGGTATTGGGGATAATGTATTGACGTGGATAGAGAACTGGTTGGCAGACAGGAAGCAGAGAGTCGGAATAAACGGGTCCTTTTCATAATGGCAGGCAGTGACGAGTGGGGTGCCGCAGGACTCCGTGCTGGGACCCCAGCTATTTACAATAGACATCAATGATTGAGATGAAGGTATTGAGTGTAATATCTCCAAGTTTGCAGCTGACACTAAGCTGGGTGGCAGTGTGAGCTGTGAGGAGGATAAGAGGCTGCAGGGTGACTTGGACAGGTTAGGTGAATGGGCAAATGCATGGCAGATGCAGTATAATGTGGATAACTGTGAAGTTATCCAATTTGGTGGCAAAAACAAGGCGGCAGAATATTATCTGAATGGCGGCAGATTAGGACAAGGGGAGGTGCAACGAGACCTGGGTGTAGTGGTACATCAGTCATTGAAAGTTGGCATGCAGGTACAGCAGGTGGTGAAGAAGGCAAATGGCATGTTGGCCTTCATAGCTAGGGGATTTGAGTATAGAAGCAGGAAGGTCTTACTGCAGTTGTACAGGGCCTTGGTGAGGCCTCACCTGGAATATTGTGTTCAGTTTTGGTCTCCTAATCTGAGGAAGGATGTTCTTGCTATTGTGGGAGTGCAGCGAAGGTTTACCAGACTGATTCCTGGGATGGCAGGACTGACATATGAGGAGAGACTGGATCGACTGGACCTTTATACACTGGAGTTTAGAAGAATGAGAGGGGACCTGATGATAACATGTAAAATTCTGATGGGACTGGACAGATTAGATGCAGGAAGAATGTTCCCGATGTTGGGGAAGTCTAGAACCAGGGGTCACAGTCTAAGGATAAGGGATAGGCCATTCAGGACTGAGATGAGGAGAAACTTCTTCACTCAGAGAGTTGTTAACCTGTGGAATTCCCTACCGCAGAGAGTTGTTGATGCAAGTTCATTGGATATATTCAAGAGGGAGTTAGATATGACCCTTACGGCTAAAGGGATCAAGGGGTATGGAGAGAAAGCAGGAAAGGGGTACTGAGGTGAATGATCAGTCATGATATTGAATGGTGGTGCAGGCTTGAGGGGCTGAATGGCCTACTCCTGCACCTATTTTCTATGATTCTATGATGTGGGATTTCTCTCAAATCAAATTAATTTAACTGTATGTAGTAGTCCACATTTGAATGTAAATTTGTTTATTTCTATACAGGCTTGGAAGAGATGGTGCACCCAGATTTTGTCTGCCTTGAGGTAAGAAGCCAGGGACCTAAAATGAATCTCTTCTGGTGGTTTACATCTTTTTTTTCTCATCCCCTTTCCTCCCACCCCCCCTCGGCCCTTGCTTCTTCTGTAGGCTTTGTCTCTTCCTTGGCTATGGTTCCACAGGTGCTGAACCTAGGCAGTGAGTATCAGCAGTGTATTGATAGAGCCCGCCATAGCCAAATCCAATCTCGTTCTTATCACCTGCCCACCGATGGTTTGGAAAAAGAAAGTCTTGCATTTATATAGTGTCTTTCACGATCATCGGACATCTCAATGTGCTTTACAGCCAATGAAGTACTTTTGGAGTGTAGTCACTGTTGTAATGTAGGAAACGTGGCAGCCAACTTGCGCAAAGCCAACTCCCACAAACAGCAGATAACCTATTTTTGTTATGTTGATTGAGGGATAAATATTGGCCAGGACACCGGGTTAACTCCCCTGCTCGTCTTCGAAATAGTGCCATGGGATCTTTTACGCCCACCTGAGGGGGCAGACGGGGCCTCGGTTTAATGTCTCATCCAAAAGATGGCAACTCTGACAGTGCAGCACTCCCTCAGCACTGCACTGGAGTGTCAGCCTAGATTGAAGTACTCAAGTCCCACAACCTTCTGACTCAAGAGGCGAATGTGCTATCCACTGAGCCACAGCTGACACCTGTTTCTCCCGCCCCCAAACTCCAGGGACACCGAAGCCAGTTGTATTTCTACTACTTGGCTGGCAGAGATAAGGTCACCTAGAACAGACTGGGTATCAAACCAGAAACATTCTGATTTGTAAGTTTAATGCTATAGCACGCCTTTTACCCTGGAGAGCTTACCTGAATACTTTGCATAAAAGCAAAACCAGCTTGAGAGTACTTTATTAAAATAAATTGTTTCAAAGTTTGGAATTCTGAATCTAAAGCCATCTTTATAATATCACTTGTTGTGACAGATTCAATCAGTTTGCTTCCTCACTGGTTGCCTGTTTTCCCCTTTATAATTAATTATTTTCAACCTTTGTTCACCAATCATTTTAAGCTTCAATTTTCTCCCTAATCAAACTGCAACTAAAAAAATCTCTTACATGTGGCCAACGTGATACAATGGCCCAGCTCAAACTGCAGAAAGTTTAATGAGGTGAAATTTAGCTTGGGCAATAGCACAAAATAGATGATAGCAATTCGACAATCCATTTTACACTCAACCCGATTTTCTTTTCCATTAGCAATGATATGGGAGATCTACTAGTACCTTTAAATATTATTGTAAAGATATATGATTAAATTATTGCAATTGTTCACTGAGAGTAAGATCATCAAATTATTCTTGGAAAATTAAATTTGTGCATTGACTATTTGAAGCTTCTGAGCATTATTAATGACAAACCTAAGTGTGAAGATTTTTTTTTTTACATCCAACTTGTTTTAAAAATAATAAAGACTGAATTTCAATTCACATTCGCCAACAATGAAGATGCAGGATTGCAGGAAGTTGGAGCTGAAGACAAGTGCTTCAAAGTGATGTTGCCCATTTGGGGGAAGCTAATATAAAGCTGAACTTTTATCATATTAAAAAATGATACATTCCTAAATTTATAACTGAAGTAGTGGAGCTGCATTAGAGTTTTAATAGAAAATAATTAATCATTTAAATGGCCATTAAAAAAAACTCTACTAAAAGATTCATAAAAACCAGGCCCACATGGAATGCATCCAAGTATAGTAAAATAAATTGAGGTAAAAGGTGATGGAAAATCTTAAACTTCATTGCACCAGATTGATCAGAGGACCAGATGGTGGCCAATGTGCTTCTTGTCTTTTTTTTAAAAAAAAATAATAATAGCAGGCCTATTTGTGTCACATCTAATCTGGGGGGAAAACTGAGCCTTTTTGTGTAAAGGAGTCAGTTCCAAGTTATTGGGTTTTCTATTTCATGCTGGTGTAAAGGACACTCATGAAATAAACAAATTGGTGGAAATGCACAGCTTCTGAAAGAAAAGGTAACCAATTGTCTGCTCCTGTCACAGCCTTCCCACCCAAACACAAAAGCAAACTACTGTGGATGCTGGAATCTGAAATAAAAACAGAAAATGCTGGAAATACTCAGCGGGTTAAGCAGCATCTGTGGAGGGAGAAACAGAGTTAACGTTTCAGGTCGATGACCCTTCGTCAGAACTGGCGAAAGTTCAAAATTAACATTCTTAATGAGCACTGAAGGGGAGGAAAGAACAAAAAGGAAGGTCTGTCGGGGTGGAAGGCAGGAGAGATTTGAGAGACAAAAGGGATGATGGGCCAACTTGAGATGGTAATGGCAGACGCTAGAAAAAGCTGAGTCGAGATTGGGTGTGAATGGCGGAATTATTACCAGCTGGCATGGGAAACAAAAAAAAATATTAAGATCGGGTGGGTTTTTTTTTTAAAAAAGGAGGAAAGTTCTGTCCATGTTTTTCTAATTTGATATGTTATGTATTCGTGGCTTTAAAAGAACAGAGAACATGAACCTGTGCTCGCCCCTTAACTTGTTTAAAAATCCCATCTTTCTGCTGAACAGCCTGCTGTGTATTTTCAGTTTCAGTTTATATTTCCAATATTCCTGGTTTTCTTTTTATCTAAGTGTTGATCAGTAGCTCAGGGATGCAGAAGGGATATTTTTAATAACCTAGAATAATGTCTTCAAGCTGTCTGTTCTTTTGGTTTTTGTTTTGACTGAGATGTGAGTGCTGCAGCAAGCAGTATGTAATCAGGAAAACAAATAGCTGTTTTAAGTGCTTCCAGAATTAACGCATTGCAGTTTACCTTCATCTGATGCTTTCAGTTTTGAAATTTTCAGCCTTTCCTTTTCTGATCACAAGTAGGGAAAGTCCTTCCATCCATTAGAACAAATCATTCGCTCTCAATAGAAGTCACGGTTGAACAAAGTCCATTCAGTCTATTGAGCTTGTTCCTCTAGTATTTTAGCTTGGTGCGTAACAGCTAAACACGTGCCTGTTTTTCGCCTCACCAAATGCTTTTGATGGACCTGTCCGGACTTTGAAGATGCCAGATGGAAAATTAGCAATGTCATCCAGAAATCTTCAGCAACATAGTGCCGCTGAATAATAGCACGTTTATGAGTGCTATAGAAATGCAAGTTCTATTCAGTTCCTGACCTGAGACACATGAAGCAGGGAGGTGCTAACTAGAGACTTCCTCCAATCAGGAACGGTAAAATCATGGGAAAGAGACAAAATTCGATAGTCCACAGCATCTCCTGGCAACAGGCCAGTGGGTATTGGTTGCGTCCTGGGTGGTGGCAATATGCCCAAACCCTTGGTTGGAGCGCTGTTAAATTATATGGCGACAGAAGAGTATCAGATTAGTTTAAAAATGTAAAGATTCAGAAATGTATTTAAATTTATTTTATTTAAAAGAAAATCCTAAATATTGTACAAATGTAGCTAAGTGTATAATTTGTTCTCTAATTGCACACAAGATCCTTTTGTAAAGTGCCAAACTAAAACAAAATATTTTAGTTGAGTAAAATTCTTTGCATGTCCAAAGTAACAGCCAAGTTTCTCAGTTTGTTGATTTTGGTTTATTTGCCAGCTACCTCCACTCTTGTGATCCTCCCATCATTCATGGCAATCTGACCTGTGACACCATATTCATCCAGCATAATGGACTTATAAAAATTGGGTCTGGTAAGTATTGGGAACTCTGTATTTACTCGCAATATGTTGAATCTCGATGGCAAAATAAAAGATTATTAAGAATCTAAAAATGAGAAAACTTTATTTGTCCCATCTAGCCAATCTTTTGACTCAAATTTATAGATTAATAAAGCTAAGTTACTAGATTTTAAAACTTTCAACAATAAAGTTACAAATGCCCTTTCTCACTAACATCACTTAACACTGCAATGGTGCTGCACAAAATTGAACCTGTGGAGCATAGGAAATCATAAAAAAAATTACGACGCAGAAGGAGGCCATTCGGCCCATCGTGTCTGTGCCAGTCAAAAAAGAACTCCCCAGCCTTCCAACACACGGTCTGTAGCCCTGCAGGTCACTGCTCCAAGTGCGCATCCAAGTACTTTTTAAATGTGATGAGCGTTCTGCCACTGCCACCCTTTCAGATTGTGAGTTCCGGACCCCCGCCACCCTCTGGGTGAAAAATGTTTTCCTCATCTCCACTCTAATCCCTTCTACCAATTACTTTAAATCTATGCCCCCTGGTTATTGACTCCTCTGCAAAGGGAAATAAGTCTGTCCTATCCACTATCGAGGCCCCTCATAATTTTATACACTTCAATTAAATCTCCCCTCAGCCTATCCAATCTTTCCTCATAGCTAAAATTTTCCAGTCCTGGCAACGTCCTCATAAAACTCCTCTACACTCTCGAGTGCAATCACATTTTTCCTGTAATGTGGTGACCAGAACTGTACGCAGTAGTCAAGCTGTGGCCTAACTAGTGTTTTATACAGTTCTAGCATAACTTTTCTGCTTATATTCTTTTCCTCAGCCAATAAAAAAAAAGCATTCTGTATGCCTTTTTAACCACTTTATCGACCTGTCCTTCCTTTAAGGATCTGTGGACATACACTTCAAGGTCCCTCTGTTCCTCCATAGCTCTCCGTATCCTCCCATTTATTGCGCCTTGTTTCACCTCCCCAAATGCATTACCTCACACTTCTGCGAATTTAATTCCGTTTTCCACTTTTCTGCCCAACTGACCAGTCCATCGATATCTTCCTGCAGTCTAAAGTTTTCCTCCCCATTGTCAACCACACGGACAATTTTTGTATCATCTGCAAACTTCTTTATCATGCCCCCTGTATTTAAGTCTAAATCATTAATAGATACTACAAAAATCAAGGGACCGAGCACCGAGCCCTGTGGAACCCCACTGGCAATAGCCTTCCAGTCACACAAACACCCAGACCAGTGAACAACAACTTTTAGATTCTTAGTATTTTGGGGAAGAGTGAATGGATGAGCAATCCATGGCAATTTTTGCTGCTCCTATCCTTAAGATGGTGCACCTGAGGTTTTCATCGTTGCCTGCAGCTTTCCAGAACATTGTCCAAGTGGCCATTCTTGTATGAGCCAAATCAGCAGGCTGTTTTACTATGGCTAAAGGAAAGCATCATGACGAGTTCAATCCTGTGTGCTGCCACCACCTTGGCCAGTTAACCCAGGACAAACTTGGAGTTGCACCTGAGATCTTCATGGTCTATATGACTCTGTACACTGCACAATGCATTTACTCAGTGACTATACTGTTTTGGGTGTACTTGCAAGTCTGCAATATTTATTTTGAGGTTCTAACCTAGTTTCTTTCAAAAAACCTTAAGCTTTATATTCCTTTATTAAAACTTGGTATGTGTGACGTTTCTTTCTTTTCCCCTTCTTCCTGCCCCTTTTCCCAACTCCTGCAAAAACAATGTCTGGTTCTTCACTTCTCCATAGCAAATGATTTAAATGTAATGCAATGGAGATTGAAAACTATCTGAAATTAAATAATATCCTTTTTATATTTAGGATAAAAATTTACTTTATACGTTGCTAGTGTTAAGCACCTGTGTTTGGGAGGGAGCAGAAAAGAAGGAAAACAGAATTGTTTGTGACTGAGAGTGGGCACTTGCAACATAACTCGCGGTATGACTAATAATTTGGGTTTATGTCACAGTGACCTTTGTGAAGACAACTTACTGACTTTTTCATTTGCTGTATTTTGTATGTACAGTTCAATCAGGACACCATTATAATAGGAGTGAGTGAAAATGGTGCATTGCATTTTATGCATGGCTCAATTATGCATTTGTGCATGTTCCTTCAGATTGCCCAAGGCCTTGAGGGAAAATCATATCGATATTGTCCATTTAAACTTCAAAGTTAGCAATGCTGTGAACAATTAACTCTTCATAGCCTAATTTTTTTTTAAACTCCACCTTTGGGCAGCTGTTCAATTTCTCCATAGCAGCTCAAGTATAGTCTTCACATCTGAGTGGCTCATTTAAGTGACTGAAGTGCAATGCCATAAGTCTGGGTTTTTTTTGTCTACTATATAGTTTTGTCACTGGGATTTGACTTTTTTTGTGCAGAATATTTCAATCTCTTCTAAATCTTAACCATGAAAATTGTTAGAAAAAAATCAAATGTCAGTCTAGGACCACCGACATGGGTAAATCATAGGGACCGTCTCTTTATCTTCCCCCTTCCCCCAACAAATCCTATTTTAATTAGTTGGAAAAAAATAATCAACAGCTCAAAAAAAATAATCAACAGCTTAAACAATTATATACCGGATCAAGACCTTCTTGATTGATCTTCTCGATGATCCGCCATGCAAGTGTTATCTGCTGGGTACAACGCTTTATCGGGTCAGAGTATCTTTTATGCAGACACCTGCCCCAGGAATATGTCCATGCTCTCAATAAATCATCCGGTTCTAGTCTTAACCAAGTGCAAAGTCTCTGACCGCACAGGTGAGGGATACGAGATGCTGCATCTTTTGGTAAAGATATTGTCACCACTGCAGCTTGCTCATCCAGAGGCTTATGGGTGACCTATCCAGAATATTGCCTCTGACAGCTCTGACCAAAGAGGATGGTTTCTTGTACAGCTTGCGACCAAAAACAACTCTGAATGGCCAAATTCAAAAATCCTGTGTGTGGGGGAGGGAGGGGACTGCAATTTGTCTTCAGTTGCTTCTTTGAATCCCAATATAATTTCCAACATGGTGTGCTTCAAAGATGATAAAACTGGTGGCATAAAACACAAATTAAAACATCAATGAAGCATATAGCCTTTGTCGTACCTTCGCATCACCTTCATCCTCCAAGTATAGGGTGGGGACTTGGTCATTGTCGCACGTTATGCTTTTAATTACCAGAACAGTTACTTTATAAAAAGGGAGTAGTGAAAACACATGGCTTGGATTTTATGGTGCATGGGTATATACGTAAAGGAATGTACTTTGACATCCTCTCCATAGGTAGTTTAGTTTAGCTCACTGTGCATATAATTATAAGAATTTTCAGTCTAATAAACATACTTGTCCCAATATGTCACCTAATTTGTTCCCCATCAAAGCTGCTCCATTGATTTGGCTGCACAAAACTTATGTTTTGAGAAACCTAGGCCTGCTCGTAGTGCAGGATATTACTAAGATTACCAAGTGTACAACAGGGCAAAATAAATCAAGTAATGATTAGATGATCCCAAACTTTAGATTAAGTGTCTTAGATTGTAGGAGGCAAGAAAGAATAAAGGAGATAGGGAGATACACTGTTAAAGCATGCTTTAAAGAATAAAAATTGATGGTTAGTGTGCAGAGTCTTGATTTGAAAAAACAGAGGAAGATGTGTTTTGAGATTAAACAGAATGGAGCTAAGAGGAATGATCAACAAAATAGACTCGAGGCTGGAGGTTACAGTTGGAAGTTCAGAGAAGTTGGTTGCTTAGGATGCTTCCTCTTATTTCTTGAGAAGTCTGACTCTGAATTCCAAAACTTAAAGGTATCTTATGGAATTGCTGCTACATCTGTTCATCTTGATTCTGATAGTCAAGATATTTCAATTGGCAATCAGTCCCCATATCATGTGAAGTGTCCATTTGCAACGACATGACAAAACCTGGCTGCAGGCAGGTTGCTAACAAAGGGCATGGGGAAGGAGAGTTAATTAGTTTTTCAGGATTTCCTAGTTTCTCCCATCTCCAATGTACAGAAATGACCTTGGCTCTGGCACAAAATGGACAGATGCAGGGATATAGATTGTAATTCATGATTTGCAAAATAATTTATCAATGATACAGCTCAGCAGGCAAACATATTGGAGCGGGATTAACACGGAAATTAGAAAGAGACTCTGGAAATAGTACAGCTGTCGCATTCACTATCACGTCAATGTGAGGAAGGAATTAACCAAATGGATTGTTAGGTTTATTGGCAGACTTAGAGTACAAGTCTGCAGAGGTTGTGTTGAGGCTTGACAGCACTGATGAGACCACATTTGGAGTACTGTGGTCAGTTTTGGTCACCACACTTCAAAAAGGATGTGCATGCTTTAGAGAGGGTATTAAAAAAAGAACAATGCTTTTTTTTCAGGGGATATGACAAGCAATAGTGGTCCTGAGAAGGTGATAGACTGCCTTCTTGAACTACTGCAGTCTTTGTGGTAATGATGTTCTCACAGCAACAATTTGTATTTATAAATCATCTTTTAACATAGTAAAACGTCCCAAGGTGCTTCACAGGAATGTTCTAAAACAAAATTTTACATTGAGCCACATCGGGAGAAATTAGGGCAGATGACCAAAAGCATGATCAAACAGGTAGGTATTAAGGAGCATCTTAACGAAGGGTGGAGAGGTTTAAGCAGAGAATTCCAGAGCTTGGGGCCTTGGCAGCTGAAGATACGGCTACCAATGGTGGAGCGATTAAAATCAGGGATAATCAAGAGGCCAGAATTAGAGGAGCGCAGACATCTCTGACGTGGGGGCTGGTGGTGGTGGTTGTGGAGCTGGAGGAGATTAGAGATAGGGAGGGGCGAGGCCTTGGAGGGATTTTGAAAATGGTGTTGGGTAGGTAATTTGAGGATTTTGGTCCAGAGATTATGAGGGAATGGCAATATATGTTCAAGTGAGTACAATTTGTCACTTGGAGGGGAACATGGGGATGATGGTTTCCCATGATCTTGTTACTCTTTGTGGGACTAGGAAGTGTTGGCTCGGTGAGTGAGTTGCTGCGTTGTGTATTCACTGAGGCATGTGAAAGCATTGGCCTTACGCTTAACATCCGTATGACAAAGGTCCTCCACCAGCCTGTCACCGCCGCACAGCACTGCCCTCCAATCATCAAGATCCACGGTGCAGCCCTGGACAACATGAACCATTTCCCATATCTCGGGAGCCTCTTATCAACAAAGGCAGACATTGATGCGGAGGTTTAGTATCGCCTCCAGTGCGCCAGCACAGCCTTCGGCCGTCTGAGGAAAAGATTGTTTGAAGACCAGGCCCTCAAATCTACCACTAAACTCATGGTCTACAGGGCTGTAGTAATACCCACCCTCCTGTATGGATCGGAGGCATGGACGATGTTTTGAAGGCACCTCAAGTCGCTGGAGCTATATCACCAACGATGTCTCCACAAGATCCTGCAAATCCCCTGGGAGGACAGGCGCACCAACATCAGTGTCCTCGACCAGGCTAACATCCCCAGTATTGAAGCACTGACCACACTTGATCAGCTTCGCTGGACAGGCCACATAGTACGCATGCCAGATACGAGACTCCCTGAGCAAATGCTTTATGTGGAGCTCCTTCATGATAAACGAGCCAAAGGAGGACAGCGGAAGCATTATAGGGACACCCTCACAGCCTCGCTGGTAAAGTGCGACATCACCACTGACACCTGGGAGACCCTGGCCGCTGACCGCCCGAGGTGGAGAAAGTCTATCCGGGAGAGCGTTGAGCTCTTCTTGTCTCGGCGCAAAGCCAAGCGCAGGCAGCAGAAGGAGCACGTGGCAAACCAGCCCCACCGACCCCTTCCCTCGACGAATGTCTGTCCCACCTGTAACAGGGTCCATGGCTCTCGTATCGGACTATTCAGCCATCAAAGAACTCACTTTGGGAGTGGAAGCAAGTCCTCCTCGATTCCGAGGGACGGCCTATGATGATGATGTATATTGCAGCCACAGTGCGCAGGTGGTGAAGACTTTGGAGATTGAATCTAAAGAGAATAATGCTGAAAGCAGCAATTAGAGAAGCTTAACATCTCTGATCTGCAGATTAGGTGATTAGGAGGGGGTGAACATCATTTCAAGATATCTCAGTAGATCATGTGAACTCAGATTATTACATCAATTTAAGTAAGAACAAGGCATAAATTTTAATTAATAACTTGCATATATGAAGCTCCTTTAATGTATAAAAATGTCCCAAGGCACTTCAGAGCTTTAGTAGGTTGGGAATACTGAGCCAAAGATGGAGATATTAGAGGTGATCAAAAGCGTGGCTAAAAAGCTTTATTTTAAGGAAAGAGAGAGGCAGAGCAATTGAAAGGCAATTATGCAGCATTTAGAACAAAAGAGAATTTAAGGGTGAGACTTGGCACATCCCATCGAAGCTCATCCCTCTGTAACATTGACATGGGATCTGATTGAATTTTGATCACTTCTGGCTTTGTTTTGTTATCTTGCTTGGTAGGTTACTTCAAGCGTTCTCACGGAGAAGACTTTTTTGCACTTGTAATTTATCTTGCATTTCTGTCCTCTGGTGCTGCCACCTTGGTGTACTTGTCTGTAGCTTTTTATGTTCCTCAATGAGGTAGTAGACACATGGAATAAGTTACATGGGAATTTATTCCATCATTGAAACAAATAGTGTAAATGGTTTTAAGAGATCACTTGCTGTGTTTCTGGAAATAGAAGGATAGTGGTAAAGTGAGCTTGATATCAATTGTACAAGGAGCAGGCTTGTTTGACCAAATGGCCTTTTTCTTATCGTGGAATCATACAGCACAGAAGGAGGCCATTCAGCCCATTGTGTCTGTGCCAGCTCTTTGAAAGAGCGATCCAATTAGTCCCGCTCCCCAACTCTTTCCCCATAGCCCTGCAAATTTCTCCTTTTCAAGTATTTATCCAATTCCCTTTTGAAAGTTACTGTTGAATCTGCTTCCAACACCCTTTCCGACAGTGCATTCCAGATCATAACTTGCTGCATAAAACAATTTCACCTCATTTCCCACCTGGATTTTTAAACAGTTATTTTAAATCGTGTCCCCTGCTAACTGACCCTCCTGCCAGTGAAAATGGTTTCTCCCTATCTACTCTATCAAAACCCCTCATAATTTTGAACACCGCGATTAAATCTCTCATTAACCTTCTCTGTTCTCAGGAGAACAATCCCAGCTTCTCTAGTGTCTCATTGAAATCCCTCATTCTTGGTACCATTCTAGTAGAACTCCTCTGCACCTTCTTCAAAGCCTTGACATCCTTCCTAAAGTGTGTTGCGCACAATTCGACATAATACTCCCAAGTCGAGGCCAGAATTAGAGGAGCGCAGGTATCTTGGGGGTGGGGGAATTGTAGGGCTGGAGGAGATTACAGATGGGGAGGGACGAGGCCATGGAGGGATTTGATGGTGTTAGGTGGGGAATTTAAGGATTTTGGTCCAGAGATTATGCGGGAACGGCATTAGATGTTCAAGTAAGCACGATTTGTAACTTGGAGGGGAACATGGAGAATCTGGTTTCCCATGATCTTGTTACTCTGTGATAATGGTTGTGGGACTGGTAAGTGTTGTCTCAGTTAGCTCGGTGAGTGAGTTGCTGCGTTGTGTATTGCAGCCACAGTGCGCAGGTGGTGAAGACATTGGAGATTGAATCTAAAGAGAATAATGCTGAAAGCAGCAATTAGAGAAGCTTAACATCTCTGATCTACAGAGTAGGTGATTAGGAGGGGGTGAACATCATTTCAAGATATATAAGTAGATCATGTGAACTCAGATTATTACATCAATTTGAGTAAAAACAAGGCATAAATTTTAATGAATAACTTGCAGATATGAAACTCCTTTAATGTGTAAAAATGCCCCAAGGCACTTCAGAGCTTTAGTAGGTTGGGGGAGGTGGAATACTGAGCCAAAGATGAGATATTAGAGGTGATCAAAAGCTTGGCTAAAAAGTTCTATTTTAAAGAAAGAGAGAGAGGCAGAGTAACTGAAAGGCAGTTAATAGCATTCAGAACAAAAGAGAATTTAAGGGTGAGACTTGGCCCATCGAAGCTCATCCCTCTAACATTGACATGGGATCTGGTTGAATTTTGATCACTCTGGTTTTTGTTTGTTTTCTTGCTTGGTAGGTTACTTCACAGCGTTCTCACTCTTTGAATAAAGACTTTTTTTGCGCTTGTAATTTATCTTGCATTGATATTCTCTGGTGCCGCCACCTTGGTGTACTTGTCTTTTATATTCCTCAATGAGGTAGTAGACACATGGAATAAGTTACATGGGACTTTATTCCATCATTGAAACAAATTGTGTAAATTATTTTAAGAGATCACTTGCTGTGTTTCTGGAAATAGAAAGATACAGTGGTAAAGTGAGCTTGATATCAATTGTACAAGGAGCGGGCTTGTTTGACCAAATGGCCTTTTTCTTCTTATCATAGAATCATACAGCACAGAAGGAGGCCATTCAGCCCATTGTGTCTGTGCCAGCTCTTTGAAAGAATGATCCAATTAGTCCCGCTCCCCAACTCTTTCCCCATATTCCTGCAAATTTCTCCTTTTCAAGTATTTATCCAATTCCCTTTTGAAAGTTACTGTTGAATCTGCTTCCAGCGCCCTTTCCGACAGTGCATTCCAGATCATAACTTGTTGCATAAAACAATTTCACCTGACTTCCTACCTGGATTTTTAGCCCAATTATCTTAAATCTGTGTCCCCTGCTAACTGACCCTCCTGCCAGTGGAAATGTTTTCACCCTATCTACTCTATCAAAACCCCTCATAATTGTGAACAACTCTATTAAATCTTCCCATAACCTTCTCTGTTCTCAGGAGAACAATCCTAGGTGCTCCAGTCTCTCCCGAATGAAATCCCCCATTCTTGGTAGCATTTTAGTGGAACTCTTCTGCACCTTCTCCAAGGCCTTGACATCCTTGACATGCAGCATGGAGGCCCCGACCTGCGGAAGAACACCAGCGGCAGGTCGGGGCCATAAAAGGAGCGGTGTGTGGAGGCCCTGACCTGCGGGAGAACTGGTTCATCAACTCTGCTCTGTAAACCTGCCCAGCTCCACAAGTCTGGTGTGGAAGGTTGGCATGGTTCTAAATTTGCATCAGTAGGTGTGTCATATTGGAGTGACCGTGACTCCCAAGAGACTTTGTCTACATTGCCCCTCATATTCTGTGTATAAATAGCTTTGAAAGCCACCAGTTTATCGCTTTCCAAGATAGTTATATTGAGATGTCACAGACTCTTTCCAGACTAGCTGTAGAATATGTATGCTGAATTTGATTCGGTTTACTTCAGAATTTAACCTCGAGGTGTTGATCAGTTCTAGGAGCCACTGGTCACCATCATAAGAACATAAGAAATAGAAGCTGGAGCAGGCTATTTGGTCCTTTGAACATACTCTGCCATTCAACAAGATCATGGCTGATCTTCTACCTCAACTCCACTTTCCTGCACTATCTCCATATTCCTTGATTCTCTTAGTTCCCAAATATTTATTGACCTCTGACTAGAATATACTCAAAGACTGAGCATCCACAGCCATCTGGGGTCCTTAATGGCCAATCCCTTATATAATATCTTCAGAAGATAAATTTAAATCTTTACAGTACTGCTACAGGAGGACATGAGAAATAGGAGCAGGAGTAGGCCTTTTGGCCCCTCGAGCCTGCTCCGCCATTCAATAAGATCATGGCTGATCTGATCATGGACTCAGCTCCACTTCCCTGCCTGCTCCCCATAAACGTTTACTCCCTTATCGCACAAAAATCTGTCTATCTCCGCATTAAATATATTCACTGACCCAGCCTCCACAGCTCTCTGGGGCAGAGAATTCCATAGATTTACAACCCTCAGAGAAGAAATTTCTCCTCATAATTTTAAAGACTATGTCCCTTAGTTTGAGTTTCCCGAGTGGAAATATTCTCTCGGCATCCACCTAGTCAAGCCCCCTCATTATCTTATATGTTTCAATAAGATCACCTCTCATTGGGCCCAATTTTGACCATGATTTGCATCAATTTTTTTGGAGTAAGTTTTTTCTGGCATAATTATAAAACTGCCATTTTCTCCCCAGAATTTGCTCCAGAGTAAGTCAGTTAGAAATGATTTTTTTTTTTTAAGTCTCTTTTTTTTCAAAAAGGGACATTCCCAGACACCTGCCAGTTTTGGCCATTGATGCCACTTTGGCCAGCTAAAACTTACTCCAAATCGACTTGGGTCAGTGTATGTGGCCAGCTCTGAAAAACCTTGCGGACAGTTAAGAAATCGGCGCAGGTTAGCACATTTAAGGCACCAAGACTTGCAAAGCACTAAACAAAGCACAAAAATAAGCATTCAATAACATAAATAAAAAGGAAGCTGAGGACCTGCACCAAGACTTACAAAGCACTAAACAAACCGCAAAAAGTAATAAGCAATTCATTAATAGCAAATTAAAAAATAGAAGGAACCTAACTTTATGCCAGAATCAAGTTTTTTTCCCTCTTTCCTCCCCATCACAACACACTTTCTTTCCCCCACCTGCCCAAAACCCCCCACCCCCAAATCAAAACTCTCAAGCACAACTATCAATGAATAAAAAATAAAACTGAAGTCCTACCTCAGCCCGGGAACTCGGCCGGCCGGTGCGGGAGGCCACTCGGCCGGGGATAGGGTGCGGCGAGATTTGGGCGTCCCTTTGGCCGGGGATGGGGGCTGCTCACAGCCCGCAGGCCACGCTGGGAGGGCAGGAGCATGCGCACAGACTTCGCTGCGCATGTGCCGGCACTGTTTTCGGCGCTGGCCTATTGCTCCGCTCCCCCATTTCACAATGCACGCGACGCTGGGACTCCGGGGACTTGGAAGAGCGACCAGGATGGGGCGACGACTTAAGGTAAGCGCGCCGATAAAAGGGGTTGGGCAAAATTGAGCCCATTCTTCTAAACTCCAGTGAGTATAGGCTCAACCTATCTTCATAAGTCAATCCCCTCATCTCCAGAATCAACCCAGTGAACCTTCTCTGAACAGCCTCCAATGCAAGTATACCCTTCCTTAAATATTGAGACCAAAACTGTACGCAGTACTCGAGCTGTGGCCTCACCAACATCCTGTACAGTTGTAGCAGGACTTTTCTGCTTTTATACTCTGTCCCCCTTGCAATAAAGGCCAACGTTCTATTTGCCTTCCTGATTGCTTGCTGTACCTGCATACTAACTTTTTGTGTTTCATGCACAAGGACCCCCAGGTCTTTCTACTGCAGCGCTTTGCAATTTTTCTCTCTTTAAATTATAATTTGCTTTTCTGTTATTTCTGCCAAAGTAGATAACCTCACATTTTCCCACATTATACTCCATCTGCCAAATTTTTGCCCACATTCAGTCTGTCTATACCCCTTTGCAGATTTATTTGTGTCCTCACAATTTGCTTTCCCACCCATCTTTGTATCATCAGCAAACTTGGCTACATTATACTATGTCCCTTCATCCGAGTCATTATTATAGATTGTAAATAGTTGAGGACCCAGCAAGTCACTGTTATCCAACTGGAAAATGACCCATTTATCCCGACTCTCTGTTTTCTGTTAGTTAACCAATCCTCTAACCATGCTAATATATTACCCCCAACCCCGTGAACTTTTATCTTGTGCAGTAACCTCTTATGTGGCACCTTATCGAATGCCTTCTGGAAATCCAAATACACCACATCCACTGGTTCCCCCTTATCCCACCCTCCTCGTTACATCCTCAAAAGAACTTCAGCAAATTTGTCAAACATGATTTCCCTTTCATAAAACCATGCTGACTCTGCTTGATTGAATCATGCTTTTCCAAATGTCCTGCTACTGCTTCCAATAGACTCCAGCATTTTCTCAACAACAGATGTTAGGCTAACTGGTCTGTAGTCTCCTGCCTCGTGATGATTGATTTTAGGGAATATAGGAGATTAGTGTTCATGTTTCCCACTCAATTTGGTGATTATAATCATGTACTTGGGACTTTACTTGGAAGACTGTGCGAATCCCAGAATTACAAATGTTCTTTGAAATGAGATATGAAGTCTCTAGTACATAGAGGAGCCATTGGACCTCATTACCAACAGGGTATCTGTGACTTGGGGGAGACACCCTTCTATTACACCAAAAGCTTTAATACATCCTGAATAAATCGGTAGAATTTTCATCCCCTCATGATCCAAAAAGGCTTCAATGAAAACATTTCATTTCTGTGATACAACCCATCCTCAGTGGGCTACAGGATGTTTATTGTACCATCGATCAGTGTACAACAAGCTCTCCTTACTACCATTGTGGTGTTTTTTACTTTGGTGTGCTGTTCTGTGAATGTTCACTAAAAATTCCCTCGTTGTTTGCTGGCTTCCATCTCCGTTCCTGCTAGTTCAGTGAGCACTACCCTAAATAATAACAGGTTAGGGTTCATTGTATTGCCAAAATGTCATTTGGAATCCATTCAGCATCTTTGGTTGACATTGGACTATGCTTCCTTTTTGATTAACTTTATATTAAAAAAAAACACTAATTTCATTCTGTCTCTTTCTTACTTTGACCTCATTTGGCCAGATACCAGTACCAAGTGACTCGCTCTCTGGCTTCTGTTAATTGGATGATGGCTGTCCAGCTAAAGACTCTCATAGATTTCCTCTTTCTCTTTCATTGAGCTCTCTGGAATCTGCTCAAGAGCTTCTCGCACAGCACAGGGGAGATCAGAAACTTGAAGTAATCGAACCTCTCACTAGTTCTGATTCTACGTGTCAATACTCCAATCTACAATGATACTGGATTTTCAATAAAAAAAACACTTTTTTGAAGAATTTTGTTCAACCAAGTCAAATTCCTATTCTTCAGGATCCTAGTTAAAAGTCTGTTTGTTTCTGATTATCAAGGTGTATGAAGAACTTCATAATTGGCTTTCCATGCGCACATTTAAATGTTTTTAATATCCAGCTATCATTTTTTCTGATCCCCCCCCCCTCTGCCCCACTTGGATCACAAGGCCTGGCTTCCTTGGAGACAAAAAAAATTAGTTTATAGCCATATAGTTCCATTGTTTCTAGATATTTAGATGAGGTCATTCTCCAGTGCCATTAGCCAACATACTTTTACAACATGATGTAACTGTTTGAGATCTGCAATCAATCAATTGCCTGCTCAATCTATTGTATTGTTTGTTGGGTTCCTAGTTAGTGTTCTCTTTTTTTTAAACTGTGTGTGTGGAAGCTACTTAAGTGGATTTCTATCTGAGTACCTTTTAAATGATGTACTCAATTTAGAGCCGACATCTATGACAGTTAAAATGTGTGATCTGGAGGACAGTCTCTTTCACTTGATCAGCAAATTTAATTTGAGCAAGTTTTCATGAGTCTATAATGCTAAATCTTTACCTTTGTACCCAGTAATAAGCTGAAGTTCTCTTTGTCTGCAGCTGATCTTGCGTTTATGGGAGAAATTATTGTAGATTAACAGTTCTTCACCTGTAAAAGATCAAGTTCCCACATCTCCATTTTCTAAGTGGATAGTCAAGTGCATTTCTACATTTTATTTAATAGTGATTAAAATCCTATCCCATCCAGTTAAAAAGATGCTGTTGAGCAATTGTCCCATTGTTCTCCCCATAAAATTACATGTGTAGAGGCAGGAAGTTTATATGTATTGCTTTGCATTTTTCAAGAGATTTGCTGAAGCTGGCAGATTGAGAACACCATCAACTGAACACCATCAACTGAACTCCAATCATTCATCATTCCTACTGGTAACTGTAATCAGATTCAGTTTCATAACTCTCCTTGTCCATCCAATTTAAGGACTATTTGGGGCTTGCATATGTGCGCACGCATGGGCTGTGACAATCTGAAGGGCAGATAGTGCAGCAAGTCCAATTATCCAAACGCAGAGGGTTCTTCATTTATGTGCGAGATAAACCTGCTTTTAAAATTTCATTATCCACAAATATGTCACTAAAAGATCCGAGTTGTAGCAATTAACACCTTCAAGATACTGGTGAGGTGGAGAGAGATAACCAGTGAATTTTAAAATGGCTGTTTTTCACACATCTATAGTACCTGTCTAGTTTTGCACTAGACGGTTCAGTTAGTGAAATTTCTGAACTAAATCGATTTTAATATAGTCTGTTTTCCAGGTGGGAAATTTGGGGATTTTTCTATTCTTCTAAACCTATAAAACACTAGTTATTGAAGTGTGCAATGAATTTTCATAATTGAAAGTAAGTCATACATGCCCCCACTCCATGTCCAACTATTTCCCTTTCTCCATTCGGTCTGTAACTAACAAAAGGTGGCAATCCTAGCAATACACTAAAATAAGTTGTGCAGGGAATCTCCTTTGACTGACTGGATTATTGTGGTAAGTGATTTCCTCTTCTAGACAAGGGCCGAAAAACACATTGCTGTATGTAAACTTTTGTTCAGCTCACATTGCAGAAACTATAAGTGAAACAAAAGTGAGTTAAACAAGAGTCTTGCACAAATATTTCATGAATCTCAAATTCTCCCTTCCCCATCGAGCTACAGTACAGGCAGTGTCTTGTTTGAAGCTTTTGGAGTTTTAACCCAGCTGTTTGTATTTGTGAATGCTTGCTGTTCCATCACTCATCAATTTCTTGTTTTATTTCCCGCTTACGGCCGCTCTGTTGCGAACAGTCTTTCATAGGATATTTGCTAATGGTGAGACACTTCTCGGCTCCTGTGATGTGACTGTGTATTGTTATGTTTGTCTTTAGCTTTTAAAATGTGCAAGTGTAAGCAAATTTATGTTGGGAATGCTTAGCAGTCTTAGCTCTTGCATGAGTGCATGTGTTTACACTACAAAAGCAATGTTGACTTTATATGGAGTTTTTAACCCTTGTGTTATAGTTGTAAAATGAGCTCTTCTATTAATGCGGATGCTCCTGCGGAGTCTGGCAAGTAATTTATTGTAGGGAGTTAACATTGTCCAACAAAGTGTGTTCTCAATGAGAATTGTTTTTTAGCCAGTCATCAACCATACAACTAGAATATTGCAATTGATGCACTACTGCTCTGTATTTATTTTGAGCGAACTCTTGCACCAATTTCTTATGGTTTAGTGGTCTTTCCCACTTGTGAGAAAGATGCCAACCCACCTGGTACTTAAAATCTTTTTACCGCACCTTCCATTTATTTGGTTCAGCCACCTATTCTCTTGTGTTATTGCTGATACGCACAACTGCCATCTTGAAACAGGTAGTTGGATTAGAAAAATTGTTTTTGGAGGAATCCGTTCCTACACATGCTAACCTCAAATCAATTTTGGACCATGTCCTATTTTGTAATATGTTTGTAATAATCCACCGTTTTACATATCGCTTAATGGACATTTCATGCCCCAGGAAGGTGAAGTCTTTTAAGTTAGTAAAATACATCCTGAGTTCCAAAATAGACTCTGCTCTTATTTTTGTTCTCTTGCAGACAAATCACCATCACACCAGATCTAGTAACATGCAGTGCAAAAGGGTCTTCAGATATGTGATCCCTTACTGAGATGCATTATAATTGATTGACAATAGTCCAAGTTGCTTCAGCTGGATAGTATTCAATTTTCTCCTTTCTTCCCACCATCTCCAAGATAAAATTTGACCTAATACCTTGTGTTCCAAACAGTCACCTTGTTGTGAAGTGCATTCACAGGACTGAAGAAGGCAGATTGAAGCGACCTGCAGCTCTGAAATTCAAATCCAGAATCCTCTAGTTTGGAGTAGGCGTGGGAAGAGAACATTTGTGTAGAATTTTGGCCTAACAAGTTGGTTAAGTCCATGGAGAATACAAGCTTGTATTATACCTGAGCTTTGATGGTGTCAGCTTGGCCTAGTGGTAGCACACTCTCCTCGGAGCCTGAACTTTACAGTTTCAAGCCTCCTTCCAGGGACTAGAGCACATAATCTAGTTTGACAATTCAGCACAGGGAGGGGATGCTGCACAATCAGACATTAATCTGATACCCTATCTGCTTGTTCAGGAATACAAAAAAGATCCCATGGTACAATTTGAAGAGCAGCAGAGGAGTTATCCATCTCCTGGCTAACAATTATCCCCTAGTCAACACCTCCAAAAAAAGATTCGCTGCTTATTTATTTCCTTTCTGTCTGTGGGAGCTTGCTTTGCACAATTTAACTGATGGTTGCCTAAAAGCACAGCAACTCACTTCAAAATCAGCTCATTGGCTGTGAAGCACTTTGGAACATCCCAAGGATATGAAAGGTGCTGTATAAAGGCAAGTCCACTCTTTTTTTTTTTAAGGAACTAACCCATTTTAAATATAAGATTTTGATTCCTATCTCTAGACATTCCAGATCAGTTCATGGAAAAAGGTGGTTCATACACAAGTGGAAGTCTTGAATATATTTACTGTCAAATTGACTGTGGTTTCTGTATCAGTTACTGGCCTTGTGTTGGATGTATGGGTGACACAACAAGGAAAGGGGCTGAACATCTCTCTGGTAGTTGATCTAGATCATTGTTGTCATCCAATCCACACACTGGTTCATGCTGGTAACATACTCACAATTTCTTGTATGGGTTTAAATCCATAACATCTGATATCTACTGGGAAGTTGGTGGGAGAAATGGACTCCATTCACTTTCTCTTAAAAAAGCGTTACCTGAGCCGACCATATAAGTGCTCTCATTTTGGTTTAAAAGCATCTTCCAAAGTTTGTGAAGTGCCAAAGATGTCTTGTTACTATGATGGAATCAGATAAATGTTGGAAAGTCACTTGGAGAATTGGATAAAAAACCTTTGTCTCCTCTCTGAACAGTATTGCCAGTTTGGTGCTGTTTCATGCTGTGAGCTTTGCCATTGGGAAGTAAGGGCTAGACTTTTGGCAACATTCACCCATTTTCCGTTTTATGGACCATTACCGCGCATTATTCACTTTTAGTGGAAACTAGCGGCCATATACCGCCGGCGGTAATTTCGGCTGCCTATTACTGCCGGTGATAAACTGAACCACCCACCCATCAGCTGCAAGTGATTTTCCATGCACTTCAACATGCACCGCCCATATTACCGCCGGGTGCTAATTTTGGCATTTCACCGAAATACCGACCAAATTACCGCTGGCATTTTCTACTGCTCTGAAAAGGCTGCACTTACCTGACCTTAACCCAGCGGTATGTACGCCAATTTTTAAAACTGATGTATTTGAAGAAAAGGCTGCTTCTACTTGTAGGTAGCATTAAAATCATTTTTGGGTGTATTTCAAATCAATGCTTATAATCTGAGGGTATAGTAGAGTATCTGGTTTGATTTTATTGATTAAGTAAAATTGAATAATTTGACAGTTTAGACTACTTTTAAAGGAATGGGGCCTGCAATTTCTCAGCCAATACTGCTAACTAATTATATGCTACAGAATACAGCTGGAAGAAGGTTTATTGAAGAGCATTATGTGCCCAATTCGAGGTAGCAGACTGCTGAGGAGGAGACCTTGCACCCAACGCAATTATAGGGATAAGCGGTCATTCCTGGACCTGTCCGATAAAGCGTGCATCAGAAGGCTGCGCTTCCGAAAGGAGGTCATCAATGAGACATGCCAGCTAATTAAGGGAGACCAGTAGCCTACCAGCACCATCGGGACTGCACTGCCTTGTGAGGTTGAGTTGACGGCGGCACTTTCCTTCTCTGCATTGGGCTCCTTTCTAGCATCAGCTGGCGACATTTGCTGCATCTCTCAGTACGCCACACATTGCTGCATTCGGCAGGTGACAGCAGCGCTTTATGCACGAAGGTTTGACTTTATAAACTTCCCAATGACCAGGGAGGCACAGAGTGAGAGGGCTTTGGGCTTCTCGAATAGCAAACTTCCCGAAGGTCCAGGGTGCAATAAACTGTACGCATATTGCTCTGTGAGCACCTTTTAGAGGATACAGTGGTGTTTTGGAACCAAAAGGGATTCCGCTCCCTGAACGTGCAACTCGTTGTCGACCACAAGCAAATAATCATGGCAGTAAATGGCAATTTTCCAGGGAGCATTCATGATGCTCACATCTTACATGAGAGCACTGTCTCCAACCTCTGAGTTAACCACAAGGTCAATGCTGGATACTTGGTGACAAAGGATATGGCCTCGCCAACTGGCTCTTGACTTCCCCCACCAACTCCCATAAGCCTCAGACAGATGCCGAGCATCGATACAGTAACAGCCACAGAGCCACATGCAATATCGTCAGAAAGACAATCAGAGTACTGAAGCAGATGTCTGGACCACTCTGGAGGCAGCCTACAATACCTGAGCTGGTCGCAGAGTTCATTGTGGTGTGTTGCATGTTTCGCAACTTGGCAATCAGAAAGGGACAGGAAATGCCACTGGGACTGCTGGACTACCTCGGGACAGAGTGGATGAGGTCGAGGAGCAGGAGTCTGGCGATGAACCCACGACACCACCCACCCCTGCACCGCAGGAGAAGCCCCGTGGTAGTTACTCTGCAGCAAAACTATTAAGTCAGCAGCTCATAAATGAATGCTTTGCTTGAACGGTTAAGAGTTAAGTTTAAACATTAAAATGACAGTTGTTTGCAACCCTTGTATTGATTGTTGATCTGTCACTTTGTGAAAGTGAGTGAGACACTGCTCGGTAGTAATTAAGTTCAATAACATTTTGAAAGGTTTTTTGACAAATAACTTAATACATAATAAATAATTCTTTTAAAGTAAATTTTAAACAAATTTTTAAAGCATCTACAAGATTGAAAAAATTAAACATTAAACTTTAAACATTAAACCCACAACACCCCAAACAGTAAACAATTTTTCATTATTTAAAAAAAACCACAGCCACCCCCCCCCCCCCCAAACAGTAAACCCTTACAGGCAGAATATTTTTATTTAATCTCCTGAATATGGACTGGATTTGATGCCAGGTATTAGAAATTAAGGGACAGTGTGAAAGCCAACAATGGCACCCAGTTACCTTCACCAGATATTCTAGCTTGGATATAAATTGCTCACTTTGAATTGCTGTTGATAACTTGATGCAGTATTATATATAACTAAAGACATTATTAGCAAAGCAGATCCAGTTTGCCTTTTAATAGAATTATGCAAAACAGAGCTCAAACCTCTTGATTATTATTGGAGTTCACACAATGGGGAAATACACAGTAATTGCATGCAAACTTTCAGGTCAGTAACTCTAGATCTTTGCACTGACTCTTTCACACCAAAAAATATAATTCTTCCTGTTCAGGTTTTCGGTTTAATCTATATTCATTCGATAATTTTGAATACTCATGCAACCCATCTTTGATCTTGAACAAACTAATATGGAAAGAAAATAGTTGTAAAATAGTTCATGTTTGATCAACACTGGCTTTAAATAGGATCTGTTTTGGAAAACTATTTAAAATTTGCTTTGGGCTATTGCATTTAGTCACTTTTTAAAGAAGTGGTGTGCCCAAATTGACAGTAATAGAATTGCAGTATTATCTGCTTTCTTCCCCTTCCCCATTTCAGACCCTGTAACAGAATTACATTTATATAGCACTTTACAATCAATGAAGTACTTTTGAAGTATCGTCACTGCTGTGAGCTAGGAAACACGGTACTCAATTTGTACGGTCCCAGATTTGATGACGAGATAATATGTGTTTTTGTCATGTTGGTTGAAGGGTAAATATTGGCTTGGACACTGGGGAGAACTCCCCTGCTCATGGAAAGAATACTTTTTATGTTACTGGGCCTGCCATTGAAATGTGGGGCAAATAAGCTGACTGAAATCTCTCCCTCTTGCAACATAATTTTAATTCCTTTGGCAGTATGGTAGTAACTGAATCAATATTGTGTCTGTGTGCATCTCTCTGCTAGTTGGTCTCGAAGTCAGAAGTGGTTAAATTCAAGATGCATATGCAGCATTTTTGACGGTGGGGGGGTTACAAAAAAATTTAAATTATATGTTAATGGAGTCTTTTAATGACTTGGGTATGGTAGACAGCTGCTTTTTAAATTTTGATAAATAAATTGTGCAAACATCTGTGCTTGAGGTTTACAATGTTGTTGTTGTCAACAGGAATCCTAGGTTGTCCAGTTTTATAACGTATATGCCCTTTGGAGAATGCATGAATAATTGCCCAGTGCTTGTAACAAACTAGCTTTTTCCAACGAGTGGGATTTAAAAATAGTGTGTATTTAAATACTATTTCAAATAATTAAAGGGGGAGGTGTGGAAATCGGCCAAGGTGCTTTCGAATTGCTATCCAATGACCTTTGCTGGAAGATGTGATGGTGGGGACATCGTGGAAAATCAGTTCATGTTCGGTTGAAGCTCTCTCTGATGAAATTCTTTCCCAGCACTCAAACATGAAGCTGGCTTCGCTTACGAAGAATACTATTTGGGCTAGATACTGGAGGGCCATGGACTTGTACTCCAACCAGAGTCACTATTTTCAGATGGCAGGAAGATTAATCATTATTTTCAGTGCCCATCCTTTTCTCTCGGTACACAAAATGATATGCAAGTCCAGTAAAATCTCTCTTCTTCATAACATGTTCTGAGATTATAAAGGTGTAGTGCCTGGTTATCTATTCTGTCGAATGGGAATCATTTCCCTGTTTTAACATTATCCTACGGTAGCTTATGTAGTGAGTCACATTGGTTGATTTGCTTCCAGAAGGTTATCATTCATCATAGTATGGATTTTATTAATAGGACTATGCAACTGGTTTTGTTCCACCATTTTAGTATTATGCAAATGTCCTGGAGCTACTTGACAGTAAGAAAGATACCAGTTGCAGACTCTGGATTTATAGCGGATAATGACTGAAGTATGTCCTTGTATTATCAAAGTATTTAAGTTTGTGGATGTTCCCCACAAGCTGGGATATTCTACTTCTAATTTGACCACTGTGTAACTTGAAACTTAGCAAAATTGAGGTCTGATTTAAGCAGGTTATGTTCTGGCTGTGTATTGTTGCACTGAATGTTTTCTCCTGTAATGTAACCATGGGAAAAAGCTTTGAACTACATTGAGCTCAAAAATTACGTTTTCGGAACAGGATCCAGTAAGCCCACCACTTTTAGATGGACTACAGTGGTGCTATTGAAATATTTATTTGTTGGCCCTGGTTTTGATGTGATTTTTGCATCAGAGTTACCTAGCTACATTATGACCTAAACAATATTCAAACAATTTCCGGTGCCCTAAATTCAAGCTAAACTCCAATATCCATGCATTGCCCCTTATTCAATTTGGCCTGGTATCCTTCAAAGACAGCACTCATCTCTCGCTTCTAATTTTAGTATAAATTGGCACGAATCCACATATTTCAGGAGCTGCCTTGTGAGGAGACGGTGTTTTTGCCCCTCAAGGAATTGATAATCCTGTCTTTGGAAAGTTGAACATGAAATAATTTAGTATGGCAGCCCTGCTTTCTCGGGTCAATAAACACCAACCCTGTTGCCTCAGTCTGTGATGTACTAATCTCACCACTAGTATATTTTTTGCTCCCCGACTCAAGATCCAGCTGTTTCCTTTGGGTATCTTTCTTGTTTGCTCTGATGCTATCTATATTCTGTTATGCTGCATCCCTCCTGCTGAGGAGCCCAAGGAAAGAAGTGGATGTTCTTCACTTTCCCACTGAAGAACAGCATGAAAGATCTGGGCTTTCTTTCATTAGAACAGCACAGATTACAGACGATATGACAGTGTTTAAAATAAGGGAAGAATGGGAAAATGCAGATCGAAGAAAACTATTTCCAGTATTGAAGGACCCGTAGATACAAGCTTCAGTGTAAGGGATTGAGAACTGAGCGAGATAAATTTCTTTTACAGAGTTGTAAGGTGATTGTATTCACTTCCAGGATTAATGTTTGAGACATAAATTATGTCAGTATTTAAGATTAGATTAGATTGGATAGATAGATGAAGGAAAAGAATTGTAGGGATATCATCATCATCATAGGCAGTCCCTCGGAATCAAGGAGGACTTGCTTCCACTCCCAAAGTGAGTTCTTTGATGGCTGAACAGTCCGATAAGAGAGCCACAGACCCTCTTTCAGGTGGGACAGACATTCGTCGGGGGAAGGGGTCTGTAGGACTGGTTTGCTGCGTGCTCCTTCCGCTGCCTGCGCCTGACCTCTTCATGCTACTTGCGTTGAGACTCAGAGCTCAACGCCCTCCCGGGCGGTCTGCTGCCAGGGTCTCCCAGGTGTCAGTTGAGATGTCTCACTTTACCAGGGAGGCTTTGAGGGTGTCCTTATAACTTTTCTGGTGTCCTCCTTTGGCTCGTTTACCATGAAGGAGCTCGCATAAAGCATTTGCTTGGGGAGTCTCTTATTTGGCATGCGAACTATGTGGCCTGCCCAGCGAAGCTGATCGAGTGCGGTCAGTGCTTCAATGCTGGGGATGTTAGCCTGGCTGAGGACACTAATGTTGGTGCGCCTGTCCTCCCAGGAGATTTGCAGGATCTTGCGGAGACGTCGTTGGTGGCTGGAGTGGAATTAAACTACAGAACCAGTGGAAAGCTGTTTAACCTACCCCGCCTCCAGGCCACGTCCAAGATCTCCCCAACCTCTCATTGAGCTGCAGTATGTGGACAATGCCTGCGTCTATGCACATTCAGAGGCTTAACTTCAGGATATAGTCAATGTATTCACTGAGGCATATGAAAGCATGGGCCTTACGCTTAACATCCATAAGACAAAGGTCCTTCACCAGCCTGTCATCGCCGCACAGCACTGCCCTCCAATCATCAAGATCCACAGTGCGGCCCTGGACAACGTGGACCATTTCCCATATCTCGGGAGCCTCTTATCAACAAAGGCAGACATTGATGCAGAGATTCAGCATCGCCTCCAGTGCGCCAGCGCAGCCTTCGGCCGCCTGTGGAAAAGAGTGTAGGGATATACGAACAAGGGAGGTAAATATGATTTGGACTATTTGCTGAGGGTAAATACATAGAAACAGAGAAATTTACAACGCAGAAGGAGGCCATTTCAGCCCATCGTGTCCGCGCCGTCTGATAAAGAGCCGCACGGCCCTGGGTCAGTAGCCTTGAAGGTTACATATAAACCAATGAACAATGGCGGAAAGGTAAAGAGCACCCAGCCCGACCAGTCCGCCCCACACAACTGCAACACCCTTACACTACAACATTCTATTTTCTATCCCAACCAGAGCCATGTGATCTCTTGGGAGAGGCAAAAACCAGATTAAAAACCCAGGCTAATTGGGGGAACAAAATCTGGGAAATTTCCTCTCTGACCCATCCAAGTGATCAAAACTAGTCCAGGAGATCACCCTGGCCGTATTCGATTCCCTGCAGTACTTACCATTGTATCTGCGCCGGCCAACAAGAGGTTATCCAGTCTAATCCCAATTACCAGCTGTAGGTCTGTAACCCTGCAGGTTAGGGCACTTTGTGCCCATCCAAGCACCTTTTAAATGTGGTGAGGGTTTCTCCATCCACCACCCTTCCAGGCAGTGAGTTCCAGACCCCCACAACTCTCTGCGTGAAGAAGCCCCCCCCCCCCCCCCCTCAAAATCCTCTCTGAACCTTCCATCTTAAAACTATGCCCCCTCGTAATTGATCCCTCCACCAATGGAAATAGGCCCTTGCTATCCACTATATCCAGGCCCCTCAAAATTTTGTACACCTCAATGAGGTCTCCTCTCAACCTCCTCTGTTCCACTGAGAACAAACCCAGCTTATCCCATCTATCCTCATAGCTAAGATTCTGCATTCCAGGCAGCATCCTAGTAAATCTCCTCTGCACCCTCTCTAGTGCCCATCGCCGAAAGCAGGCAGCAGAAAGAGTGTGCAGCAGAAAGAGTGTGCGGCAAACCTGTCCCACCCACCCCTTCCCTCAATGACTATCTGTCCCACCTTGTGGCTGTGGCTCTCGTATTGGACTGTTGAGCCACCTAAGAACTCATTTTAGGAGTGAAAGCAAATCTTCCTCGATTCCAAGGGACTGCCTATGCTGATGATGATTGCAATTGCGTCCTTCCTATAATACGACAACCAGATGGAATGCAGTACTCCAGCTGTGGCCTAACCAGAGTATTGTACAATTTAAGCATAACCGCCCTGCTCTTGTATTCTATGCCTCGGCCAATAAAGGCAAGCATTCCGTATGCCGCCTTAACCACATTATCCACCTGGCCTGCTACATTCAGGGATCTGTGGACAAACATCACAAAAGAGTTCTGTGGACAAACACTCCCAAGGTCCCTTTATTCATCTGCACTATTAAGTGGCCTACTGCTTAATGTGTATACCCTTATTAGCCCTCCCAAAGTGCATTACCTCCCACTTCTCTGAATTAAGTTCCAAATGCCACTGCTCTGCCCATCTGACCAGTAGATTGATATCCTCCTGCATTCCATGACTTTCCTCTTCATTATCAGCAACTGACATGGAATGGCTGGGCTGAACGATCTGTTTCCATGTTGTAACTTCCATGTATTGTATAACCTAGTGGCTGTGAATTGTCGATCAGTATTTCCCTCAACATATATTAAAAAATGTTAGTTACTGTTGAAGAGTAGTTGACTGTGTTGAGCTGTTGGTATGCAGTTGCTGTACTATCCATTCCTCTGTTCATAAATATACACCAAAATTCACTAAATTTGTTGAGCAAGTTTTGTAAAAACCAGTGCAGTATTTAGTAGTGGCAAAATATGATGACACTGACTGTCATTTAAATTTGTTTCTGTATGTATTGTGCATATCATGCATTTCCTGCTGGGTTCTTCTGACTTGGAGTATTTGGGCTATTACAACCAACTGCCAATCTATGGAGAAACACCCCCAGCTGTTGGCCTCCAATTGACTTCAGTATATACCTATTTACAGCAATTAGATTGTGTGACCTGGAAGAAGGATACACAGCTCTACCTTAGTTACAGAAATAATGCATTAGACTGAATATATTCTTGAACTTCTGCGAGCATATCCTCCAACTCACTGTGAACAATCTTGGAAGATCAGTGAGCATTAATAAAATACTTTGAGTATAGCATGGAGCTTAAGTCTTTTTTTAGGCCTTCTGTCTGAATGAGACAGATTGTATTCAGCAGTGCTCCCTGAATTTGAATGTTGGAACAAATTCCTAATACAAGTAAAGGAGGATTGCTTATTTGATAAATTTGGGAAGAGACTGTAAGTCATGATTCAGGGTAGTAGGAGGGGTTCCTTAAATTAGAAGGGCTCATCCTTTTTCTATTGCCCTTTCATCTGCCCTCACCCCACCCCATGCACCTTTTGCGTACTCCCTTCTCCATAAATTAGCCCTTCCGAACAAATGGAGAAATAACTATGTTGCTAATATCTGGTACAGGTTGAATCTCCCTTCTCCAGGACTCCCTAATCCGGCACCATTCCCAGGTGGCACGTGCACAACGCGGCTGGTCAAAATCCTCAAAAAAATATCAATGTAAAATAAACTTGCCCAACTTTGGAGCCGACACCTTTCGGGGCCCACCGACACTTCGGGCCCGCTTGGGCCTCCTCCCTCCTCTTTTCCATCCTCTTTCTCCCCCCCCCCCCCCCCCCCACCCCGACTGCTGCAGCGTCGAATCAGTACCAACTTCTCTCCCTTACCGACCCACCACACACCACACACACGTTTCATGTTGAAAACAAGTGAGCCCCTTATCTGGCAAAATCCCTCATTCAGAACAGGCCAGGTCCCAAGGGTGCCGGGTAAGGGAGGTTCAACCAGTATTGAAGCATTGCCTAGCGATAGACCAAAAATCCATCTGATGAACGTCCTTGTCAACCCCTAGAATTTGGATAGCAGAACATATATTCTGTCAGACAATGGTTTAAGCCCAAATCCATGGATAATGTTTCATTAAAAGAATCTAAGCAGCAGTTGCAAACAACAATGCAGAAGCTTGCACTAAGTTTACAGATCTTTTTGACTCTCGCTCCCTCCTTGGATACAAAATAAGATGAGACATAACAATTTACTAACTATTGATGTACTAAAACTGGGCCAATGTACATATTGTATTTCTTTATGGCTTGCAGAGCTCCACAAGGTCACTTCCAAACAAGTTGCAATCGTGATAAAAAAAGATGGCTGATAACGGAGAAAGATGGCCAAAAATGTATCTCTGCCTTGTCATTGAGATGTCAAACTCCCCTGCTCCAAATGTGTCCTGTTGAATCTTCCTCCGCCATGATAACTGGGTTCTTTTTAAAATTATTGCAAATTTTTAATTACTCTCGAGCAGGTGATGGGCTACCTTCTTGAACCACTGCAGTCTGTGTGGTGAAGGTCCTGCCTCAGTTCTGTTGGGGTAGGGAGTTCCAGGATTTTCACCCAGTGATTTATGAAAGAATGGCAATATATGTCCCAAGTCAGGGTGGTGAATGTCTTGGAAGGCAGCTTGGAGGTGATGGTATTCCCTTGTGCCTGCTGCACCGGTAGTTTTCAGTGGAGGTTGCATGTTTAGGTCAGCCATGATCTTATTGAATAGCGGAGCAGGCTCGAGGGGCCAAATGACCTACTCCTAGTCCTATTTCTTATGTTCTAAGGTAGGAGGTGCTGTCAAAGAAACCTTGGCGAGTTGCTGCCGTGCATCTTGTAGATAGTTTGCACTGCAGCCACAGTACTCAGATCGTGGCAGCTGTGGCTGTTTAACCCAGCAGTTGGGGTGCTAGTAAAGCTTTGTCCTGGAGAGTGCCAATCTTCTTGTGTTGTTGGAGCTGTACCCATCCAGGCAAGTGGAGAGTATTCCACTCCTGATTTGTGTCTTGTCGGTATTCTAGAGGCTTCGGGGAGTTGGGAGGTGAGCCACTTGACAAAGAATACCCGGCCATGTGCCTGCTCTATTAGCCACAGCCACATTTATGTGGCCGTTCCAGTTCAGTTTCTGGTCTACCTCTGTCCCTGGGACATAAGTAATCATATACAGGTATGTATCTTTCTCCATTGCATAGGTAGTCCAGCTTCTGTAGAATTTAAAGCACAATGGATGCTTGCTGGCCTACATAACCAGATTTAAATTAACTTACCAGGTTCCTTCCTGGCATCAGATTAACCGGTTTACCACACGAGAGTTAATGGAACTTCAACTCTTCTATTGAGCAATTATCGAAGTTTTTAACTTGATTACTTACAAAAATAATGGAAGCAATTGTGTAAAGTGGAACTAACTTTAAGTTATATCCATCCTTTGCCCTCCAAAGACACTTGCATAACAGAATGCCAGTTTGAGCTTCCTGGTGATGTTTGTATATTTAGCCAAACTAACAATTGCAGAAAGACAAATTTCAAGTTTTTAAAAGCACAATAATACTTGGAATACAAGAATTCATGAACAAAAAGCCCACCACCATGCTCTCTTCTGGTTTCTAGATGCACAGACTGTTCAGATACAGCTTGATCATAATAAGTAAATGTATGCTGGGTCTTCATTGTTCAGTTTGCCCCAATTTGAACTTGTATTAACAATCAATGACAAACGGAACTGGTACAAAAGTATATTGTAACCAAAATGGAGGCCTGAAATTAATTGCAGATGTGAATGCCACTGAAATGTTCGGCACAGACCTACTTTTAGTTTAACTTTTAATAGTCGGGATGAAAACTTTTCTTAGACATGTTATTAAATGCAGTCACTAAAAACAGGTGTGATTTCATGTAGGCGAAGATTAGCTAGACAGCTGGCTCTACTTGGCACTGGAGGAGGCAGTGATTTTATTTAATTGGGAAGTTATGGTTCTGTACAGTTTTAACAATTTTACTGTAGAAAAAATTCTCCTTATCAGAACTGCTGTGCTGAAACAATATTTCTCTGGGATGGCTGAATTCAGAGAAATGGAAAATGCAGCATTGTCATGTTTCATTGCAATAAAACAGTCTTTGCTTTAGATGAGTTGTGCATTCTATTTCTGGTCTCTGGAAATCAAATTAACTTCTTCCAAAGTTAGTAATCTTGAAATTGGCAAGTTTTGATTTATTCTACAGCTGAAAGAGAAGGATCCTGCTTCTTTTCAAAAGAAAAAAAAATTACCGATGAAATAGTTGATATGAATGCTAGGATTAAGTACTTTATGACACAAGGTACTTACTTCCATTGAAGGTGCATTGCAGTGTACTTTAGGCTAAAAATAGGCAGATGTTCTTGCTTTGTAAGTTCACTATGGCATGGTGTTACATCGTGAAACAAGTCCCAGGTTTGATCCCTGCGCTGCTAAAAATTAGCTGAACTCGCCTTGGATGGTGGTCGGGGCACTAAATTGGCTTTGTCGCTCGTGAGTTGGGGAGGCTGAAACGCGTCAGGATTCCTGCTCCTGATTGCTATGCTTGGTGTCAGTGCACATATCAGGACCTTGTTTAGGGGCAGACATTGGTTTGGCTCTGATTTAGTCAAATAGTCTGCAACTCACTGTCATGACTCACTGATGAATAGTATCTTTGCTGAGATACTGGAGTGATCATCATCCACGGGGCTCTACCCCAGCAAAAAATCAACATTTTCAGAGGGGAGAACAAATTGGCTTTTGTGCACAATTTGATGAGAATTGATTTTGCGCTCCCCCTCCCCCCGACTGAACCATAAAGATGCAATATTGTATCAAGTTTTTTTCTTTCTTTAGTTTCCTCTAACTTCCAAACGTTTTATCTTTCGCAGTCGCGCCTGATACAATTAACAACCATGTGAAAACATGTAGAGAGGAACAGAAGAACCTGCACTTTTTTGCCCCAGAATATGGAGGTAAGCAACAATTCACATGCTTCAATAGTAACAATGTGGATTTTTAACATTCGAGTAAATCACCCATGCTTGCAAATAGGTTGTTTCATTGCTATATCCCATCCATCAGACTCCGTTAATTTAGATTTTTCTTCCTCTTGCCTTGGAGGAAAATTCCTACAAAAGTGGAGTGAGCAAATGCAGTGTGCTACTGCACATGGGATATCGCTGAATTTTTTTTGTATTTTGTAGGGATGTCAGCTATTGTATTTTTGTTACTTAACTAATGTGTGACATCAACAAGATGATGAGCTGTGGTATTGTATATATGTCCCACTTGTGGCTCTGATTTGTGATCTACTTAATGCTTACACTCGAGTTACGTCAATTCACTTGTGGGACATAAATAGTCTGCCATTGCTCCACATTACAGATCTTTTTTCCCTTTCCCTCCCCCATTCTGTTAACCATGAACCTTCCTGTAGACAGTTAGATTGGGATCATTCACTGGGAGTGGGAATTGACACATGATTTTTTGCTGTTTTGTATAAATTATGGACTATAGCCTTGGTGTTTCCTCGCAAAACAATTAGATTTTTACAGTGCTCGTTAATTTTATGCAGTTCTCTTGGTCCGACATCAAACGTTTTTAACGGTTGATGCACTTGTCTAATTTTCCTGAAACCTATTCTAATCTAACATAAGAGTGCTCCGATTCAACCCCAACCTTGTCATTAAACCTGTTGACATGGGTGGCGCTGTTGTTGTTTGGTGAGCCGACCTCAACCTTGCAGAGGCTGATCGCAAACTCTGACACCTCCTCCTACCTTCCCCTGGACCGTGACCCCATCATCATCATCATCATAGGCAGTCCCTCGGAATCGAGGAAGACTTGCTTCCACTCTTAACATGAGTTCTTAGGTGGCTGAACAGTCCAATACGAGAACCACACTCTTGTCACAGGTGGGATAGATAGCCATTGAGGGAAGGGGTGGGTGGGTCTGGTTTGCCGCACGCTCTTCCTGCTGCCTGCGCTTGATTTCTGCATGCTCTCGGCGACGAGACTCAATGCTCAGCGCCCTCCCGGATGCGCTTCCTCCACTTAGGGTGGTCTTTGGCCAGGGTCTCCCAGGTGTCAGTGGGGATGTTGCACTTTTTGAGGGTGTATTTGTAACATTTCCACTGCCCACCTTTGGATTGTTCGCCGTGAAGGAGTTCCGAGTGGAGCGCTTGCTTTGGGAGACTCGTGTCTGGCATGCGAACTATGTGGTCTGCCCAGTAGAGCTGATCAAGTGTGGTCAGTGCTTCGATGCTGGTGATGTTGGCCTGGTCGAGGACGCTAATGTTGGTGCGTCTGTCCTCCCAGAAGATTTATAGGATTTTGCAGAGATGTCATTGGTGGTATTTCTCCAACGACTTGAGGTGTCTATTGTACATGGTCTATGTTTCTGAGCCATACAGGAGGGCGGGTATTACTACAGCCCTGTAGACCGAGCTTGGTGGCAGTTTTGAGGACCTGGCCTTCAAACACTCTTTTCCTCAGGCGGCCGAAGGCTGCACTGGCGCACTGGAGGCGGTGTTGGATACAAACATAGAAAATAGGTGCAGGAGTAGGCCATTCGGCCCTTCGAACGAGCCTGCACCGCCATTCAATGAGTTCATGGCTGAACATGCAACTTCAGTACCCCATTCCTGCTTTCTCGCCATACCCCTTGATCCCCCTAGTAGTAAGGACTACATCTAACTCCTTTTTGAATATATTTAGTGAATTGGCCTCAACAACTTTCTGCGGTAGAGAATTCCACAGGTTCACCACTCTCTCGGTGAAGAAGTTTCTCCTCATCTCGGTCCTAAATGGCTTACCCCTTATCCTTAGACTGTGACCCCTGGTTCTGGACTTCCCCAACAATGGGAACATTCTTCCTGCATCTAACCTGTCTAAATCCGTCAGAATTTTAAACGTTTCTATGAGATCCCCTCTCATTTTTCTGAACTCCAGTGAATACAAGCCCAGTTGATCCAGTCTTTCTTATATGTCAGTCCCGCCATCATCATTGATGCCTGCTCTTGTCGAGACTCAATGCTCAGCGCTCTCCCGGATGCGCTTCCTCCACTTAGGGTGGTCTTTGGCCAGGGTCTCCCAGGTGTCAGTGGGGATGTTGCACTTTTTGAGGGTGTATTTCTAACATTTCCACTGCCCACCTTTGGATCGTTCGCCGTGAAGGAGTTCAGAGTGGATATGGGAAGTGGCACACGTTGTCCAGAGCCGTGCCGTGGATCTTGATGACTGGGGGACAGTGCTGTGTGGTGAGGAGAGGCTGGTGGAGGACCTTTGTCTTGCTGATGTTTAGCATGAGGCCCATGCTTTTGTACGCCTCAGTAAATACGTCGACTATGTCCTGGAGGTCAGTCTCTGTGCGCAGACGCAGGCATCGTCGCGCGTACTGTAGCTCGACGACAGAAGTTGGGATGGTCTTGGTCCTGGCCTGGAGACGGCGAAGGTTGAGCAGGTTCCCATTGTTTCTGTAGTTTAGTTCCACTCCAGCGGGGAGCTTATCGACTGTGAGGTGGAGCATGGCAGCAAGGAAGATTAAGAGGGTTGGGGCGATGATGCAGCCCTGTTTGACCCCGGCCCGGACGTGGATTGGGTCTATAATGGATCCGTTGGTAAGGATCACGGCCTGCATGTCGTCGTGGAGCAGGCGGAGGATGGTGACGAACTTTTGGGGGCATTTAAAATGGAGGAGAACGCTCCATAGACCCTCGCGGTTGACAGTGTCAAAGGCCTTTGTAAGGTTGAAGGCGGCCATGTATAAGGCTGGCGCTGTTCCCTGCATTTTTCCTGCAGCTGTTGCGCTGCAAAAATCATGTCCGTTGTGCCCCATAGGGGACAAAAGCCGCACTGTGACTCCAGGAGGAGCTCCTCAGTAACAGGGAGAAGACGGTTGAGGAGGACTTTATCGACGACTTTCCCAGTGGCTGATAACAGGAAGATCCCTCTGTAGTTGCCGCAGTCGGACTTGTCCCCTTTTTTAAAGATGGTCACGATCACTGCATCTCACAGATCTCCCGGCATGCTCTCCTCCCTCCAGATGAGAGAGCTGAGGTCATGCATTCGCGACAGTAGTGCCTCTCCGCCATACTTCAGTGCCTCAGCAGGGATTCCATCCGCTCCCGAAGCCTTGTTGTTCTTAAGCTGTCTTATGTTTTTTTTCTACCTCGTGCTGTGTTGGGGTTTTACTGAGGTGGCGGCAAGTAGCATGCTGCGGGATGGAGTCGAGAACACTCAAGTCAAAGTCAGAGTCTCGGTTGAGGAGATCTTCGAAGTGCTCCTTCCAGCGGGCCCTGACTGCCTCGGTGTCTCTGAACATCAAGCCATAATTTCCCAGACCGTCACTGACCTCATCTCCTCTGGAGATCTTCCCTCCACAGCCACCAACCTCATAATTCCCCAACCCCGCACAGCCCGCTTCTACCTCCTTCCCAAGATCCACAAACAGGACTGCCCCGGTAGACCCATTGTTTCAGCCTGTTCTTGCCCCACAGAGCTTATTTCTTCCTATCTCGACTTTTTTTTCTCCCTTTGTCCATTCTCTTCCCACCTACATCTGCGACTCCTCCAACGCCCTCTGTCACGAACAGTTTCCAGTTTCCTGGCCCCAACTGTCTGCGTTTCACCATGGACGTCCAATCCCTCTACACTTCCAGCCCCATCAGGATGGCCTGAGGGTGCTCCACTTCCTCGATCAGAGGCCCAACCAGTCCCCAGCCACCACCACCCTCATCTGCCTGGCTGA
This sequence comes from Pristiophorus japonicus, assembly GCF_044704955.1. Lineage (NCBI taxonomy): Eukaryota > Metazoa > Chordata > Chondrichthyes > Pristiophoridae > Pristiophorus > Pristiophorus japonicus. Next base: position 19,804,954 of record NC_091985.1, read on the forward strand.
ACTTGTTCTCACATTGAACAACTTCTCCTTTAACTCCACTCACTTCCTCACTATGCCTGCCTTTTTGTGGGATATGTGGAACATTCTTTGTTCCGGTCCTACTCTGGTCCCCTCCCTCACCTTTTTTTTCTGGTACATTGATTATGTCAGTGCTGTTTCCTGCTCTCGTCCTGAACTAGAAAATTTCATTCACTTTCCTTCCAATGTCCACCCTTCCCTCACCTTAGCGTGATCCATCTCCGACTCTTCCCTTCCCTTCCTTGACTTCTCTATCTCCATTTCTGGGGATAGGCTATTGATCAGTATTCACTAAGTCCACTGAGTCCCACAGCTACCTGGACTACACTTCCTCCCACCCCGCATCCTGTAAGGACTCCATTCCATTCTCCCAGTTTCTCTGTCTCTGTCGCATCTGCTCTGCCGACACCACCTTTCACACTAGTGCTTCTGACATGTCTTCCTTTTCCTTTTTCCTCAACAGGATTCCCCTCTGCCGTGGTCAACATGGCCCTCGACCATGCCCGTTCTATTTCCTGTACCTCTGCTCTCACCCCTCCCCCTTCCTCTCAGAACCACAACAGGGTTCCACTTGTCCTCACCTTTCACCCCACCAACCTCCATGTTCAACAGATCATCCTCTGCCATTTCTGCCACCTCCAACGTGATCCTACCACCAAACACGCCTTCCCCCTCCTCTCTCAGCATTCCGAAGGGACCGCTCCCTCCATGACACTCTGGTCCATTCCGCAGCCACCCCCGGCACCCCATCCCCCTTTCCATGACACCTTCTTATGCAAGCGCCCTTCCCACTACCCAAATACTCCTCCCAGGTGAAACAATGATTTACTTGTACTTCTTTCAATTAAGTATACTGTATTCACTGCGCATGATGTGGTCTCCTCTACTTTGGGGAGACCAAACGCAGATTGGGTGACCGCTTTGCGGAACACCTCCGTTCAGTCCGTAAGCGTGACCCTGAGCTTCCAGTTGCCTGTCACTTTAATTCCCTGCTCCACTCCCACTCTGACATCGCCGACCTTGGCCTCCTTCGCTGTTTTAATGAAGCTCGAGGAACAGCATCTCATCTTTTGTTTAGCCACTTTACAGCCTTCTGGACATCGAGTTCAACAATTTCAGATAACCTCTGCCCATTTTTGGCTCCCTTTCTCCTCTGCGCCCCCCACCCCCCCCGTCTTCATCTCCAGTGATGCTGGTCATTATTCCGCCTTTCACACCCAATCTGGACTAACCTTTTTCTAACTTCTGCCATTATCATTTCAATTTTGGCCCATCATCCCTTTTGTGTCTCTAATCTCGCCTGGCTTCCACCCTATCACAGACCTTCCCTTTTGTTCGTTCTTCCCCTCCCCCTTTCCGTGCTCCTTAAGAATGTTCTTTTCAAACATTCGCCAGTTCTGACGAAGGGTCATCGACCTGAAACGATAACTGTTTTTCTCTCCACAGATGCTGCCTGACGCGCTGAGATTTCCAGCATTTTCTGTTTTTATTTCAGATTCCAGCATCTGCAGTATTTTGCTTTTGTATAAGAACATAAGAATGAGGAAGCTGAGTAGTCCCCTCAAGCCTGCTCTGCTATTCCATAAGAACATGGCTGATCTTCGACCTCACATTCACTTTCCTGCTCGATCTCCATGTCCCTTGATTCTCCTAGAGTTCAAAGATCTATCTATCTCACCCTTGAATACACAACAATTCAGCATCCACAGCCCTTTAGGGTTGAGAATTCTAAAGATTCACAACCCTCTGAGTGAAGAAATTCCTCCTTATCTCAGTCTTAAATGGCTGATCACTTATTCTGAGACTGCGTCCCCTAGTTTTAGACTCTCCAGCCAGGCCAAACAACCTCTCAACATCTACCCTGTCAATCCACCTCACAATCTTATAGGTTTCAATGAGATCACCTCTCATTCTTCTAAACTCTAGAGATTATAGACCCAATCTACTCAATCTTTCCTCATAGAACAACCCTCATCCCAGGAATCAATCTCGTCAACCTTTGTTGCACTGCCTCCAAGACGAGTATATCCTTCCTCAGCTAAGGAGACCAAAACTGTGCATAGTAATAGGAATCTAAAGATTTTGTATTCCTGTTCGTTCAAACGGCACACTTTATACACCAAATCACAAATTGAATCTGTTGAAGGTAGAATGTACAACCAATGCATCTTTCCTCAAATACAATGTTCCAAGTTTACTCTGTGGCAAAGGCATCGGGTCCTCCTGAATTCAGACAGCCACCTCCTGCACTAGTCAATCTTGTTCAACGGTTATATAACTGCTACAGTATTGCCTTCGACAAAATTAATGACGAAAGCACTGAAGTCTTTGCCCATACAGATGGTGTCAATGACACCTTTAGTACAGTCACTGATGCTGTTTCCAGCTTGGTATTGATCCAAATTATCCCTAGCAAGAAACACTGGACGCACTGCTGAGCTGGATGGAACTTGTTTGTTTTAGCTCAGCAGGCTTTGCACCAGATGTAAAAATGAGGTTTTGAGCAGGCACCCTCTCCAGAGACTTTGCAAAGAATACCTTCAGTGTTGTTTCATGGCATACGACTGCTTTGTGCAGATGGCTAAAACAGAACTTCCTCTGATTCCAGTTCTAATTCAGAAGTCTCCAGTTAGACCATAGCCATACTAGTACCCATAGATTCCAGGCTTCTTAAGGCTACAGGTGACATTTCCGAGCCTGCAGTACCAATTGGCTTATCTGAAGCTATATGGGTATTTGAAGAATGGAAAAATCATCTCATTTTAATAGACAATTGAGGATGAGGACATGTGATGCTCATGAGCAGCATTGCAGAAAGTAAAAACTATTCCTCAATGTTGCTTTACCCAGGGGTTTGATTATCTCCTTCAATACTGTAATTCCTACTCTGCTTCATAACTAGTAATTGACATTCCAGAGAAACAAAGAGAGAGAAAATCAGAGAGGCAAAGCACCACAAGGACTGAATTTTAGACTTAGTTGCAAGTATCTTCAGCCAAGTCTGCCAAAATGAGGAGCTCATGAGGTAATTTGCCACTTGCCTTGAAGCCAGTCAGTCTGGTCTGAGTTTAGCAAACTAACCGATCCTTTCCAGTTTCTTTCCAAACCTATGATATGGTGAAGCAAGACTGTATTTTATTGTCAAGCACTGGAAGCTGTTGGATCATGTCTTTAAGCCAGTGAACCCGGCTGAATTTGAACCCAGATCTGAGCCTTAAAAAGACTGGTTTTCTAACACATGTGTTATCGAATCCTTCAAACTGTCTTGCATATTAGTTCCTCCTCCTTCCAAAAAGGAAACTGGACCAGAAGTTCCTTTGTTGAGGTTGGTGCTGTTTTTGTTGTTAGTAATTTAGTCATCTAATACTGATATATTCTGTCTTTTACAGCTGTAACAAATGTGACTACGGCTGTTGATATTTATTCATTTGGAATGTGCGCATTAGAGGTATGTGATAATCCATATTGGAAATTATTTTGGGGAGAAAGGGGAAATCCAGTTGAATTATATCAAATTTTGAGCTTGGCTGCATTATAGTGAAATCTGAAAAAAAAGTTGTTTTCTTTCCCCTTTTTCCCCTCATCCTCCTCCCAAACGGAGTCGCTAATTAGAAATAGTTTTGTCACTTATTAGTCTGTACAGTATGTTCAGGAATTGACGTCGAGAAAGTCTTTGTATACACGTGATATAAACAAGCTACGTTTTCTATTTCAGCCACTATCATTCATTCAGGATAGCTATCCAAGGCTGGGAACGATGGAGATTTCTATCTATTGTAAACCCAGCACCCACAAGTTGTGATTAGATTGCAGAGAGGCTTCAAGAGGATATAGACAGGCTAAGTGAGTGGGCAAGAACATAGCAAATGGAATATAATGTAGGGAAATATGAAGTGATCCACTTTGGTAGGAAGAATAGAAAAGCAGATATGTTTCAAATGGTAAGAGATTGGTAAATGCTGGTGTTCAGAGGGATCTGGGTATCCTCTTACACGGATCACTGAAAGTTAACATGCAGGTACAAATTAAATGTTGGCCTTTATTGCAAGAGGATTGAGTAAATAAGTCTTACTGCATTTATATAGCGCCCTGGTAAGACCACACCTGGAGTATTGAGTACAGTTTTGATCTCCTTACCGAAGGAAGGATATATGAACATAAGAACTAGGAGCAAGAGTAAGTCATTTGGCCCCTCGAACCATTTAATAAAATCATGACTGATCTAATCATGGACTCAGCTCCACTTCTCTGCCTGCTCCCCATAACCCTTTATTCCCTTATCGCTCAAAAATCTGGCTCTCTCCGTCTTAAATATATTCAATGACCCAGCCTCTGCAGTTTTCTGGGACAGAGAATTCCATTGATTTCCAACCCGCTGAGAAGAAATTCCTCCTCATCTCAGTTTTAAATGGGCGGCCGCTTATCCTGAGACTATGTCCCTAGTTTTAGTTTCCCCTATGACTGGAAATGTCCTCTCTGCATCCACCTTGTCGAGCCCCCTCATTATCATATATGTTTCGATAAGATCATCTCTCATTCTTCTGAACTCCAAATGAGTATCGGCCCAATCTACTCAACCTACCTTCATAAGTGATCCCCCTCATCTCCAGAATCAACCTAGTGAACCTTCTCTGAACAGCCTCCAATGTAAGTATATCCTTCCTTAAATACGGAGAGCAAAACTGTACGCAGTACTCTAGCTGTGGCCTCACCAATACCCTGTACAGTTGTAGCAGGGCTTCTCTGCTTTTATACTCTATCCCCCTTGCAATAAGGCCAACATTCCATTTGCCTTCCTGATTACTTGCTGTACCTGCATACTAACTTTGCGTGTTTCATGCACAAGGACCCTTGTACTGCAGCAAGTTGCAATTTTTCACCATTTAAATTATAATTTGCTTTTCTATTTTTTTCTGCCAAAGTGGATAACCTCACATTTTCCCACATTATATTCCATCTGACAAATTTTTGCCCACTCATTTAGCCTGTCTAGATCCATTTGCAGATTTTGTGTCCTCACAATTTGCTTTCCCACCCATCTTTGTACATCAGCAAACTTGGCTACATTACACTCAGTCCCTTCATCCAAGTCATGAAAATAGATTATAAATAGTTGAGGCCCCAACACCGATACCCGCGGCACCCCACTCGTTACTGTTTACCAACCGGAAAATTACCCATTTATCCCGACTCTCTGTTTTCTATTAGTTAGCCAATCCTCTATCCTTGCTAATGTATTCATCATCATAAGCAGCCCCTCGGAATCGAAGAAGACTTGCTTCCACTCCTAAAGTGAGTTATTTGGTGGTTGAACACGAGAGCCACAGACCCGGTCGCAGGTGGGACAGATATTTGTCGGGGCAAGGGTGGGGGTGGCACTGATTTACCACACGCTCCTTCCGCTGCCTGCACCTGACCTTTTCACGCTCGCAGCGTTGAGATTCGAAGAGCTCAATGCCCTCAAGGATGCACTTTCTCCACCTAGGGCGGTCTTCGGCCAGGGTCTCCCAGACATCAGTGTTGATGTCGCACTTTACAGGGAGGCTTTGAGGGTGTCCTTGTAACGTTTCTGCTGCCCACCTTTGGCTCGTTTGCCATGAAGGAGCTCCGCATATAGCAGTTGCTTCGGGAGTCTCGTGTCTGCAATGCGAACTACAAATGGCCTGCCCAGCGAAGCTGATGTAGAGTGGTTAGTGCTTCAATGCTGGGGATGTTAGCCTGGGCGAGGACACTGATGTTGGTGTGTCTGTCCTCCCAGGGGATTTGCAGGATCTTGCAGAGACATTGTTGGTAATATATCTCCAGCGACTTGATGTGTCTTCTGCAAGTCGTCCATGCCTCTGATCCATACAGGAGGATGTGAATTACTACAGACCTGTAGACCATGAGCTTGGTAGGTTTGAGGGCTTGGTCTGCGAACCCTCTTTTCCTCAGGCGGCTGAAGGATGCACTGGCGCACTGGAGGCGATGTTGAATTTCCGCTTCAATGTCTGCCTTTGTTGACAAGAGGCTCCCGAGGTATGGGAAGTGGTCCACGTTGTCGAGAGCCACACCGTGAATCTTGATGACTGGGGGGCAGTGCTGTGCAGCGAGGGCAGGCTGGTGGAGGACCTTTGTCTTACGGATGTTAAGCGTAAGGCCCATGCTTTCATATGCCTCAGTGAATACATTGACTGTATCCTGGAGTTCAATCTCTCAAAGTGCACAGTTCAACGACAGAGGTTTGGGTGGTCTTGGACCTGGTCTGTAAGCGGCGTAGGTTAAACAGCTTCCCACTGGTTCTGTAGTTTAGTTCCACTCCAGCGGGGAGCTTGTTGATAGTGAGGTGAGGCATGGCAGCGAGGCAGATTTAGAAGAGGGTTGGAGCAATGGCGCAGCCCTGTTTGACCCCAGTTCGGACGTAGAATGGGTCGGTCACTGATCTGTTAAGGATCACAGCCTGCATGTTGTCGTGGAGCAGGCGAAGGATGTTGACAAACTTTTGGGGGCACCCAAAACGGAGGAGGATGCTCCATAAGCCCTCATGGTCGACAGTGTCACAGGCAGTTGTAAGATCGAAAAAGGCCATGGATAAGGGCTGGCGCTGCTCCCTGCATTTATATATTACCCCCTAATATATTACCTGCTAATATATTACCCCCAACCCCGTGAACTTTTATCTTGTGCAGTAACCTTTTATGTGGCACCTTATCGAATGCCTTCTGGAAATCCAAATACCCCACATCCACTGGTTTTCCCCTTATCCACCCTGCTCATTACATCCTCAAAGAACTCCAGCAAATTTGTTCAACATGATTTCCCTTTCATAAAACAATGCTGACTCTGCTTGATTGAATTATGCTTTTCCAAATGTCCTGCTACTGCTTCCTTAATAATGGACTCGAGCATTTTCCCAACGACAGATGCTAGGCTAACTGGTCTATAATTTCCTGATTTTTGTCTGCCTCCTTTTTTAAATAATGTCGTTAGATTTGCGGTTTTCCAATCTGCTGGGACCGCCCCAGAATCCAGGGAATTTTGGTAGATTACAACCAATGCATCCAATATCTCTGCAGCCACTTCTTTTAAGACCCTAGGATGTAAGCCATCGGGTCCAGGGGACTTGTCCGCCTTTAGTCCCATTAGTTTACCGAGTACTACTACTTTAGTGATGGTGATTCTATTAAGTTCCTCCCTCCCTATTGCCCCTTAGTTATCCACTATTGGGATGTTTTTAGTGTCTTCTACCGTGAAGACCGATACAAAATAATTTGTTCAGCGTTTCTGCTATTTCCCTGTTCCCCCATTATTAATTCCCCAATCTCATCCTCTAGGGGACCAACATTTACTTTAGCCACTCTTTTCCTGTTTATGTACCTGTAGAAACTCTAACTATCTGTTTTTATATTTCGTGTCAGTTTACTTTCATAATCTATCTTTCCTCACTCTCATTTTTTAGTCATTCTTTGCTGGCTTTTAAAAGTTTCTCAATCCTCTGACCTTCCATTAGTTTTGGCCACATTGTATGCCCTTGTTTTCAATTTGATACCATCCCTTATTTCCTTAGTTAGCCACGGATGGTTAACCCTTCTCTTACAGTCTTGCCTTCTCATTGGGATATATTTTTGTTGCGTGTTATGAAGTATCTCCTTAAATGTCTGCCACTGTTCATTAACCGTCCCAAACATTTATCTATTTTCCCTGTCCACTTTAGCCAACTCTGACTTCATACCTTTGTAGTCTCCTTTATTTAAGCTTAGGACACTAGTTTGAGATCCAGCTTTCTCACCCTCCATTAAACCATTTTATGGGCACTCTTTCCTAGAGGATTCTTTACTAGTAAATCGTTTATTAATCCTGTTTCACATTACACATTACCAGATCGAAGATAGCCTGCTCCCTGGTTGGTTCCATAGAAACATAGAAAATAGGTGCAGCAGTAGGCCATTCGGCCCTTCGAGCCTGCACCACCATTCAATATGACCATGGCTAATCATGCAACTTCAGTACCTCATTCCTGCTTTCTCTCCATACCCCTTGATCCCTTTAGCCCCAAGGGCCACATCTAACATAGAAAATAGGTGCAGGAGTAGGCCATTCGGCACTTTGAGCCTGCACCACCATTCAATAAAATCATGGTTGATCATTCCCTCAGTATCCCTTTCCTGCTTTCTCTCCATACCCTTTCATCCCCTTAGCCGTAAGGCCCATATCTAGCTCCCTCTTGATGCCAGTTCATTGTATATATTCAACAACTCTCTGCGGCAGGGAATTCCACAAGTTAACAACTCTGAGTGAAGACGTTTCTCCTCATCTCTGTCCTAAATGGCCTACCCCTGATCCGAAGACTGTGTCCCCTGGTTCAGGACTTCCCCAACATCGGGAACATTCTATCCGCATCAAACCTGTCCCGTTGCGTCAGAATCTTATATGTTTCTGAGATAGAAATATAGAAAATAGGTGCAGGAGTAGGCCATTCGGCCCTTCAAGCCTGCACCGCCATTCAATAAGATCATGGATGATCATTCCCTCAGTACCCCTTTCCTATAGATCCCCTCTCATCCTTCTAAACTCCAATGTATAAAGGCCCAGTTGATCCAGTCTCGTCATATGTCAGTCCTGCCATCCCGGGAATCAGTCTGGTGAACCTTCGCTGCACTCCCTCAATAGCAAGAACGTCCTTCCTCAGATTAGGAGACCAAAACTAAACACAATATTCCAGGTGAGACGTAAGACCTGCCTGCTCCTATACTCAAATCCCCTAGCTATGAAGGCCAACATACCATTTGCTGCTTTCACCACTTGCTGTACCTGTATGCCAACTTTCAATGGCTGATGAACCATGGCACCCAGGCTTCCCCTTTTCTTAATCTGTCGGCATTCAGATAATCTGTCTTCGCGTTTTTGCCCCCAAAGTGGATAACCTCACATTTATCCATATTATACTGCATCTGCCATGCATTTGCCCACTCACCTAACCTGTCCAAGTCACCCTGCAGCCTCCTAGCATCCCCCTCACAGCTCACACCGCCACCCAGTTTACTGTCATCTGCAAACTTGGATATATTACACTCAATTTCTTCATCCAAATCATTAATGTATATTGTAAATAGCTGGGGTCCCAGCACTGAGCCCTGTGACACTCCAGTCGTCACTGCCTGCCATTCTGAAAAGGACCTGTTTATCCCAACTCTCTGCTCCCTGTCTGCCAACCAGTTCTCTATCCACGTCAGTATATTGCCCCCAATACCATGTGCTTTGATTTTGCATACCAATCTCTTGTGTGGGACCTTGTCAAAAGCCTTTTGAAAGTCCAAGTACACCACATCCACTGGTTCTCCCTTGTCCACTCTACTAGTTACATCCTCAAAAAATTCCAAAAGATCTATCGAGCATGATTTCCCCTTCATAAATCCGTGTTTACTTGGACCGATCATGTCACTGTTTTCCAAATGCGCTGCTATTTCATCCATAATAATTGATTCCAACATTTTCCCCACTACTGATGTCAGGCTAACCGGTCTATAATTACCCGCTTTCTCTCTCCCTCCCTTTTTAAAAAGTGGTGTTACATTAGCTACCCTCCAGTCCATAGGAACTGATCCAGAGTCGATAGATTGTTGGAAAATGATCACCAGTGCATCCACTATTTCTAGGGCCACTTCCTTAAGTACTCTGGGATGCAGACTATCAGGCCCTGGAGATTTATCGGCCTTCAATCCCATCAATTTCCCTAACACAATTTCCCGCCTATTAAGGATATCCTGCAGTTCCTCCTCCTCACTCGATCCTCGGTCCCCGAGTACTTCCGGAAGGTTATTTGTGTCTTCCTTCGTGAAGACAGAACCAAAGTATTTGTTCAAATGGTCTGCCGTTTCTTTGTTCCCCATTATAAATTCACCTGAATCTGACTGCAAGGGACCTACGTTTGTCTTCACTAATCTTTTTCTCTTCACGTATCTATCGAAGCTTTTGCAGTCAGTTTTTATGTTCCCGGCAAGCTTCTTCTCGTACTCTATTTTCCCCTTCTTAATTAAACCCTTTGTCCTCCTCTGCTGAATTCTAAATTTCTCCCAGTCCTCAGGTTTGTTGCTTTTTATGACCAATTTATATGCCTTTTCTTTGGATTTAACACTATCCTTAATTTCCCTTATTAGCCACGGTTGAGCCACCTTCCCCGTTTTATTTTTACTCCAGACAGGAATGTACAATTGCTGAAGTTCATCCATGTGATCCTTAAATGTTTGCCATTGCCTATCCACCGTCAACCCTTAAAGTATCATTTGCCAGTCTATTCTAGCCAATTCACGCCTCAAACCATTGAAGTTACCTTTCCTTAAGTTCAGGACCCTAGTTTCTGAATTAACTGTGTCACTCTTCATCTTAATAAAGAATTCTACCATATTATGGTCACTCTTCCCCAAGGGGCCTCGCACAACAATATTGCTAATTAGTCCTTTCTCATTACTCATCATTCAGTCTAGCATGGCCAGCTCCCTAGTTGGTTCCTTGACATCTTGGTCTTGAAAAACATCCCTAATGCACTCCAGGAAATCCTCCTCCACCGCATTGCTACCAGTTTGGTTTACCCAATCAATATGTAGATTAAAGTCACCCATGATAACTGCTGTACCTTTATTGCATTCATCCCTAATTTCTTGTTTGATGCTGTCCCCAATCTTACTACTACTGTTTGGTGGTCTGTACACAATTCCCAATAGCATTTTCTCCCACTTGGTATTCCGTAGCTCCACCCATACCGATTCCACATCATCCAAGCTAATGTCCTTTCTTTCTATTGTATTACTTTCCTCTTTAACCAGCAATGCCACCCCGCCTCCTTTTCCTTTCTGTCTATCCTTCCTAAATGTTGAATACCCCTGGATGTTGAGTTCCCAGCCTTCGTCACCCTGGAGCCATGTATCCGTGATGCCAATTACATCATAACCGTTAACTGCTTTCTGCGCAGTTAATTCGTCCACCTTATTCCGAATACTCCTTGCATTGAGGCACAGAGCCTTCAGGCTTGTCTTTCTAACATTCTTTGCCCTTTTAAAATTTTTGGTGTAATATGGCCCCTTTTGCCTTGGGTTTCTCTCCCTTTTTAATATATCTAACGAATTGGCCTCAACAACTTTCTGTGGTAGAGAATTCCACAGGTTCACAACTCTTGAGTGAAGAAGTTGCTCCTCATCTCGGTCCGAAATGGCTTTCCCCTTATCCTTAGACTCTCTCCCATGGCTCTGGAGTTCCCCAACATCGGGAACATCCTTCCTGCATCTAACCTGTCCAATCCTGTTGAAATTTTATATGTTTATATGAGATCCCCTCTCATTCATCTAAATTCCATTGAATACAAGTCTAGTCGATCCAATCTTTCTTCATATGTCCTTCCTGTCATCCCAGGAATCAGTCTGGTGAACCTTCGCTGCACTCCCTCCAATAGCAAGAATGTCCTTCCTCAGATTAGGAGACCAAAACTGTACACAGTATTCAAGTGTGGCCTCACCAAGGCCCTGTACAACTGTAGTAACACCTCCCTGCTCAAATCCTGTCGCTATGAAGGCCAACATGCCATTTGCCTACTGTACCTGTATACCAACTTTCAATGACTGATGTACCATGACACCCAGGTCTCGTTGCACCTCCCTTTTACTAATCTGTCACCATTCAGATAATCTGCCTTCCTGTTTTTACCGCCAAAATGGATAACCTCACATTTATCTACATTATACTGCATCTGCCATGCATTTGCCCATTCACCTAACCTGCCAAGTCACCCTGCAGCCTCTTAGCATCCTCCTCACAGCTCAAACTGCCACCCAGCTTAGTGTCATCTGCAAACTTGGAGATATTACATTCAATTCCTTTGTCTAAATCATTAATGTATATTGTAAATAGCTGGGGTCTCAGCACTGAACCTTGCGGTACCCCACTAGTCACTGCCTGCCATTCTGAAAAGGACCAGTTTATTCCTACTCTTTGCTTCCTGTCTGCCAACCAGTTCTCTATCCACCTCAGTACCTTACCCCAAATACTATGTGCTTTAATTTTGCACACTAATCTCTTGTGTGGGGCCTTTTGAAAGTCCAAATACACCACATCCACTGGTTCTCCCTTGTCCACTCTACTAGTTACATCCTCAAAAAAAATTCTAGAAGATTTGTCAAGCATGAATTCCCTTTCATAAATCCATGCTGACTTGGACCGATCCTATCACTGCTTTCCAAATGCACTGCTATTACATCTTTAATAATTGATTCCAACAATTTCCCCACCACCGATGTCCGGTTAACCGGTCTATAATTCCCTGTTTTCTCCCTCTTTTTTAAAAAAGTGGGGTTACATTAGCTACCCTCCAGAGTCTCTAGAATGTTGGAAAATGACCACCAATGCATACACTATTGCTTGGGCCTCTTAAGTGCCCTGGGGATTTATCGGCCTTCCATCCCATCAATTTCCCTAACATTTGTTATGATTATGTAGCACAATTTGCAACATACTGTTCAAGGAAACTATCCCGGATACATTTTATGAACTCTTCCTCAAGGCTACCCTGGTCAATTTGCTTTGTCCAATCAATATGATGGTTAAAATCGCCTATGATTATTGGCTTCCTTTTTTGCAAGCCACCATTATTTCTTGATTTATACTCCATCCAACAGTTAGGTCTGCAGACTATGCCCACCAGTGACTTATTCCCCTTATTATTCCTTATCTCCACCCAAACTGATTCAACATCTTGATCTGAGCCAATATCGTTTCTCACTAATGCACTGATTTCATCCTTTATTAACAGTGCTACCCCACTTCCTTTTCCTTTCTGTCTGTCCTTCCTAATTGCCAAATACCCCTGAATATTTAGTTCCCAATCTTGGTCACCTTGCAATCATGTCTCTGTAATGGCAATCAGATCATACCCATTATTTCTATTTGTACCGTCAACTCATCTATTTTGTCATGAATGCTGCGTGCATTCAGATAAAGAGCTTTTAAATTTGTTTTTTTCACCATTTTTTTCCTGCTTTGACCCCACTTTCTGATTCACCTTTATGTTTATACATTCTGTCCCTTCCTGGCAGGCTCTGGTTTTCATTCCCCCAGTGCTACCCTGCTCTATTGCATTCTTCTTTGACTTTTTAAATTTTTGCTCACCTGAATCTTCCCCCGCCTGCCACCTAATTAATTTGAAGCCCCCTCTACAACCCTAGTTATTAGATTCACCAGGACCCTAGTGTCTAGGTGAAGACACGGTCTAAGTGGAGCTCGTCCGAACAGAACAGCTACCTCTTATTCCAGTACTGATGCCAGTCCCACGAACCAAAACCCATTTTTCCCACACCAGTCTTGAACCACGTGTTTAACTCTCTGATTTTAAATTTAACCTATGCAAATTTGCTCGTGGCTCAGGTAGTAATCGAGATTATTACCTGTTTGGTTCTCCTTTTTAATTTATATACTTGCCCTAGGGAGTGCAACGAAGGATCACCAGACTGATTCATAAGAACATAAAAAATAGGAGCAGGAGTAGGCCATAAGGCCCCTCGAGCCTGCTCCGCCATTTAATAAGATCATGGCTGATCTGATCATGGACTCAGCTGTACTTCCCTGCCCGCTCCCCATAACCATTTACTCCCTTATCGCTCAAAAATCTGTCTCTCTCTGCCTTAAATATATTCAATGACCTAACTTCCACAGCTCTCTGGGCCAGAGAATTCTATAGATTTACAACCCTCAGAGAAGAAATTCCTCTCCATCCCAGTTTAAAATGGGTGGCCCTTTATTCTGAGACTATGTCCCCTAGTTTTAGTTTCCCCTATGAGTGGAAATATCCTCTCTGCATGGGTGGGGCTTGTCCTACAAGGAGAGATTGAGTACACTAGGACTATATTCTCTCAAGTTTAGAAGAATGAGAGGTAATCTCATTGAAACATACAATTTTTTTTACAGGGCTTGACAGGGTAGATGCAGTTTTCCCTGGCAGGGGAGCCTAGAACCAGGCGTCACATCTCAGAATAAGGGGCCCAAGTTTCCACATGATTTGCGCCTGATTTTTAGGAGCAACTGGTGGAGAACGAACTATTTTAGAAATTGCAATTCTCCACATTTTTTTTTCTGCAGTTCTAGTCAGGTAGAACAGTTCTAGTTTAGAACAGAATTTTTTCTTCACTGACTCCTGATTTGAAAGTTTCCACAGTGAAAACGTACTCCAAACTAAAGTAGAATGGAGCCAGTGAAGATTTTTGTAGAACTGAAAAAACCTGTTCTACACATTAAAAAATCAGGCGCAGGTTACAAATTAGGCGTCCAGAACGAGGTGGGGGGGAGGGGGGGGACTCATTAAATTCGACAATAAATCCTTATTTATACTTCTACAAATATTATACAAATAAATCCAACCTGAATAAACATTTATAAGCCAAGAAAAAATAAACCATCTTCCTACCTGTGTGAAAGTGCTTCAACCAGGGAGAATTCTGCAGCCGTTCGTGTTGCTGAGCGGTGGGGGGGGGGGGGGGGGGGAGGGGAACAGAACAGAACAGGAGCGCGGGTCGGTTCGGGGGGGGGGGGTGCGGGAGGGTAACAGGAGCGCGGGTCGGGGGGGGGCGTGTCTCAGGGTGGGGGGGGGGAGCGGGTGTCTGGTCGGCGGGGGGGGGCGGGCGCAGGCGCAGGAGCTGGCCGTGGGATGAGCCCCAGTGAGGCCATTCAGCCAGGGCGAGGGGGTGCGTGCTTCGGGCCCCTCCCACACAGTTCGGTGCCTGGAGCTACTGCACTTGCGTGCCGACTGTAGCGCGCATGTGCAGAGGTCCCGACACTGTTTTCTGCGCCGGGACCTGGCTCCGCCCCCCCACAGCTCGTGCTGGCTGCGCCGAGGGCCAGAGGACCTGTAAGTAGGTGGAGAATACCGAGGATTTTTTTAGGCGCAAAAAACGGGCGTGGAAACTTGGGCCCAAGGTGTCAGCCATTTAGGACTGAGATGAGGAGAAATTTCTTCATTCAAAGGATGATGAATCTATGGAATTCTCTACCTCAGGGCTGTGCAGGCTCAGTCGTTGAGTATATTCAAGAAAGAGATCGATAGATTTTTGAATATTAAGGGAATCAAGGTATATGCGATAGTGCAGGAAATTAGAGTTGAGGTCGATGATCAGCCATGATCTTATTGAATGGTGGAGCAGGCTCGAGGGGCCGAATGGCCTTTTCCTGCTCCTGCTCCTATTTCTTATGTTCTTATCATAGTAAGCTTCCTCCAGTAGTCAGCCCACAAGTGACTGATTTCCAGCATGCTCTTTATTGACATGAGAAATGGGAAGCTGTGCTCGGTGACAGTCTGGTTGTTACATTTTATTTTCTTCGTAAGGTTTTCTGGGATAGCACTTAATTTCTCCATCTCTTCTGCCCCTCATAAAATTGTCTCCTAAAAATTCAGAGCTCCCATGAGAGTTATATGCACCCTCTAGTGTAGCACTAAGCCATATCGGTCATAAAGTCCCAGTTTGATCTGAGCTGGACAGTGGTAGGGTACTATATTTGGCCTTAGGAAATGGCAAGAGCAGCCAATGTTCCTGCTCCTGATTTTCTTCAGTGACACCACTGTACATGAAAAGTGCATATGTGTGGATAATGGGTGAGAAACCCCATGGTTGAATAACTCAGTCACTCGCTGTTGGTGACCCACTGGATGGCTGCTGACATATAAAGCTACATGCTAGACAAGTGCAGGGTGAAAAAGAGTTATTCAGATCAATAACTGAATTAGCACCATAAATGTGACAGCTGTTTTATCGCAATTTAACTCTCGAGGTCGGACTGGTAGGACTGATTCTTACAACAATATTGGACTGCTGAAAGAAATTGGGAATTATCTTGGGTATAAATTTTGAACTTGGTTGAAACGTGATGAACACTTATCATGAAGTCCGTTATGTAGATTTTGTGAGTTGCAAGTGTGTCCGTTGGGGGTGTAACTTGAGATCGAATGTAATTTCAGGGGGTGGGGGGATAGAGAATGGAAGGACAATCGGGTGCAAATTTCATATTGATGATCATCGCTGTTTTTCACAGTAGTTGAAGTAGATTTTTGTCTGTTTTGTGTGAATCCATCCGTCACTGCTGGCTTTTGATGTTCTAGATGGCAGTATTGGAGATCCAGGGTAATGGAGAATCATCATACGTGTCGCAAGAAGCAATCAATAATGCAATTCAGTCACTTGAAGACACTCTGCAAAGAGTAAGTATTGCACCAATTCTACTGCAAAAACTGAAGACTCACTTATTCAACTGTTTGAGCATAAAGCCCTGGAATTCAGATCCAGCTTGGCTGAAGTTTGCATTTTCGTTTTCCTTGGACTGAGAATTTTCCGGGTACATCACTAAACAGCCTTGAGGATTAGTTTAGGCAGATGCTATGCTTTGGGATCTCCCCTCTCTTCTTTTCCCTTTTACTTCTCAACAGTTTGCTTCAGAAATGAAACAAATCTGTCCATCCCAACCAAATGCCGGGGCATACAGAAAGGAGCGAGTTCAGACCTGCACACTTGAGCTGAAGGCTGCTAGTTTATTGAGCTGTAGCTCCAGCTTGCACTGTTCAGTAAGCTAAAGTCTGACCTTTCTTGGGTTTCATTTTGTTTTCACGACATGCTATCGTAGTAACAGGAGGATATCTTGAATTACTGGTTTGCAAGTTACCACTAGCAAACTATTCTCATTTTCAAATATGTAAATGGATTGAAGTTCATTCCCTATTAAAGGTTTTTCAACGTCCCCTCTTAATACTGAAGATTCTACTATGAAATTCCTTTCTTTGAAAATATCACTGTTGCACACATTGGCTTGGACTCTAATTTTGAGAACAACCAACATCAGTTGCCTGTTTGGTTCAGGCTGTTCCAGTAGCAAATACCGGCCAGATTTATCTCAAAATTCAAATCTCACTTTTGTAATATGGAGTAAAAATGAGTTTTAAGAGATTATTATATAAAGTGGCTACGCACTTGACCGTGATTTTTGCCTTTATTACTTTTAATGCTAGTCGATCTGTGACATAGCGTGGGCAATGCTGTCTTCAGGTCAAATAAGGTAAGAGGATGATGGAAAAATTGCACCAAGGCCAAGGAGAAGGGCAGGAATAGAATGGGAGAAACTGCTTTGCAGGGTGGGGAGGGGGTTTCGGAAAAGCGCCTCAGAGGTTGGGGGTAAAGTATCTGCAAGGGGAGAATGCATATTTTTAAAAACTTCATTGGCCCAGACGGTTAGAAATTTTAATAGGCCCCAGTGAATGTATCTTGCAAATAATGCCAATCTGTGTTCTTCTTGGGTCAGCACGGAGATGTTTGTGACAGTATTTGCATTTATGCAACCGCAGTATTAATTGTGTTAGATGCGCATGTTGGAACTGGGCAGTTTCGGATTGTGGAGCTACAGATCCTTTGATGCAATTGAAATGTATATTTTTTAAATGCAGCTTCAGCTCCTTCTCTGCGTGCACGGAGATACTATTGTTGTAAAACTTTGTGGCTGGGGAAACAAATATACTGAAGTATATGTAATATATGCACCTGTGAGTATGCTCACAGGTTTGTAGAGCTGTTGCATTGTGAGTGGCTTAGCCAGTCATGTGATATTCACAACTCAAAGCCCCAGTCAGTTGAGTCTAGGTCATCCACGATGAGGTATGCAGTTGTGAGCCTCGTGGATAAACTGGTAATGTGTAACATAGAAGCATTGAAAATAGGTGCAGGAGTAGGCCATTTGTCCCTTTGAGTCTGCACCACCACTCAATAAGATCATGGCTGATCATTCCCTCAGCACCCCTTTCCTGCTTTCTCTCCATACCAGTTGATCCCTTTAGCCGTAAGGGCCATATCCAATTCCCTCTTGAATATATCCAATGAATTGGCATCAACAACTCTCTGCGGTAGGGAATTCCATAGGTTAACAACTCTCTGAGTGAAGAAGTTTCTCCTCATCTCAGTCTTAAATGGCCTACCCCTTCCCCTAAGACTGTGTCCCCTGGTTCTGGACTTCCCCAACATTGGGAACATTCTTCCCGCAGCTAACCTGTCCAGTCCCGTCAGAATCTTATGTTTCTATGAGATCCCCTCTCATCCTTCTAAACTCCAGTGTATAAATGCCCAGTTGGTCCAGTCTCTCCTCATATGTCAGTCTCGCCATGCCTGGAATCAGTCTGGTGAACCTTCGCTGCACTCCCACAATAGCAAGAACGTCCTTCCTCAGATTAGGAGACCAAAACTGAACACACTATTCCAGGTGAGGCCTCACCAAGGCGCCCTGTATAACTGCAGTAAGACCTCCATGCTCCTATACTCAAATCCTCAAGCTGTGAAGGCCATCATACCATTTGCCGCCTTCACCGCCTGCTATACCTGCATGCCAACTTTCAATGAATGATGAACCATGACACCCAGGTCTCATTGCACCTCCCCTTTTCCTAATCTGCCGCCATTCAGATAATATTCTGCCTTCGTGTTTTTGCCCCCAAAGTGGATAACCTCACATTTATCCACATTATACTGCATCTGCCATGCATTTGCCCACTCACCTAACCTGTCCAAGTCACCCTGCAGCCTCTTAGCATCCTCCTCACAGCTCACACCGCCACCCAGCTTAGTGTCATCTGCCAACTTGGAGATATTACACTCAATTCAGTGATAGAGGATTCAATTGTAAGGGGAATAGATAGGCGTTTCTGCGGCCGCAACCGAGACTCCAGGATGGTATGTTGCCTCCCTGGTGCAAGGGTCAAGGATGTCTCAGAGCAGGTGCAGGACATTCTGAAAAGGGAGGGTGAACAGCCAGTTGTCGTGGTGCATATAGGTACCAATGACATAGGTAAAAAAACGGGATGAGGTCCTATGAGACGAATTTAGGGAGCTAGGAGTTAAATTAAAAAGTAGGACCTCAAAAGTAGTAATCTCAGGATTGCTACCAGTGCCACGTGCAAGTCAGAGTAGGAATCGCAGGATAGCTCAGATGAATATGTGGTGCAGATGGGAGGGACTCAAATTCCTGGGACATTGGAACCGGTTCTGGGGGAGGTGGGACCAGTACAAACTGGATAGTCTGCACCTGGGTAGCACCGGAACCAATGTCCTCGGGGGAGTGTTTGCTAATGCTGTTGGGGAGGAGTTAAACTAATATGGCAGGGGGATGGGAACCGATGCAGGGAGACAGAGGGAAATAGAATGGGGGCAGAAGCAAAAGATAGAAAGGAGAATAGTAAAAGTGGAGGGCAGAGAAACCCAAGGCAAAAAGCATAAAGGGCCACATTACAGCAAAATTCTAAAGGGGCAAAGTGTGTTAAAAAGACAAGCCTGAACGCTCTGTGCCTCAATGCGAGAAGTATTCGGAATAAGGTGGATGAATTAACTGCGCAGATAGCATTTAACGGATATGATGTGATTGGCATCACGGAGACATGGCTCCAGGGTGGCCAAGGCTGGGAACTCAATCCATGGGTATTCAACATTTAGGAAGGATAAACTGAAAGGAAAAGGAGGCGGGGTGGCGTTGCTGGTTAAAGAGGAAATCAATGCAATTGTAAGGAAAGACAATTGTAAAGAAAGACAGATGTGGAATCGGTATGGGTGGAGCTGTGGAATTCCAAAGGGCAGAAAACGCTAGTGGGAGTTGTGTATAGACCACCAAATTGTAGTCGTGAAGTTGGGGACAGCATCAAACAAGAAATAAGGGATGTGTGCAATAAAGGTACAGCAGTAATCATGGGCGACTTCAATCTACATATTGATTGGGCTAACCTAACTGGTAGCAATGTGGTGGAGGAGGATTTCCTGGAGTGTATTAGGGATGGTTTTCTCTACCAATATGTCAAGGAACAAACCAGGGAGCTGGCCATCCTAGGCTGGGTGATGTGTAATGAGAAGGGACTAATTAACAATCTTGTTGTGCGAGGCCCCTTGGGGAAAAGTGACCATAATATGGTAGAATTCCTTATTAAGATGGAGAGTGACACAGTTAATTTGGAAACTAGGGTCCTGAACTTAAGGAAAGGTAACTTTGACGGTATGAGGCATGAATTGGCTAGAATAGACTGGCACAGGATACTTAAAAAGTTGACGGTGGATAAGCAATGGCAAACATTTAAAGATCACATGGATGAACTTCAGCAATTGTGCACCCCTGTCTGGAGTAAAAATAAAACGGGGAAGGTGGCTCAACCGTGGCTAACAAGGGAAATTAAGGATAGTGTTAAAGCCAAGGAAGAGGCATATAAATTGGCTAGAAAAAGCAACAAACCTGAGGACTGGGAGAAATTTAGAATTCAACAGAAGAGGACGAAGGGTTTAATTAAGAGGGGGAAAATAGAGTACGAGAGGAAGCTTGCAGGGAATATAAAAACTGACTGCAACAGCTTCTATAAATATGTGAAGAGAAAAAGATTAGTAAAGACAAACGTAGGTCCCTTGCAGTCAGATTCAGGTGAATTTATAATGGGGAACAAAGAAATGGTAGACCAATTGAACAAATACTTCGGTTCTGTCTTCACGAAGGAAGACACAAATAACCTTCCGAATGTACTAGGGGACAGTGGGCCTAGTGAGAAGGAGGAACTGAAAGATACCCTTATTAGTTGGGAAATTGTGTTAGGGAAATTGATGGGATTAAAGGCCGATAAATCCCCGGGGCCTGATAGTCTGCATCCAAGAGTACTTAAGGAAGTAGCCCTAGAAATAGTGGATGCATTGGTGATCATTTTCCAACAGTCTATCGACTCTGGATCAGTTCCTATGGACTGGAGTGTAGCTAATGTAACACCACTTTTTTTTAAAAAAAAGGAGGGAGAGAAAACTGGTAATTATAGACCGGTTAGCCTGACATCAGTAGTGGGGAAAATGTTGGAATCAATCATTAAGGATCAAATAGCGGCACATTTGGAAAGCAGTGACAGGATCGGTCCAAGTCAGCATGGATTCATGAAAGGGAAATCCATGAATTCCCCCCTAGAATTTTTTGAGGATGTAACTAGCAGAGTGGATAAGGGAGAACCAGTGGATGTGGTGTATTTGGACTTTAAAAAGGCTTTTAACAAGGTCCCGCACAAGAGATTGGTGTACAAAATCAAAGCACATGGTATTGGGGGTAATGTACTGGCGTGGATAGAGAACTGGTTGGCAGACAGGAAGCAGAGAGTCGGGATAAACTGGTCCTTTTCAGAATGGCAGGCAGTGACGAGTGGAATGCCGCAGGGCTCAGTGCTGGAACCCCAGCTCTTTACAATATACATTAACGATTTGGATGAGGGAATAGAGTGTAATATCTCCAAGTTTGCAGATGACACTAAACTGGGTGGCGGTGTGAGCCGTGAGGAGGACGCTAAGAGGCTGCAGGGTGACTTGGACAGGCGAGGTGAGTGGGCAAATGCATGGCAGATGCCGTATAATGTGGATAAATATGAGGTTATCCATTTTGGGGGCAAAAACATGAAGGCAGAATATTATCTGAATGGCGGCAGATTAGGAAAAGGGGAGGTGCAATGAGACCTGGGTGTCATGGTTCATCAGTCACTGAAAGTGGACATGCAGGTACAGCAGGCGGTGAAGAAGGCAAATGGTATGTTGGCCTTCATAGCTCGGGGATTTGAGTATAGGAGCAGGGAGGTCTTAATGCGGTTGCACAGGGCCTTAGTGAGGCCTCACCTGGAATATTGTATTCAGTTTTGGTCGCCTAGTCTGAGGAAGGATGTTCTTGCTATTGAGGGAGTGCAATGAAGGTTCACCAGACTGATTCCAGGGATGGCTCGGCTGTCATATGAGGAGAGACTGGATCAATTGGGCCTTTATTCACTGGAGTTTAGAAGGATGAGAGGGGATCTCATAGAAACATGTAAGATTCTGACGGGACTAGACAGGTTAGATGCGGGAAGAATGTTCCCGGTGTTGGGGAAGTCCAGAATCAGGGGACATAGTCTTAGGATAAGGGGTAGCCCATTTAGGACTGAGATGAGGAGAAACTTCTTTAGTGAGTTGTTAACCTGTGGAATTCCCTACCGCAGAGAGTTGTTGATGCCAGTTCATTGGATATATTCAAGAGGGAGTTGGATATGGATCTTATGGTTAAGGGGATCAAGGGGTATGGAGAGAAAGCAGCAAAGGGGTACTGAAGGAATGATCAGCCATGATCTTATTGAATGGTGGTGCAGGCTCGAAGGGCCGAATGGCCTACTTCACCTATTTTCTATGTTAATTCCTTCATCTAAATCATTAATGTATATTGTAAATAGCTGGGGTCCCAGCACAGCCTGCGGCACCCCACTAGTCACTGCCTGCCAATCTGAAAAGGACCCGTTTATCCCGACTCTCTGCTTCCTGTCTGCCAACCACTTCTCTATCCACGTCAATACATTACCTCCGATACCATGTGCTTTGATTTTGCACACCAATCTCTTGTGTGGGACCTTGTCAAAAGCCTTTTGAAAGTCCAAATACACCACATCCACTGGTTCTCCCTTGTCCACTCTACTAGTTACATCCTCAAAATTGTAGAAGATTTGTCAAGCATGATTTCCCTTTCATCGATCCATGCTGACTTGGACCGATCCTGTCACTGCTTTCCAAAAGCACTGCTATTTCATCTTTAATAATTGATTCCAACATTTTCCCCACTACTGATGTCAGGCTAACCGGTCTATAATTACCCGTTTTCCCTTTCCCTCCCCTTTTTTAAAAAGTGGTGTTACATTAGCTACCCTCCAGTCCCGAGGAACTGATCCAGAGTTGATAGACTGTTGGAAAATGATCACCAATGCATCCACTATTTCTCGAGCCACTTCCTTAAGTACTTTGGGATGCAGACTATCGGGCACTATTGCAGATTTATCGGCCTTCAATCCCATCAATTTCCCTAACATAATTTCCTGACTAATCAGGATTTCCTTCGGTCCTCCTTCTCGCTCGACCCTTGGTCCCCTAGTATTTCCGGAAAGTTATTTGTGTCTTCCTTCGTTACTAAACCAACCAGTTCTTAATAGCAATGTGTTGCTATGAAATCTTAAACAAAGAACCCATGAAGCAAATACATTACACGAGGCATGACTCCACATGTGGTTAAATGTTTACCCTGATGGCGACCAAGTCACAGATCTAAAATACAAGTGCTGCATTCTCTGTGTAAGGTGCAATAGTTTGTCTACTTGAAGTGTGTAAGAGCTGAGTCACACCAAAAGCTCTGAATCAATCAACAACAAGCCAATAAATATTAAGTTTGATTTTTTTTGTTTTAAAACAATGATAGATTTAGAAATTTTCATCAACTGACCATTTTTAGGCTGTTTTTGTTTGCTTTACTCGCATGCATTAGTAAATATGCTAATGAAAGATGTATTTGGACTTTATTTTCCCCAATTTTTGTTAACCTGTCCCCATTATTGTGTTTCCTTCTCGAGGACCACGAGTTGTGAGCTTCTATTAAACAGTTTACCATCCAGTTTTGTTATTTAACCCCCTCACAGCCAAGTGCTGCTGCAGTGCTGTTATGTATTTGCTTCATGGCTTCAAAAATTCATAGCAACACATTGCTATCAAGGGCTAGTTGGTTTATTAATAAAGGTTTAACAATCAAATTACACATTACGAATTCATCCACTAGGCTCACAACTGCCTACCTCATCGTGGATGACCTACACTCAACTGACTGGGGTTTTATTGAGTCTTGTGAACATAGACATAGAAACATAGAAAATAGGTGCTGGAGTAGGCGATTCGGCTCTTCGAGACTGCACCGCCATTCAATGAGTTCATGGCTGAACATGCAACTTCAGTTACCCCCATTCCTGCTTTCTCACCATACCCCTTGATCCCCCTAGTGGTAAGGACTACATCTAACACCTTTTTGAATATATTTAGTGAATTGGCCTCAACAACTTTCTGTGGTCGAGAATTCCACAGGTTCACCACTCTCTGGGTGAAGAGGTTTCTCCTCATCTCGGTTCTGGCTGAGCCACTCGCAATGCAACAGCTCTAAAACGTTTTTTTTAATTGTACCTATAAATCAAGTGACCCCTGGTTAAAGTGGGGGGGGAGGGGGGCACTAAAACCGACACAATTAAACAAATTAAACTTTGGACAGTCAACTGGATCAAATTAAAATTTGGTTGCCAGGGGTGATGATGCTCTCCAGTCCCTCCGGCGCCCACCTCTTGAGGAAGGCCACAAGCGTACCGGTAGACACCGTATGTTCCATCTCCAGGGACACCCTGACTCCGATGTAACCGCGGAAGAGAGGTAGGCAGTCGGGCTGAACAACCCCCTCGACTACCCGCTGCCTAGACCGGTTGATGGCCACCTTGGCCATGCCCAGGAACAGTCCTACGAGGAGGCCTTCTGACCTGCTCGCTCCCCTCCGCACAGAGTGCCCAAAGATCAGGAGTGTGGGACTGAAGTGCAACCAGAATTTGAGGAGCAGCCCCTTCAAATATTGCAAGAGGGGCTGCAACCTCACATGTTCAACATAAATATGGAACACGGACTCCTCTAGAACGCAGAAATTACAGGCGGGCAACAGCTCTATAACTATAAATCTGTGCGCATACTCTCAGGTACATACATTACAAGTGCTTTGTTTCCGGGGCAGGTGGGCTGTTTAACATACTTTTGGCTTTAATTGGCTCTAGATTATCGTCTACCAGTTGTGAAGACATGGTCTTCTATTTTATCTGACTAGTTGCAGCGTTTCATGATTTGGTGGTTAGCACCCTTGCTGAAATGCACCTCTTGGCCAGAGCATGTTTTTCAGCCCCTGCTTGTGCAGTTCTGTAACTAAGCCCTGGGGGACACTGAAGAGTGGTTCTCACATTTACTTCAAGACACCTGAAGGGAAGTGCTCACCCTGTATCATGGGGAATTGTGGTCACCGGGTCATTAATTGGTATTTACTGAAATAGATTACAGGGAAAGAGTGCAAGGTCTCCTTAAACTGACGTTCACCAAACCCTGAAATGTGTAAAAGGATTATCCACAAGTGTTCTGTTGCTGTGGGGTAATAGATTTTTAAGCTCTCACCTACGTTCCACTGGGACTTTTTACAATTATGAAGGGTTTTGATGGGAAGAATAGGCAAAGACTATTTCCTCTGATTAAGGTGTCAGTAACAAGAGGCCCTTGATTTTTATATAGTAAGTAAGGAGAGTGGTTAGGAGAAATGTCTTTATGCTGAGTGTTACGGAAGGCTTTGCTATCGAGGTTGGCCACGGTAGAAATAATTGCATCTTTTGAGAGAAGTGTGAATGAATCAATAATTGAAGCTGGGACGGATGACTGCTGTGGGGAGTGAGCAGGGGAGTGGGATTAGTTTTGAATTGCTCTCGCAAATATCTTTGTGCTGTAAACTTCTGAGTATTGTACAGGAGGAGGCTCGGGCACAAACTATCTATCATGACACACATGCTCATAATGGAAAACTAATCCCATCATTGCTAAAGTTAATTAAATACTCAGTCACTCCAAAAGTTTTGAGGTAGAAACTAGCACTTAATACTTGACTTTAACCAGTAAAAGAAAGAAGATGGCTTCAGGGAGATGAAAAAATAAAACCATTAAGATAGAGTAGTTATTTTAAGATGCAAAATGTTGTTCATTTTGTACTTTAATAAATGCTTCAAAGTTGAGGTTCAGTGTTTACCGAATAGGAGCATTCATCTTTGCACTGTCCTCCTGCTGCTGGTAAGCTAATTTGAACTCTACGGAGGTTGAAAAATATGCAGGTTAAATTTATTTTTCCATTTTCCCACTTTCGTGACAGGAATTTATTCAGAAATGTTTGGAGGTTGATCCTATCAAACGACCCACTGCCCGAGAACTTCTCTTTCACCCAGCTTTGTTTGAAGTACCTTCGCTAAAGTTGTTAGCAGCACATTGCATCGTTAGTCATCCTCGTAAGTACTTGTTACGAAAGCTCACGTCGTTAGCTTTGCACCATTTGGGGCTCAAATCTTTTGTGGTCTGAATACTGAGGTCCAGAGTGTGACTTGTATTGGAGGGTGCCAGGAGCTTGCTGTGAAACATTAATTTGGTTCCCCAATTGCATGCAATGTAACTTTTTAAACTATGTTACTTACAAGACAGTGATTTGCAGACTATTTTTCTATTCAAAGTCAGGGTGGTGTGAAGAATGGGCATTACTGTACCTATGATGTAATAATTTGCAGAAAACAATCCATCAGCACTTTTTTCAAAAACTTTTGGCCAATTCTAATTACAGCAGCTGGAATTTGAAAATCCACTCATATTCTTGAACAATAAATTCTACGGGATCAACATTTTTTTAAATGTATATAATAAAGAGTCCTAAGCCTTCTGAGGGCGTGCTAATTTAAAGTGAGGCAGTTTTCCATCCTAGGAAGCCAACAGTATGTTGTGAATCACAAGATACCTTTTTCTGCAATCTTTCATTTCAGGTTTATATTTGTGCATGAATGTCCTAATTGTGAAGCAGGCTCGCTGCTAATGTAGCTCAAATAGACATTAAAAATAGTTTGAGTTAGCTTGTTGAAAAGCTATTTTAATAGTGGCAATCTAATAGTTAAATCTTTACAGTGATTGAACCGTTTTTTAAATTGACTATTAGTCTAATATCTGAAGAATATTGGTTCAAATATTTTTTTAATAGATCTTGGTCGGAAAGGGATTAGGCCAATACTCATGTTTTTAATATGCTGTCGGAATCGAGATTCCCTTGTGTCCCAACATGTTCAAGTGTCCATTAATTATCTTGCGCACACTTTGAGCCTGCAATGGAAGAGCAAAATTGGGTCCAACTCCTTCAGCAGAGTTGGATGTCCTAACTTCTGAAAGACACGTGTTGGCTACCCAAAGTGTTGTGTTGTATTGTAAAGTTTTGTTTCTAACTCCTTGAGGTCTTCTGGGGATTTCCAAATTGGGTATTTTTTTTAAGCACTGGGTTTATTTCTTTGAAACATCTGATTCAAAAAATTAGGTTGTCGATCCTTATGTTTATGAAATTGACCATGCAAACCTTTGTATATTTTTTTTTAAATTGTGGGGAGATGACCACATCCCTGATCTCGTTCTCCTGTCGGAAGGGAAAGAGGAGGGTTACTTGAATGATGATGGCCATTACAGAGGTGGTAAAAAGAAAAATTGGAAGTGAAGGCAGGGTGTCTTTTTTTAATTTAAGATTGGGAATTGTTTCTTCAGTATTTGTGGAAATAGATGCCCATTCACAGGCTGGCAAGTTTTTTAATTCAGTCTTTTCTTTTATAGACATGATTCCTGAAAATGCTTTGGAAGAATTAACGAAAAACATGGACATGAATGCAGTTCTAGCCGAGATTTTCCATCATGATGCAGAGGGAGTACAGATCAGGTATTGTAGGCATGACCAGCACCTCGTCGATCTTGGTCGGAAAGGGATTAGGCTAATACTCATGCTTTTAATATGCTGTAGGAATAGAGATTCCCTTGTGTCCCAACATGTTCAAGTGTCCATTAATTATCTTGCGCACACTTTGAGCCTGCAATGGAAGAGCAAAATTGGGTCCAACTCCTTCAGCAGAGTTGGATGTCCTAATTTCTGAAAGACAGGTGTTGGCTACCCAAAGGAAAACCGTGCTGTTGTTGAATTAAAGGTGTTATTAGTATATAGCAACAGCATTAACATAGCTGTGTGTCATCAAATGCAGAAAGAATTGGATGCCTGATGTTCAGCAATCTCATTTTGGGGATCTCCTTGCAGGTACCCTACAATCCCATGCCATGTTCCATCTCGTGCTTCACAATGGTTATAAAAATTCATCAGACAATTTCAAGGCCAGTCAAAAGCAATACAAGGAATATCACTGTTTCATAAGAACACACGAACATAAGAAATAGGAGCGGCAGTAGGCCACTTCGAGTCTGCTCCGCCATTCAAAAAGATCATGGCTGATCTTCTACATTAACACCTCCTTGCACTATCCCCATATCCCTTGATTCCCTTATTATTTGTCGATCTCTTGACTTGAATATACTCAGGCTAAGCATCCACAACTCTCAGGGTGGTGAATCTTTGGAATTTTCTGCCCTATTGAGTGAAGAAATTTCTCTTCATCTCAGTCCTAAATGGCCAACCTCTTATCCTGAGACTATGACCCCCTAGTCTAGACTCCTCACCCAAGGGAAACATCCTCCCTGCATCTACCCTTAAGGAGCTCTTTTAAGAATTTGATATGTTTCAATGAAATCACTTCCCATTCATCTAAACTCTCGGAAATATAGGCCTAGTCTACTCAGTCTCTCCTATTTAGGACAATCCTCTCATCCCAGGAATCAGTCTCGTGAACATTGTTGTACTCCCTCCAAGTATAACCTTCCTTGGGTAAGGAGACCAAATACTCCAGGTGTGCTCTTACCAAGGCCCAATAAAATTGCAGCAAGACTTCTTTACTTTTGTGCTCCAACCCTTTTGTAATAAAAGCTAACATACCATTTGCTTTCCTAATTGCTTGCTGTACCTGCATGTTCACTTGGTGATTCGTGTACAAGGATATCCACCAGTTCCCTCCAACGACCTACATTTGCCAATCTCTCACCATTTAAAAGTTTTTCCTTGGGTGTCGTAGATGGTCTAATCGTGACACTCTACAGCAGCCTCATTGCAACAGAGTGCTGCTATGTGTCTTAACATTTGCAAATGTTAAAATTACAATTCGGGCAATAACTATCCAATGTATAAAAGAGGGAATGTTTCAGTTTAAGAACATAAGAAGTAGAAGTAGGAGCAGGAGTAGGCCATATGGCCCCTCGAGCCTGCTCCGCCATGTAATACGATCATGACTGATCCAATCATAGACTCAGGTCCACTTCCCTGCCCGCTCCCCATCGCCCCTTATTCCCTTATCGGTTAAGAAAATGTTTATCTCTGTCCTAAATTTATTCAATGATCCAGCTTCCACAGCTCTCTGAGGCAGCGAATTCCACAGATTTACAACCCCCAGAGAAGAAATTCCTCCTCATCTCAGTTTAAAATGGACGGCCCCTTATTCTAAGATTATGTCCCCTAGTTCTCGTCTCCCCTGTCAGTGGAAACATCCTCTCTGCATCCACCTTGTCAAACCCCCTCATCATCATATACGTTTCAATAAGATCACCTCTCATGCTTCTGAATTCCAATGCGTAGAGGCCCAACCTATACAACCTTTCCTCATAAGTCAACCCCCTCATCTCCAGAATCAACCAGTGAACCTTCTCTGAACTGCTTTCAAAGCAAGTATATCAATATGGAAACCAAAACTGTACACAGTATTCCAGATGTGGCCTAACCAATACCCTGTACAGCTGTAGCAAGACTTCCCTGCTTTTATGCTCCATCCCCTTTGCAATAAAAGCCAAGATTCCATTGGCCTTCCTGATCATTTGCTGTACCTGCATACTAACCCTTTGTGTTTCATGCACCAGGACCCCCAGGGTCCTGCTGTACTGCAGCACTTTGCAATTTTTCTTCATTTAAATAATAACTTGCTCTTCGATTTTTTTTTTTCTGCCGAAGTGGATAACCTCACATTTTCCCACATTATACTCCATCTGCCAAATTTTTGCCCGCTCACTTAGCCAGTCTGTCCTTTTTCAGGTTTTTTGTGTCCTCCTCACAATGCTTTTCTTCCCATCTATGTATTGTCAGCAAACTTGGCTACGTTACACTCTGTCCCTTCATCCAAGTCGTTATTATAGGTTGTAAATAGTTGGGGTCCCAGCACTGATCCCTGCAGCACCCCACCAAGTTTCTTCCCTTCTCTCCCCCCCCTTGCCAAATTTGCTCATGTTTAAGAAAAACCTGAGCCATTGCTGCACTTAATTTACAAACTGGGTTACAGTCATTTCAACCTTCAGTTCCTAATGCATTCGGATTAAGTGTCTTATAAACTTGAGGCTGTTGAAAGTGGAAACAGTTAGTTGCTGGATACCTAATGTCGCTCATCTATAGCTAACCGAATTCAAAATAAATATACTTTATAATTTGTTTCAAATAGTACATCAAATTGATTTATGTTGCTTTTTTCCAGATTCTCCCAGTTTCCTGCACTGGAGTTGGATAAATTTTTAGAGGATGTGAGGTAAGAATTCCACAGTAGGGTTGATAAGCATCTTCCCCCATTTCTTATCACATGGATTAAACTGAACTCTGGTTTGAGATAATATGCAGAAGGGTATGGCCCAGGAATTGCTTATGAGAGCGAAATATTTGTTTTCTATACGTACCGTGCTGTGTCAATGACTTTTGATCTTTTAATTTCAAACCTGAAGGAATGGTATTTACCCTTTGACTGCGTTTGGAATACCCATGCCTCAGCAACCGCAGCAGGAGACTGTGACATCACCTATTATCCCACCATCTGTGAAAACCCCAACACCAGAACCTGCAGAGCTGGAGACTCGGAAGGTGAGAAATGGCACAAACTCAAAAGTTTTTCACCCTTTGACCAGATTACTTTTCTGCTAAGCCAGTCATTTTGGAAACTTTCTTCGGTCCAGATTATCTCCAACATATGCCTCTGATCCGACTTTTCAAAAAATCCACACTTGCCTTCTGGCTCCCGGGTTGCTGAGATTTCAGGTCCTGGGCCTACAGGCGTGGGATTGCTTAAAGATCCATGGACGCAGGTGGTTCGGAAGTGTTCCTGGGATCATGTGGGCTAGATCCTCCAATCAGAAAGGAGGAGTCCGAATATGCTTATGGGGTTTCCATTCGTAGAAGCATATTGCAAATCCCCAAATAATTAAATAATTTATACAGCTGGAATAAAAATAAATGTTCACATTTCAAATTTAATTAAAGATCCCTTGAATAAAGCATATAGAATAAAAATTTAATTTTTGGAAAATAATTAAAAATATTTTAATCTGGCTCAAAATTTACATAAACTAATGTTAAATGTTAATGCATGATTTTTTATTTTTACATTTTTTATTTAAGATTTATATTAACCCTTATGCTGGTGAAAGCAGGCCCTACACCTGCTTTTACCAGGCGTAAGTTTGGAGGGCAGTAGTTGGGCAAAAAACCCAACTTTGCACCAGTGAAAGTGATTTTTGTGTCTGTGTGGTTGATCTTGACAGATCTCAAGTTCCAGGTTTTCACACGTGGGAACCCAGAACTTGAGGGTCCTTTTTGAAAGCTTGCGACTGTGTACGCTTACGCCATCATTGGGAGCGCAAAGTTCGGGCAATGTGCTT
This sequence comes from Pristiophorus japonicus, assembly GCF_044704955.1. NCBI lineage: Eukaryota > Metazoa > Chordata > Chondrichthyes > Pristiophoridae > Pristiophorus > Pristiophorus japonicus. The sequence goes on from NC_091985.1 coordinate 19,836,156, forward strand.
ATTTGTGGGAGGTGCGTGATGCTGGCAAAGCTGCATATATTGTCTATCCCAAGTTGCCCTGAGAAGTGGTGATGGGCCTTCTTGAGCTAATGCAGGTTCTCCCATGGTGGTGATCGGTCAGGAATTCCAGCATATTGAACCAACACCGATGAAGTAGCACTACAAATCCAAGTTAGCATGGCTGTCCCCATATTGTTGTGGCTCTTGGGCATCCTCTACCTCCAAGGAGCACATGTCGAAGTTACCGTGAAGTTACCTTGAAGAGAGAGGCGGGAGTCCAGAGAGGCAGCGGCCTGTAAAAGGCTCAGCAGTCCGTGAGCGTCGAGAGAGGCGGGAGTCCAGAGAGGCAGCGGCCTATAAAAGGCTCAGCAGTCCGGGGAGCGTCGAGAGAGGCGGGAGTCCAGAGAGGCAGCGGCCTATAAAAGGCTCAGCAGTCCGGGGAGCGTCGAGAGAGGCGGGAGTCCAGAGAGGCGTAGCGGTGCAGCTCCAGCTGGGAGAGAAGGCAAAAAAGTAGAAGGAGAGAGGCGGGAGTCCAGAGAGGCAGCGGCCTATAAAAGGCTCAGCAGTCCGGGGAGCGTCGAGAGAGGCGGGAGTCCAGAGAGGCAGCGGCCTATAAAAGGCTCAGCAGTCCGGGGAGCGTCGAGAGAGGCGGGAGTCCAGAGAGGCAGCGGCCTGTAAAAGGCTCAGCAGTCCGGGGAGCGTCGAGAGAGGCGGGAGTCCAGAGAGGCAGCGGCCTGTAAAAGACTCAGCAGTCCGGGGAGCGTCGAGAGAGGCGGGAGTCCAGAGAGGCAGCGGCCTATAAAAGGCTCAGCAGTCCGGGGAGCGTCGAGAGAGGCGGGAGTCCAGAGAGGCAGCGGCCTATAAAAGGCCCAGCAGTCCGGGGAGCGTCGAGAGAGGCGGGAGTCCAGAGAGGCAGCGGCCTGTAAAAGGCTCAGCAGTCCGTGAGCGTCGAGAGAGGCGGGAGTCCAGAGCGGCGTAGCGGTGCAGCTCCAGCTGGGAGAGAAGGCAAAAAAGTAGAAGGAAATCAAAAGGTGACGTCACAGCCAACGTGGTAAGTGATTGGCTGCTGATTGGTGAGTAGTTTTTCTTTTTCTTTATTAGTCAGTAACTTTTAACATTGTTGTCGGCAATTTAAGTGTATCTAAGGGTTAAGTCATGGCAGGACAGCTCGGTCACGTGATATGCTCCTCCTGTACCATGTGGGAACACGGGGACAACACCAGTGTCCCTGACGACTACATGTGCGGGAAGTGTGTCCACCTCCGGCTACTGACGGTCCGCGTTGCGGAGTTGGAGCTGAAGGTGGATTCACTCTGGAGCATCCACGATGCTGAGAATGACGTGAGTATCACGTGTAGCGAGTTGGTCTTACTGCAGGAGAAGGGTCCACAGCCAGCGAGGGAATGGAAGACCAGCAGGAAGAGTAGTGCAAGGAAGGTAGTGCAGGGGTCCCCTGTGGTCATCCCCCTGCAAAACAGATACACCGCTTTGAGTACTGTTGAGGGGGATGACTCATCAGGGGAGGGCAGCAGCAGCCAAGTTCATGGCACCGTGGCTGGCTCTGTTGCACAGGAGGGCAGGAAAAAGAGTGGAAGAGCGATAGTGATAGGGGATTCAATTGTAAGGGGAATAGATAGGCGTTTCTGCGGCCGCAACCGAGACTCCAGGATGGTATGTTGCCTCCCTGGTGCAAGGGTCAAGGATGTCTCGGAGCGGGTGGAGGACATTCTAAAAAGGGAGGGAGAACAGCCAGTTGTCGTGGTGCACGTTGGTACCAATGACATAGGTAAAAAAAGGGATGAGTTCCTACGAAATGAATTTAAGGAGCTAGGAGCTAAATTAAAAAGTAGGACCTCAAAAGTAGTAATCTCGGGATTGCTACCAGTGCCACGTGCTAGTCAGAGTAGGAATCGCAGGATAGCTCAGATGAATACGTGGCTTGAGCAATGGTGCAGCAGGGAGGGATTCAAATTCCTGGGGCATTGGAACCGGTTCTGGGGGAGGTGGGACCAGTACAATCCGGACGGTCTGCACCTGAGCAGAATCGGAACCAATATCCTAGGGGGAGTGTTTGCTAGTGCTGTTGGGGAGGAGTTAAACTAATATGGCAGGGGGATGGGAACCAATGCAGGGAGATAGAGGGAAACAAAAAGGAGGCAAAAACAAAAGACAGAAAGGAGATGAGGAAAAGTGGAGGGCAGAGAAACCCAAGGCAAAGAACAAAAAGGGCCATTGTACAGCAAAATTCTAAAAGGACAGAGGGTGTTAAAAAAACAAGCCTAAAGGCTTTGTGTCTTAATGCAAGGAGTATCCGCAATAAGGTGGATGAATTAACTGTGCAAATAGATGTTAACAAATATGATGTGATTGGGATTACGGAGACGTGGCTCCAGGATGAGCAGGGCTGGGAACTCAACATCCAGGGGTATTCAACATTCAGGAAGGATAGAATAAAAGGAAAAGGAGGTGGGGTAGCATTGCTGGTTAAGGAGGAGATTAAGGCAATAGTTAGGAAGGACATTAGCTTGGATGATGTGGAATCTATATGGGTAGAGCTGCAGAACACCAAAGGGCAAAAAACGTTAGTGGGAGTTGTGTACAGACCTCCAAACAGTAGTAGTGATGTTGGGGAGGGCATCAAACAGGAAATTAGGGGTGCGTGCAATAAAGGTGCAGCAGTTATAATGGGTGACTTTAATATGCACATAGATTGGGCTAACCAAACTGGAAGCAATACGGTGGAGGAGGATTTTCTGGAGTGCATAAGGGATGGTTTTTTAGACCAATATGTCGAGGAACCAACTAGGGGGGAGGCCATCTTAGACTGGGTGTTATGTAATGAGAAAGGATTAATTAGCAATCTCGTTGTGCGAGGCCCCTTGGGGAAGAGTGACCATAATATGGTGGAATTCTGCATTAGGATGGAGAATGAAACAGTTAATTCAGAGACCATGGTCCAGAACTTAAAGAAGGCTAACTTTGAAGGTATGAGGCGTGAATTGGCTGAGATGGATTGGCGAATGATACTTAAGGGGTTGACTGTGGATGGGCAATGGCAGACATTTAGAGACCGCATGGATGAACTACAACAATTGTACATTCCTGTCTGGCATAGAAATAAAAAAGGGAAGGTGGCTCAACCGTGGCTATCAAGGGAAATCAGGGATAGTATTAAAGCCAAGGAAGTGGCATACAAATTGGCCAGAAATAGCAGCGAACCTGGGGACTGGGAGAAATTTAGAACTCAGCAGAGGAGGACAAAGGGTTTGATTAGGGCAGGGAAAATGGAGTATGAGAAGAAGCTTGCAGGGAACATTAAGACGGATTGCAAAAGTTTCTATAGATATGTAAAGAGAAAAAGGTTAGTAAAGACAAACGTAGGTCCCCTGCAGTCAGAATCAGGGGAAGTCATAACGGGGAACAAAGAAATGGCGGACCAATTGAACAAGTACTTTGGTTCGGTATTCACGAAGGAGGACACGAACAACCTTCCGGTTATAAAAGGGGTCGGGGGGTCTAGTAAGGAGGAGGAACTGAGGGAAATCCTTATTAGCCGGGAAATTGTGTTGGGGAAATTGATGGGATTGAAGGCCGATAAATCCCCAGGGCCTGATGGACTGCATCCCAGAGTACTTAAGGAGGTGGCCTTGGAAATAGTGGATGCGTTGACAGTCATTTTCCAACATTCCATTGACTCTGGATCAGTTCCTATGGAGTGGAGGGTAGCCAATGTAACCCCACTTTTTAAAAAAGGAGGGAGAGAGAAAACAGGGAATTATAGACCGGTCAGCCTGACATCGGTAGTGGGTAAAATGATGGAATCAATTATTAAGGATGTCATAGCAGTGCATTTGGAAAGAGGTGACATGATAGGTCCAAGTCAGCATGGATTTGTGAAAGGGAAATCATGCTTGACAAATCTTCTGGAATTTTTTGAGGATGTTTCCAGTAGAGTGGATAAGGGAGAACCAGTTGATGTGGTATATTTGGACTTTCAGAAGGCGTTCGACAAGGTCCCACACAAGAGATTGATGTGCAAAGTTAGAGCACATGGGATTGGGGGTAGTGTACTGACATGGATTGAGAACTGGTTGTCAGACAGGAAGCAAAGAGTAGGAGTAAATGGGTACTTTTCAGAATGGCAGGCAGTGACTAGTGGGGTACCGCAGGGTTCTGTGCTGGGGCCCCAGCTGTTTACACTGTACATTAATGATTTAGATGAGGGGATTGAGTGTAGTATCTCCAAGTTTGCGGATGACACTAAGTTGGGTGGCAGTGTGAGCTGCGAGGAGGATGCTGTGAGGCTGCAGAGCGACTTGGATAGGTTAGGTGAGTGGGCAAATGCATGGCAGATGAAGTATAATGTGGATAAATGTGAGGTTATCCACTTTGGTGGTAAAAACAGAGAGACAGACTATTATCTGAATGGTGACAGATTAGGAAAAGGGGAGGTGCAAAGAGACCTGGGTGTCATGGTACATCAGTCATTGAAGGTTGGCATGCAGGTGCAGCAGGCGGTTAAGAAAGCAAATGGCATGTTGGCCTTCATAGCAAGGGGATTTGAGTACAGGGGCAGGGAGGTGTTGCTACAGTTGTACAGGGCATTGGTGAGGCCACACCTGGAGTATTGTGTACAGTTTTGGTCTCCTAACCTGAGGAAGGACATTCTTGCTATTGAGGGAGTGCAGCGAAGGTTCACCAGACTGATTCCCGGGATGGCGGGACTGACCTATCAAGAAAGACTGGATCAACTGGGCTTGTATTCACTGGAGTTCAGAAGAATGAGAGGGGACCTCATAGAAACATATAAAATTCTGACGGGGTTAGACAGGTTAGATGCAGGAAGAATGTTCCCAATGTTGGGGAAGTCCAGAACCAGGGGTCACAGTCTAAGGATAAGGGGTAAGCCATTTAGGACCGAGATGCGGAGGAACTTCTTCACCCAGAGAGTGGTGAACCTGTGGAATTCTCTACCACAGAAAGTTGTTGAGGCCAATTCACTAAATATATTCAAAAAGGAGTTAGATGAGGTCCTTACTGCTAGGGGGATCAAGGGGTATGGCGAGAAAGCAGGAATGGGGTACTGAAGTTGAATGTTCAGCCATGAACTCATTGAATGGCGGTGCAGGCTAGAAGGGCCGAATGGCCTACTCCTGCACCTATTTTCTATGTTTCTATGTTTCTATGTTACATTGCATCCTGTGGCCATTTCGTACTGCGATCACAGTGCACCGGTGACGGCGGATTGCCAAAGTCCAACCCATTTAAACCCTGGATTTTTCAAAGCTCTCAGCGACTTGGTGTCCTCGAGGCAATTCTTTGTACGTATTTGCTGTGATGCTCAGTACTGAAGGTGGGTTTGAATTTTGCGGGCCACGTGGACGAGCATTGCTTCTCCATTGGTGGATTAAAAATAACAATTATTATCAACTAAAATGTCCACTTGCTGTGATGGAAATGATGCAAGAACTGACCAATTCATTATTTTTTTATTCTTTGTATTATCATAGGTCGTTCAGATGCAATGCAATATTGAGCCAGTTGATGAAGGAGCCAAACATCATGTAAGTTCCTCCCCTTCCATGAAAGCATTGCTGAGCCAAAAGTTTACAGTTAGTTGAATAAACTTACTGCTGGCTTTTTAAAAATAATTACACTATCGGGGGGGCGGGGGGCAGAATTTAACACAATCACTAAGGAGATGGTACTCAGTAAGATAAAGGGATTAAAGGCGGATAAATCCCCTTGCATCCTAGCGTCTTAAGAGAAGTAGCGGCAGGGATAGTGGATGCATTGGTTGTAACTTACCAAAATTCCTTGGATTCTGGGGAGGTCCCAGCAGATTGGAAAACTGCAAATGTAAAGCCCCTATTTAAAAAAGGAGGCAGACAAAAAGCAGGAAACTATAGACCAGTTAGCCGAACATCTGTGGTTGGGAAGATGTTGGAGTCCATTATTAAAGAAACAGTAGCAGGACATTTGGAAAAGCAAAATTCTGTCAGGCAGAGTCAGCATGGATTTATGAAGGGGAAGTCATGTTTGACAAATTTTCTGGAATTCTTTGAGGATGTAAGGAACAGGGTGGATAAAGGGGAATCAGTGGATGTGGTGTATTTGGACTTCCAGAAGGCATTTGACAAGGTGCCACATAAAAGGTTACTGCACAAGACAGAAATTCACGGGATTGGGGGTAATATAATAGCATGGATAGAGGATTGGCTAACTAACAGAGAACAGAGAGTCGGGTTAAATGGTTCATAGAAACATGGAAAATAGGTGCAGGAGTAGGCCATTCGGCCCTTCGAGCCTGCACCACTATACAATAAGATCATGGTTGATCATTCACCTCAGTATCCCTTTCCTGCTTTCTCTCCATACCCCTTGATCCCTTTAGCCGTAAGGGCCATATCTAGCTCCCCTTTGAATATATCTAACGAACTGGCATCAACAACTCTCTGCGGTAGAGAATTCCACAGGTTCACCACTCTCTGAGTGAAGAGGTTTCTCCTCATCTCGGTCCTAAATGGCTTACCCCTTATCCTTAGACTGTGACCCCTGGTTCTGGACTTCCCCAACATCGGGAACATTCTTCCTGCATTTAACCTGTCCAGTCCCGTCAGAATTTTATATGTTCGTATGAGATCCCCTCTCATTCTTCTTAACTCCAGTGACTACAGGCCCAATCGATCCAGTCTCTCCTCAGTCCTGCTATCCCGGGAATCAGTCTGGTGAACCTTCGCTGCACTCCCTCAATAGCAAGAACGTCCTTCAGATTAGAAGACCAAAACTGAACACAATATTCCAGGTGTGGCCTCACCAAGGCCCTGTACAACTGCAGTAAGATCTCCCTGCTCCTATACTCAAATCCCCTAGCGATAAAGGCAAACATGGCATTTGCCTCCTTCACCGTCTCCTGTACCTGCATGCCAACATTCAATGACTGATGTATCATAACACCCAGGTCTCATTGCACCTCCCCTTTTCCTAATCTGCCACCATTCAGATAATCTGCCTTCATGTTTTTGCCACCAAAGTGGATAACCTCACATTTATCTACATCATACTGCATCTGCCATGCATTTGCCCACTCACTTAACCTCCTGTCCAAGTCACCCTGCAGCCTCTTAGCATCCTCCTCACAGCACACACCGCCACCCAGCTTAGTATCATCTGCAAACTTGGAGATATTACACTCAATTCCTTCATCTAAATCATTGATGTATATTATAAATAGCTGGGGTCCCAGCACGGAGTCCTGCGGCACCCCACAAGTCACTGCCTGCCATTCTGAAAAGGACCCGTTTATCCCGACTCTCTGCTTCCTGTCTGCCAACCAGTTCTCTATCCATGTCAATACATTACCCCCAATACCATGTGCTTTAATTTTGCACACCAATCTCTTGTATGCGACCTTGTCAAAAGCCTTTTCAATGTCCAAATACACCACATCCACTGGTTCTCATTGTCCACTCTACTAGTTACATCCTCAAAAAATTCTAGAAGATTTGTCAAGCATGATTTCATTCTCGGGTTGGCAATCAGTAACCAGTGGGATGCCGCAGGGATCAGTGCTGGGACCCCAACTATTTACAATCTATATTGACGCCTTGGAGGAAGGGACTGAGTGTAACGTAGCCAAGTTTGCCAACGATACAAAGATGGGCGGAAAAGCAATGTGTGAGGAGAACTCTCAAAATCTGCAAAAGGACATAGACAGGCTAAGTGAGTGGGCAAAAATTTGAGAGATGGAGTATAATGTTGGAAAGTGTGAGGTCCTGCACTTTGGCAGGAAAAATCAAAGAGCAAGTTATTATTTAAATGGAAAAAGATTTCAAAGTGCCGCAGTACAGCGGGACCTGGGGGTTCTTGTGCATGAAACACAAAAGGTTAGTATGCAGGTACAGCAAGTGATCAGGAAGGCCAATGGAATCTTGGCCTTTCTTGCAAAAAGGATGGAGTATAAAAGCAGGGAAGTCTTGCTACAGTTGTACAGGGTATTGGTGAGGCCATACCTTGGTTTCCATATTTACAAAAGTATATAATTGCTTTGGAGGCAGTTCAGAGAAGGTTCACTCGGTTGATTCCACTTATGAGGAAAGGTTGAGTTGGTTGGGCCTCTACTCATTGGAATTCAGAAGAATGAGAGGTGATCTTATCGAAACGTATAAGATTATGAGGGGGCTTGACAGGGTGGATGCAAGAGGATGTTTCCACTGATAGGGGAAACTAGAACTAGAGGGCATAATCTTAGAATAAGGAGCCGCCCATTTAAAACTGAGATGAGAAGAAATTTCTTCTCTTGGAGGGTTGTGGATCTGTGGAATTCGCTGCCTCAGAGAGCTGTGGAAGCTGAGACATTGAATAAATTTAAGACAGAAATAGACAGTTTCTTAAACGATAAGGGGTTATGGAGAGCGGGTAGGGAAGTGGACTTGAGTCCATGATCGGATCAGCCATGATATTAAATGGCGGAGCAGGCTCGAGGGGCCGTATGGCCTATTCCTACTCCTGTTTATGTTCTTATAGAAGTTAGCTAATTATGTTAACGAATAACTCGTACACAATACAGGTAAGCATGAATTTATGTTTGTTTCTCCATTGCTAGGCTGTTTATTTTCCCTGTATTCAAGTGTAAAGACTGATGCTTGTGTGACTGAGTGTATATTTGTGACACTGTGATTAGAGCATAGTCAGAAAATACTCACTGATGTAATTTGATAAGAATTTTAGCATTACTCACGGTAGACTTGTCTCAAATCTAGCAACTACTGCAAACTAATAAACTGCATGTTATCTGACGCAAATCGATTGAGCGGGAACCCTTTTTATTGCTTTGTCCAGGCAATTTATTTATGTTGCTGTGTAGAAAATCTGCAGGAGCAGAATTTTTGATCTATATTTGAAACTGAATATTTGATATTTGAAGTTTAAAATTCTATATTAGCTACTTGATTCTTTGCTAAAAAAAAATTGTTCAGAGTGGAGATAATCCTGTGAATTAATATTCAATTGGGGATGTTTTTCATTAAGGATGTTAGGAAAGAAAGAAAGACTTGGATTTATATAGTGCCTTTCACGACCACCAGATGCCTCAAAGTGCTTTACAGCCAATTAAGTACTTTTGAAGTGCAGTCACTGTTGTAATGTGGGAAATACGGCAGCCAATTTGCGCACAGCAATGAACAGGAAGTATTGAGGCTTGCTCCCTATTGTGCTGTTGGTCTCCCATTTAATATTAAACGTGTTTTCTATAAATTTAAAGCCTTTCTATCCTAAAGGTGCTGACACACCTTCCCCCCCCCCCCCCCACAAAAAAAAAATATGCCATACCTGTATTTGTCAGTTTGATTCCGTTGGTAGCACTTCTGCCTCTGAGTCAGATGTTGTGGATTCAGGTACCCCTCAAGGATGTGAGCATTTAATGTAGACTAGCATTGAGGAGAGGGGGTTACCACTTTTGGGATAAGTTTAAACCGAGGTCCCATCTGCCAGTTCAGATCAGCATAAAAGATACCATCGCACTATTTGGAGAGAGAAGGGAGTTTGCCTGTGTTCTGGGCAATATTCCTCCTTCAATCAACACCACCAGAAAGAATCATTAACTGGTCATGCATCTGCTTTATTTGTGGTATCTTGTTGTGTACATTGTGAGTTTAAATGACTGCACTTAAGTAATGAAGCATTTGTGGGGGCATCCAGAAGACCTGGTGAGGTACTGTACCAATCTTCAGGTTGTTTTTTTGCTGCTGCCCTAGGTTAAATTAGTGAATTTAGCATTTACCAAGGACTGAACCAAGGGCATTCTGTTTTTGTCAATACTCCGTCACATGGTACGCTTACTCAATAAGACATTGAGGGCACTTTACATTAGTTTTTGACAGCGTGTAAAGTAATCAATTCGAAACACCACTGGGTGAATCATGAAATGACCATAACAGGCGTGTCAGTGTGAGAGATCTGGAAATGCTTGATGATGAACCTTTTATTTAAATTGATTACCAAGAAAATAACTAGTTCAGAGAAAAAAATTATCGAGGAAACATTTCTTTTTGATTCTTTTCTTCTTCAGTTAACTCTACTCTTGAAACTGGAAGACAAGCTAAACCGACACCTCAGCTGTGACCTATTGCCCAGTATGTATTTTTCTGTCTTGATTTGTGAAAGTTAGAATTTCAGTTCTTTGTCATGCATATGATTTGTTTAATTCCAGTTTGTTGGATCAATTCAGTAGTTTATGTTGATTTCAAATTAAATAATTTGTTACAGGAAACCTGTAGAAGAATGACATCAAATGTTTGACCAGATGTTGAATGTCTGTCCATACATATACAATATATATCTATATGTACACTTATACTTACTTTTCCTGAACCATTTTCTGATGCATCTATAAACTTTTTGAGGCAGAACCAAATTCCAGAAATTGCCTCAAAATTAATATATAGTCAGTGTAACTTGTTCTTGTAATCCAGTGCTCTCCAGATGCATCTCCATAAATAATTTTCTTTATTACTTCACACCAGCCAGATACCTTTACGGGTCATTGATCACCCTCAAAACCTTTCCCTGTTCAGATTCTGCTAGTACAGACCTTTCATATTATAAATGTGTTTACTACTGCCTGTATCTATATGCATTGTTCTATATTTATCGCCATTAAAACCCATCTATGTAACGGGGTTAAGTGTCTCTAAAGATAAAGCTACTTATTACCTTCCCACATATCTTTGTGTCATCAAATTTAATAATACTTGCAGGTACTCTGTTTCCTATTCAAATATTGTGAACAGCAGGAATCCTAAAACACATCCCTATGGAATCTCTGCCCACCCTCCCCAAACCCACAGGAAGGAAGACAACATTTCAACACTCGTTCACTTCGCAACATCCAAGAATGTTGATGGCAGCCTGCGAGTAGCTACATTGTGGCCCGTGGTGGGGGTTGGATTGGGCTTGCACCCTTAAAGGAATGAGACCATTTTAAGCAAGTGAGATTTTTCAAATCACTAGAACAGCGCACAAAATTTGGGGCCTTGGACCATCAAAAGTGCTGCTTTTGAAGTGCCTGAGACAGACGCTTGGTTCTTTACGAAGGGCAGCTATAAGCACAGAACAAATGAGAACTGAGCTTTTTTTAAAAAAAATCCCCTCAAATAGCTCCTTCAATAAGATTGTGGACGGTCAGAATTTTGAAGAAAGCTGGAGGTCCTTATGCAGGCAGTCAGCCCAATCTAGGCAGAGCAACTGAGGGAACATTGTCTACCTTGGGAGTCAGGTCTCCTACCAGTAGCTGGTGGAATTGTATGAAACGGTAAGGGTTTCACACCTTGGGGAAGGGGGGGGGGGGGGGGGGGTTGCTCAGTATATTCTCCCAGACTGCTTCTCAGCATCATTAGTACTTTTTTGTGGATTTTGTGATGAGTCTTAACAACATTTGCAGTGTTCTAAGTTAGTTATAAGTTTCCTCATTCTTCTATTTAGCTGTTGGGAGAGGGGCTAAAGAATGGTTTGTTGGTATTCGACCTTGCTGTGCTGCAGGTAGACAGGACACTGAGTCACCATTAGCCATTTTGGCAGAAGGTGCTTTCTTTTTGGAGGTGAAGCGAGTGACCAGGGTCCCCAGAACTCCTGCAAGCATTTCGACCAAAAAACATTGCAAGGGCCTGAGAGAATACCATGTTGCCTGGGGAACTTATAATTAGGGGAAGAATGTTGCTGTATTTCATAGAATCATAAAATAGTACAGCACAGAAGGATGCCATTTGGCCCATCGAGTCTGCACCGGTTCTTTGGAAGAGCCAACCCAGTTAATCCCACTCCCCTGCTCTTTCCCTATATCCCTGCAATTTTTTTTTTCCTTCAGGTATTTATCCAATTCCCTTTTGAGGTCTACTATTGAATCAGTATCCCCCACCAATGTTCCCTATAATTTATTTTTGGGCCACGTGGCTCCTTTAACGGAGTGGGTAGCCAATTCAGAATTCCATGTATGTGCTTTTTTTTTTCAATTTAAAAGCCGTCTCCGGTTGTGCAGGAACGCGAGTGCTACGCAGCCTTGCAGCTTAAAGGGAACATTGTCCACCACCCTATCAGGCAGTGCATTCCAAATCCTAACCACTTGTGCCAAAAAGTTTTTCCTCATGTCGCCTCTAATTCCTATGCAATCGCCTTAACTCTGTGCCCTCTGGTTATTGACGCTTCAGCCATTGGAAACAGTATTTAACAAATAACATAAAGGTTTAAGAAAATAATAAGATCGGGGAGAACAACGATGGTTATGTTTAGAAATGCCATCCTTGACAGAATCAGCTATCTGGAGTAGCTGAGCTATAATTACCAAAACCAAGAGCACTGGGTGACCAAGTCTGGTCAGTGGTACTAACGCTTGTCTCTTCCTTGCAGATGAGAGCTGTCAGGGACTGGCAGCAGAACTTGTTCAGCTGGGATTCATCAGTGAGGTAAGCAATTTAGTTTTGCTTTTCAATTTTTAGGTGCTTACACCAATACTGTATGTTTTATTTATTGTTATCTGTCCTCTCCCGAAAGCAGTAACTCGTGCTCGGCGTTGCCCATGTGGTCATTCTTTATGTGTGTGTAAAAGTCAGATAGCCAATTGATGGATAGAAGACGAGAGCCGAGTCTTTAATTGTTTACAAGCCTTTATTCACAGATGCGCACCTTACATACTGTGCACCTCCAAGATACGTTTGCAAACCTTCCACTGCATAGTCCATATGGGAGCAAGAGAGTCCCCAATTAATTCCCATCACCTGGCTGCAATTAATACCGAATTGCTACAAACCATTTTAATACAGTTAACAGTGTGGGTCTGGACATGCATATCAGTGGGCTATTTTAACCATTTTAGTAAGACTGTAATTAGTTTAAAGCTATAATCTTGTCTCCCTTCTGAACAAAAGGAATTGAACAGTATTACCAACTGTCTTATTTCATTTTCATGGTATTTTAATTGTTTTGATGATTATGCTCATCACCGTTGAGCCTCATGGGTGTGAGTAGTAGTCAGTAGTTCAGCATTCACCTCGGGTGACTCCATTTTCTAACGGAGTAACTATTTGTCCTAACCCTTTTCTCATCCTGCTGCGTCCTCCTCCGGATCCCACCGGAACCGGAAGTGGGGCTACGTTCTTCAATTGCCCACGTTGTGCATCCGAGCCACAAGCGTTCGAGCATCCGACCAACCGGGGGGGCAGGGGGGAGGGGGGGTCGAGGCGGCGGGCGGCCACAACCAGTTCCTTTCTCAGCAGCAGTTTGAATGAAGAGTGCAGGTGGTGAAGAGAGAGAGAAGCGGGTCGCCGGGGAGAGAGAGTCATGCACTTACGCTGGTGTAAGGGACTTCAGCTGGGGGGGGTGGGATGCACTTACTCTGGGGTAAGAGACTTTAGCTGGAATTTGATGGCGTTGGGGGAGATCTATCCTCTGTGGCTTCTGAAGTCAAAATGGATCGAATTACAAATTGGAAAGTCAATCAGAACTTGGGCTGGGCAGTTCCATCGGAACTTCAGGGTGCGGCTTATCCTCCAAGGGGACCAATCAGCAATAGGTCATGTGATGGAGAGCCAATCAGAGAAATGGCTGCCTTAGTACAAATAAACACATCCATTTTCTGGAGATCAGAACCTTTCACACCTCTGGGCAGTGATGCTAAAATGCATGTATAAGACTGCACTAAATGTGATTTTTTTTTTAATAAGGGAAATTTTGCAATTTTTATTTTTAAAAATTAACTTTTTTTTCCCCAAAGAGCTTGTATTATAGACTGCAGGAGTGCAGAAAGGAATTTGATGATGAAATTTGTAGACTAACAGAAGGGTTATAATTGTCAGATATTTCTTGAATTGAAGATAATCAGTAATTGAAGTGGGGGTTTGGCGGATGGGGCATGTCTTTACACTGTTTGGAATATTGAATTCTCTGCTGCAAATCATTGTTGAAGCAGAGGCCATACATTTTTTGCATTAGTTAGTTGTTTGAGAAATATGAGGGTATGGAGCGATGGTTTTAGTGGCAACACCACCAATTAAGGGATATTACTCCTTTTTCAGTTTTTGACGTGATCTCTCTATCTTTTGAACAGATTGATCAGAGCCGATTAACCACCTTGCTCGAAGATGCATTCAGCAAATTCTTCTACAACAGGAACGGCTCCCTCTCCGATGTCACAGTCTCTTCATAGCTACACAAGAGTCATCATTTGACACAGCTACTTCATCACCGGTCTGAAACGGGCGAAGGAGGACATCACAAGAAGCCACACATTCTGGCTCGATTGCATGTTGTAGTATGGTGATGTTGAGTTCCCAGCTACAAATGGTGAACGTCCCACCATTGAAAAGTTCTGTTGTCAGTATTACGTCCCATCTGTGCTTCACCCTGTGACTGTTGTATTTTATTTAGCCGTATGACTCGCAGAGCGCTGCCACATTGGAAAGGCGCTTTTCTCTTAACTGAGGTATAGGTGGGTATTAAGCAGGGGCGGGGGGGGGGGGGGCGGCGCGGGGGGAGAAGAAGGCTGCTTAATCTGACGTGGAGACTCCACAGGAGAAAAGAAGTGAAAGGTCTGCACGAAATGAAGTATCGCTAGATACGTTTTTGTGAACTCTTTCAATACGTTGTATCGCTTTATATATGCCAGTGATGTGCATGTTTCTTCTATATTGTATAATCTTTGCACATTTGTTTTCCAAGATGCGGGATGCTGGGTGATTTTTAATGACTTCCTGACCGTATTCCAGCAAACACACGTTTAACAGGCCATCCCCGTGCGAGAAAGTTCCCACTACTTTTCAGTGTTGAAGTTGTCTTAAAATGGCATGGCTTTTGTGCACAAACAAAAGTGGGAAAAGTGATGGTTACAAAACCAATAGTTATCTTGTCTTTTTTAAGTGACCAGTTTAGTGAACATATCCAAATTGGTTAGTAAATCGAAGCATAAAATTGAAATGTCCCACTGTCATTCCTCTGATGTGTTGAGAATGCTTGATCCATCAATGAAAGTTCATTGCAAATTTGTTACAAGTCTTCTTAGGATTCAACTGATGCACCGGCTGCCTTCGTTTTAATTGAAGCCTTCCTTTCCCCCACCCTCTTAAAGCTTTCTGTCTGTAAAGAAGAATATTGTTACAGACCTGTCATCCTTGCGCTGTAGTCTTTTTGGGTTACATGTGGCCGAGATTGTGTGGTAGTTCCTGCTGGTTGTTCTGATACAAGAGAACACCATGGCAATCACATTGATCATTTGTTAGCCATGTATTTCTTTGAGGTCAGTTGGCCAAAGGAAGTTGAGATGATTTGTGTTTTGTCTTCTATCTTGAGCCAAATAGTGCACGTGACCGTAATTTGACACGGGCTCAGATTCTTGGTTGTTTTATTTTGCGAGCGACGAGAAGGGTGAACTCCACTTGCAAGAACCAGTTTGCCAGTAACCTTTTTCTGATTAAGTCTTGCATTTTCTCAGCTTAGTTATAGTTTTTGTACAAGTTGCGGCATGTTTTCAATCCTTGCTGCACATAGACAATGGAAATTTGAGATAAAGGGAACTGAGAGATGGTAAGATAATTGTAGAAAATAAAAATTTGTAGGGGGCAGGCGGGGGGGCCAGAGACTTAATTAGAATTGCTGTAATTTTTGAAAATCGCAAAACACTGTATTGTGGCATTGTTCAAAGCCCTGTCTGCGTTTAATGCAGCATTCATTGAAGCAAATATACTGTACTGAAAAAGCAGTGCGTGGCTGTTCTTTTGTTATTAACCCTGCTGAATTGAGTAACAAAGCATTGTGTTTGGATTCCATGTATGGCTGAATGCTTTTCAAGTTTGCCCCCTGCCTTGCAGCTAATGTGCATAAAAGTGATTGGCTATCAAAGAATGGTTGTCCATACCACAGTACGCCATTCCATGCGTATCGAGGAGCAGTGCTTGCTGAGAGTTTTTAAAATTCATCCTGCTTTGTTTGAACTAGTTGGTCTGCAATTCATTCATTCTTTTGTTCAGACAAAACTTTTTAGAGAGAGGGAGAGAGAGGTCAGCCATGAAGCTTTCAGGCAATCGATTTGAAAGTTCTCAAATTCAAAAATGAATGAAGTCTGGTATTTGGTTAAAATGTTTTGTGCAAATGTTTTTGAAAAGAAAGTTTTCAGTCATACTTAAATTGTCTCCTGCTTGAGTTAAATAAAACTGAGACCATGAGTGTCCTGATACTGCGTCAAAGACGAATTGTTCAGTCACCTTGACGTGAAAGATCAGTACAAAACTGGTGATGTTAACGACACATTGGGTGAGGGAAGCCAATGGCCAAAGTTTGACCTATCTGCAGTTTCAAGACTGTATCCCAGAATTCAAAAATCACACTTTTCCAGTTCAACGGCTGCTTGGAACCTTTGAGATCGTCATAAATCACAAGCATTTTCCGTTTTTTTTTTAACGCAGGTGTCTGGGCCTGAATCACTTGTCCTATGGGTGTAAGTCAGTTCTGCTAATCGTGGTCTTTTGCTTCAGTGAAAGTTTGCGTATAACTTGGGGCTCATGGCCCCAACTCTTTGTTTCATGACCATGCAGTTTCTTTGAGAAAAGCCCAGACTTTGGTGCCAAACCCTTAAACGGTGCAGCATTGTGGGGTTTCTTTTTGAGGCTCAACACATTATTGTGCAAAGAAAGTCGTGAGCTATCCTGCTTGAGGAACAGAAGGACTTAGCAAAGGTGGAACTGAATTGCAACCTAAGCACGAAAAAATATATCTAGTCACAGCAATGTGCAAACTCTTTGAACCAGGATGACAGAAGACTGTAAATAAGTTCAGTTACTTGCCTTAGTCACTTGTCTCCAGTTAGACCGAATGAGGCTTGCAAGCCACGTAAAGCTACAATGGCTAATTGAGCCTGCATTTAGCTACTTCAGGCAGTCCACAAATGCAAGAAGTTATCTACTGCTTTTCTTCCTCTTTCTCGCTTTCCCCTTCCCCCAAATATTTCCAAGAGTTATTTTATTGACATTGATTTGGTCTCCAACTGCCTTTCTAACAAAAACCAAGAATCAAATTCAGCAGCCCCTTCTCTGAATTTTACATTTAGTCCTAGCGGACGCGGGTGGGCCGTGATCCTAGTTTCTGTTTGTCACATGGAGAGTTTCCCGCTATCTCAATTAATTTGTTTTTCACTGCATCTCAGAATTTCTAGCGTGGTCTGGTTTGGCAATGGTTTTGGGCATCGGGTTGGACAGTGCCACATACTGATTACTTACTGGCGTAACAACCATCATTTCAAGTGATCTGCACCCAAAGCACAGCACAGGTCAAAATTGCACCCTGGTCTTTTCTTTTTAAAACTCTTAACTTAAATTGCATGCAACAGTATTTTATTGGGGCAGAGAACTATTTTTAATGTGAATGTCACCATTAACTTTGGTTGCTCTCTTTTCATCCAATAGTTAGTGTGTCACCCAATAGTTAGTGTGTCACCCAATAGAAATTTGACTTGCCTACACTCCAAAAATGATGGGGCCCAGTCACAACGTTCCCACTCAGTTAGCAATCTGGAGGTCCCACACAGGCAGCTCACTGGCTTTCTGTAAGGGGAAAACTGCGCATGCATGAAAATTTGAATGGGCCACACAGCCACTTAAAGGGACCACGCACCCAACAAAAGAGGGAACATTGTCCAGTAGGTAAACAGTTTATCTGTGGAGACTGATTCACAATTTTTTTTAAACTGCATTTCCTTAGTAAAAAAAAAAGAAACACATTTGAAAATTGTGCATAAAATCTGTTTTGGGCCATCTCTATTGGAGCCACGGTTTCTTTCTTAATTGTTATTTCTTTAAAATTTTAAGATTTGTGACTTAAAAATCCGATTAATTTGTTTATTTTTCCTGGAAAAAAAATAGTTTAATCGTCCCTTGGGCATACTTGGGGATTTGTTTCTTTTTGGGGGAAAGGAAATGCTCAATGAAAAGCTCAGTCCCAAAAAATATATTTCTCTCGGTCGTCAGCAGAGTATTACAGGGTTACAACTCTGAGACGCTGCATTCCTGGTGAGTGTAGCGGTTTCAGTAGAGCAAACCAGCAGAACAGCAAGTTATCTGCGTTTTGTGTCTCGTTTTTGTCACATCCTCACTGTTGCCGACTAACCACTTGTTAACTAAAATGGGAAGAGTTGTAAAAATAATCTTTTACTCCCCTTTTCCGATTTGTGACCAAAGGTTGAATGAGCGATGGATTTGTCTTATTATCTTAAAAGCTGGACAGGGAGGTGGTGAAGATATCAATAGGTTGGCTGCAGTGGTTGTATCATTTCCCTTTTTCAATCCATTAGTTACCTCTATGATACTTGTGCCCTGCAAAGATGGGGTGCAGATACGTCTGTCACACCACAAAACAATATGAGCATGATGTATACGAGAAATACTGAGACTTACCATTTTTGCAAGGCTGTAATCTAGTCCAGACAAAAGAGGGATTTTTGCTGAATTACGTCCTATTAGCACAAGAAGCAGACATAGTAATAAAACACGAAGAGTAAGCACATGGGATACTGTGGAATTTCCGTTCTCAAATGATTGTAAGTGAAACCTTTGCACTGTTTACACGTTATCAATTTCTGAATGTGCTCTCAAGTGCTGTGATTTGGTCCGTTGACAAGATGGCAACGGTCCCTTCTCTCATAAGGGAGAAAAAATAATTCCAGGCTGGGGTTGCTTCAGTTCCTTCATACACTTCCTTTGGCAACATTGGCTTTGGGTCTTGCGGTGCACTGGTACAGTTCATTCCACCTTGTACCTCTTTGGAACTGGTTGGTGTCTACCCTGGGTTGCTGGAAAGATCTATAAAATTGGGAGGGAGGCTCAATCTCTCATTAGTTGGGTCTTCATTGAGCAGTAGCAAACAAAGGCTTACTGATGTCATTGGGCAACTCAAAGATGAGCTAAATGAGATCAGTCACCCAGGCTGAGATCATTGGGCTAGGTGGCTGATAGGTCATTCGTGTAATGTTTTACCCAACAATGGATTGTTGCCACAGATCTGTTACCCACTGACTTCTGGTACTCCAGTATGATAGAACACATGCCTTATCATATCCTTGATTGCATTGGACTGCCCATGGAAGGGAGGGTTGCTTTTTGTTGTTTCAGTTCCAAACCTGCCAAATAATTACAGCACATCTTCTCGTAAGTTAGTGCCTTATGAATATATGCCACCCAACAAAAGGTTGACTGGGAGATCAGTGTTCCAATGATCTGGTGCCATTAAAATGTTGTTGCAGGTCTTGGCGGGGGAAAACCAACATGCCAGTATATGTTATGTAACTCGTCCTGGTTGTATTACAGCTAGCGATAATGTTCAGACAGCAATCCTGCAGTGGCTCCCACTGTCTTTAATATGGTGGGCATTCTGGAGATAAGTACAAGATGCTAACCTTTTAAAACTTTCCCAGCTTAATTGCTCATGGTAATACAGTGAAAGTTGATTGTTGAATTGGTGCATACAGGTTTTACCCCTCAAATCCTGTTTCATGTGAGATGTGCTGGTGTTGTAGAAGGCACTTGCTCTTAAAATTTGAAAGTTCTAAAAATAAATATTCAATAGCATTCTGGATTCCTGCTGTGTTCTTCAGCTGGCTGGCCATGATTGAAATCTCATGGGCTTTTAAAACTGGGTTCCAGGGTGCAGTGCATAGATGTACCAATGTAATGTACAACACTGGGCATGATTTGAATTGCACAGGAGTTCCCAATCTTGGCAAATCTGTGAAAAAAGGCGCTGAGCAGAAAGCTAACTACATCCCGATAGGGATCCAGAATTTATTTTTGAAGGAAGGTGCCTTCGGACTAGCTTCAGTATGTCCTGGGGAATCTCAAAAAAGAGACAGGAGGCGACGTAATTGCAGAGCTGGGTTTGTTCAGACCAGAATGCAGCCTAGCGGGAGAAAAATCAACTTCTTCAGGCTTTGTGGGCCTGGCCTTGTATCCCCTTCTCTTTCAAGCTATTTCTCAGCCCCACCATCCTGCCCCTTCCCCAGGCAAAATGAATGCAAACAAGAGTGGAGACATGAATTTTAATTCAAAAGTTTTCATAGATTCCCACAAACATTTAATGGGTGTGAGAAATGCTCAGAATAATTGTATGTGGAGTGTCATAAAGCAGGTGGTGCCATAGTTTGTGTTTGAAGGGACGCAATTGTTTTTGCCCCAGTCCGAAGGAATAAAGGAAAAGCTTACTCATTAGCTTTGCACAATGTAGAGATGCCTTGCGAATTCTATTTGTTATACTAGTTCTGTATTGTACCAAAACCCTTATTTAAACGCATTGTGTAAATATGAAAATAGAAAGAACTTTGAAGGTGGGGGTTGAAAGAACTTTCAACTTTTTTTAAAATTGGTCAGTCACACAACTTTCACATTTTGTTCAGCTTTGTTTTCCAGTTGTAAGCATCGTTAAAAAAAATATATATAAAAATAAAAAAGTGCAAATTTCCATGTTGTAAGCAGTTATTGTTGGGAGCGGGGGCGGCTGAATTTTGGGCTACATTCAAAAATTTCACCTTCAGAATATGCAGTGATAAGCTGTATGCTAATTTCTCAGCTTTCATCGGGATTTTATTGCTCTTTCTCGCAGTGCAGGTATATTATATAAGGAGGCTTTCCAGCTTCCATTTAGAATGTCACTGCCAAGGCAACATTGACTTTTGAGGATCGTCTCCTTCTGAAGATGTTGTCTGCTAATTATTAGGTTATTTTTACATAGGTACACTACAACAGTGTCTGCACATCTTGTTCCCAAATCATTAATCCCCTGTATTACTGGTTTCCCTCAACGTCGGTACTTCAAAGATTTTCTTTATCCTTTTAATAACACTGTTATGGAACCATGTTTTTTTAACCGCAGTTTTCTGCTCTCCTCTTCCCCCTCTGGCATTGTCCGCTTGCTGAGTTATGGTTTCACGGATGTTGGTTGCTTTCCTGGTGCCTTGTTAAAGTGACCATTATTCACTTTGACAGCACCTCCCAACGCTGCGACCTTTACCACCTAGAAGGACCAGGGCAGCAGACGTATGGAAACACCACCACCTCCAAGTCGCACACCATCCTGACTTGGAACTATATCGGCGTTCCTTCATTGTTGCTGCATCGAAATCTTGGCACTCCCAAAACAGCACTGTGGGAGTACCTTCACCACAGGGTCTGCAGCGGTTCAAGAAGGCAGCTCACCACCACCTTAAGAGCAATTAGGCATAGGCAATACCCACATCCTGTCAATGAATAAAAAAAACACTATAATCTGCATTAGTAATCGGTCAGCATATGTTGAACACTTGTAGTGACTTGTTAACAAAAGGAAAATATTTTTTGCCAACAGTTGGCGGGGGGGGGGGCGATACATACACATTAAGAACTGTCCAAACCACATATGGTAATGCTAAGGTTTGTATGAAGATGCTGAACTGACTAGCTCTTTTCGCAGCCTAAATGATTAAGAAGCTTAATATATGAACAATTTAATTGCAAATCTTAGCATGTCTGCAGATGTTGCAGTGATTTTATTCCTCTGTCGATATATTTTTTTCAAATGTATGCACACTTGTCTATCTTTGCCCAAGTGAGTCTGCACTGTTGATCTTTGCTAAACATCTTTCCTTAGATGCGGATACACCCCACGCGGGATAGCCCTCATTGAGTCTCCACAGGCTTGGAACACACAGCCTAGGTTGATCCTTGAGTGCAGTACTAAGCAAGTGCAGCACTGTCGGAGGTGCTGTATTTCAGATGCGACGTTAAATCTTGGGTGGATGTAAAAGTTCCCGTGCCACTATTGAAAGAAGAGGAAGGGAGTTTCTTCCAGTGTCCTGGCCAACATTTATCCCTCAACCAGCAGCTTAAACATCAGGTCATTTATTTAATTGCTGTTTGTGGGAGCTTGCTGTGCACAAAATTGGCTACCACATTTCCCTACATTGTAACACTGACTACACTTCAAAAGTACTTAATTGGCTGTAAAGTGCTTTGGGAAACCATGTAGCATCGTCCACCCGTGCACTATAGCACTGAATGGGACATGGCTACTTTTTCACTAACACCGTGCAGAATTTGACTGACTGCACACCTTTGCACTGTAACGTTGAGCTGAATCTGATTGAACCCTGTAAATTCTTCTTGTTCTCAGCTGTGAATTTGCTTGAATCAGCATTAATGACACGTTTTTAAAATGCTAATGAGATCTAAGCAATGCAAACACCAAATTGTGTAAAATCTATATCATTATTATGCAACATATATTACAATGCGAGGAGGTTTTTTTTTAAGCTTCCTTGGAGGCACTTGTACAACTAAACAGTAATTAGCAGCATTAGCTACCAATCTGGTATTGTTCCATGGGTACCAGAGCCTCACCCAAATGATTGATCTTTTTGTGATATGGGGAGTAAAACCGCTAGGCCCGATCCTGTACTTAACAGGTACAAAGCAACACCTAATAATAACTAATGTTTCAGGTCTGTGACCCTTCGTCAGTTCTAAGGGTCACAGATCTGAAATGTTAACTCTGTTTCTCTCTCCACTGCCTGACCACCTGAGATTTCCAGCATTTTCTGCTTTTATTTCAGATTCCAGCATCCATGCTTTTGACCTAATAATAACTTAGTCGTTTTAATGTTCCTTGAACATAATAAAATGCATGGATGCTTTACAAAAGTGAAAATGGAGTCATGGTAGAATTGAGGAGGTGACCAAAGGCTTTGTTTTGAGGAGACTTTAGGAAAAGGGAGAAAGCTATATGGAGTGAGTTAGGGCGAAGAGCTCAGTGTGCGGTCCCACAAACAAAGATGGAGATGCCTTCTTGTAAAGGATGTCCATCTGGAGTGGAAGCCTTGGGCAATTTTCTCCTTGCTGGCTTGTGGAGAGAGATTGCACTTCCCTATGTCTGTATCAGCTGAGTCAGTGTAGGCTGTGAATCGGACATGGGCCATTGCAGGTATGTATTTCTGTTCAGTTTATCTATCTAATGAGGCAGTGAGGGAGCCATGTCATACCCAAATAAATCACAAAACAATTCGGCCGCCTGCGGAAAAGAGTGGTCGAAGACCAGGCCCTCAAATCTTCCACCAAGCTCATGGTCTACAGGGCTGTAGTAATACCCACCCTCCTGTATGGCTCAGAGACATGGACCATGAACAGTAGGCACCTCAAGTCGCTGGAGAAATACCACCAACGATATCTCCACAAGATCCTACAAATCCCCTAGAAGGACAGACATACCAACATTAGCGTCCTCGACCAGCCCAACATCCCCAGCTCTGAAGCACTGACCACACTTGATCAGCTCCGCTGGGCAGTCCACCTTGTCCCCAGGCCAGCCACGAGACTCCCAAAGCAAGCGCTCTACTCGGCACTCCTTCACGGCAGAGGAAAGGTGACAAGGACACCCTCAAAGTCTCCCTGATGAAGTGCAATATCCCCACTGACACCTGGGAGTCCCTGGCCAAAGACCGCCCTAAGTGGAGGAAGTGCATCCGGGAGGGCGCTGAGCACCTCGAGTCTCATCGCCGAGAGCATGCAGAAATCAAGTGCAGATAGCGGAAAGAGCGTATGGCAAACCTGTCCCACTCTCCTTCCCCTCAACAACTATCTGTCCCATCTGTGAGAGGCTCTCGTATTGGACTGTTCAGCTACCTAAGGACTCATTTTAAGAGTGGAAGCAAGTCTTCCTCGATTCTGAGGGACTGCCTATGATGATGATGACATGAATTACAAAACAATCAGCCAGCCCCACTCCAGTTTGTCATCCAGTGATCCATGCTGTGTGCCTATTAACCATCTGGCTGGGATGTGATGTTCCCACGCAGCCAGCCAAAGTTCACACATTTGGCAATATACTAGAGGGCGGCCAGTTCTGTGGTGCCATAACCTTGGACAAACCTTCAGGAGAACAGGGGGAAATAATTGAAAAGGGCGTAAGGAATTGATTTTGCAAAGCTGGTAGCAGGATGGGATAATGAATGATGTTGGATTTGGTCATATTAAATAGGGATCATTTGTGCAGTGATTACTAATGGGTTTTCAAGAGGCTGAATCACATCCTCTCAACCTGTCCTGTAAAACAGTAATTTTAGCGATAATTGAGACAACTGTATGAGTCAGTGTTGAGCTGCGCTGTATGACTCAACAGTAATTAGTAGAGTTAGCTACCAATCAGAAGTCCAAAGCAAATGTTAGTGGCAATCTTAATGACCAATCCTATTGGATTTAGCTATGCCAGGACTTGATGCTGAACAAAGGTGAGTGAGAAACACAATGTTTTATTATCTTAATCACTTTCTTTTTTTTTTCCTATCCTAAATTCCCTCCTCTCCCATCCACCCTACCTGGCGAGTAGACTGATTGGAATCTACTGAATTAGTGTTAGCCTGGGCTTGGTGGAAGCACTCTCACCTCAGAGTCAGAAGGTCATAGTCCCCACTCCAGAGCCTTGAGCATACAATCTTAGGTGACACTCCAGTGCAGTACGGAGGGAGTGCTTCACTGCCGGATGTGCCGTTAAACCGAGGCCCACTTTGCCCTTGCAAGGTAGGGGTGGGGGTCAGGCGAAGGGATTTCAGACAAGGATCTTGCATTGTATCATATCCACAGAGCCCAAAGAAACCAGTTTAGTCCCAGAGAGCACCAGTGAGCTGCAACACTACAGATTATATTTACCCTCCTCCACAATAATCTCCTTTCTTCACCTGAGGCTGGAGACTTTTGCTGTGATCTGGTACACTGGTGCTGGCTGGTATCTTGCTCATGTGGCCATTCTTGATATGGGAAGTTGGTCAATCAGTTGGCTATTCGACTGGAGGGGCATCGCAACCAAGTGCAATCTTGGTCTCAACCTTTTTCCTGCACACATGCATCTCCAGCTGGGATCACTGGGCAGTGATGAGGGGCACAAAGGCAGAGTTGCTTTTTCTCCCCCCTCCCCAAGGGGCAATGAATCAAATACCAAGACCGTGTAATATCGACCAGGGAGTGGCATTGTGATATTTTCCCACATTACAACAGTGACTACACTCCAAACGTACTTCATTGGCTGTAAAGTGCTTTGAGACATCTGTTGGTGATCTGTGAAAAGCACTATATAAATGCAAGTCTTTCTTTGGTTCAAGAACCACAACTCGCAGTGCATTTCCATGGGTGGGTGCCAAGGTTTCCATTCTTATTTCTGAGGTAAAGTTATTCTCCTAAGAGCAGAGAAGGTTGAGGGGAGATTTGATAGGGGTATTCAAAATCATGGGGCTGAACAGAGTGGACAGAGAGAAACTGTTCCCATTGGCAGAAGGGTGGAGAACCAGAGGACACAGATTTGAGGTGATTGACAAACGAACCAAAGGCGACATGAGGAAAAACGTTTTTACACAGCAAGTGGTTCGGATCTGGAATGCACTTCCTGAAAGGGTGGTGGAGACAGACTTAATTATGGCTTTCAAAAGGAAATTTAATAAGTACCTGAAGGAAAAAAAAATTGCAGAGCTATGGGGAAATGGCGGGGGAGTGGGACTAGCTGAGGTGTTCTTGCAGAGAACCCGCACGGGCTCGAAGGGCCGACTGGCGGCCTCCTGTGCTGTCACCATTCTATGATAACATGGCATTGAACCTGCAGAAGGACTGAGCTGTGCTGTTGTAAGGTTTGATGTAATTTGATGCTGTGTGCATTTCATAAACTAAAAAGATGGGCTGAAAAGCTCCATTCCACGATTCTGTAAAGAAAATAAATCACACCTCTGCGGTTTATGTATCATTTTTAAACAGAAATAATTAAACATGATTACCTCAATATTTTTCAATCAGTGATCTATAGATCATGGGAATAGTTGCTAGGCGGAGTGAGGCTGTCAGGGAAGTGGGAGCTGAGTCACCACACTCAGTTCAAACTATCACTCGGGTATTCCATCAATATTGTCTGCCCCAGTCACTCCTCCCAGCTACTTTCCAGATTTCTTTTTTAAATTTTAATTTGGGTAACTCTCTTTTGAAGGTTTTTATTTTCTCCACCTGTCTCCCTGCGCCACATGTGCCAACTGAAAGGAAAATAGCCATTGGTAGTGTGACGAACTGTCCCAAGACAGGATTCATTCACCCACATTTGTTCATGTTGCAAAAGCAGCACAAGTGATTGGTCTGGTAGCTCTTAAAGAACTAGAGATCCCCCCCCAGGCCTCTGCCAATTCTCCTCTCGTGTTGGCCATTGGGTGTTTAGCGAAGTATGAAAGGAATGGATACTTCCCAGACACTTAGACCACAATGGTCTTTTTCAGTCCTATAAATTCCTATATTGTTGTAACTCTCCTAAGTAGGATTAAGGTAACATCTTTAATTGAAAGAATTTATACAATTATCTAGACATGATAAAGATTGAAACGGAGATAACTTGCAGGTATTTATTGCGTATGTATAATTTATTATATATCCCTGATACCAAAGCACAGCCTTAAAATGATGATGTCAGCAATGGCTCAGTGGACCCTCGCATTTCTATCGTTCCAGATTTTCCTAAGAGGGATGTTCTGGCTTCTGCTGTTTGTCTCTTTCAACAATAGGACTAATATTCGGAACTCAAACGGACAGAGGGGAACATTGCAGACACAACCTGTGAGTCTTAATTTGTCACTTTGGCTCAGTTGGTTTCACTCCAGCCTCTGGGGAAAAGAAAGACTTGTATTTATATACCTCCTTCCACGACCTCAGGACATTCCAAAGCACATTACAGCCAATGAAATACTTTTAAAGTGTAGTCACTGTTATAATATACGGCGCACTGCAAGCTCCCACAAATAGCAATGTGGTAATGACCAGGTCATGTGTTTTTTAGTGATGTTGATTGAGGGATAAATATTGGCCAGGACACTGGATAACTCCCCTGCTCTTCTTCAAAATAGTGCCATGGGATATTTTACGTCCACCTGAGAGAGCAGACGGGGCTTCGGTTTAATGTCTCATCTGAAAGAAGGCACCTCCCAAAGTGCAGCACTCCCTCAGTACGGCACTAGAATGTCAGCCTAGATTCTTGTGCTCAAGTGTCTGGAGTGAAACTTTGAACCCACGGCCATCTGACTCAGGTACGGGTGCTAGCCACTGAGCCATTGCTTACACTATCATTTTAAGGCTGTGCTTTATTATCAGGGATATATAATGAATGATACATACGCAATAAATACCTGTAAGGTAACTGTTTCAATCTTTACCACGTCTAGATAATTGTATCAATTATTCTTTCAATTAAAGAGGTTACTCCTATCCTGCACAATATTACAGTTTTCATAGCAACACCAGCTAACAGTGATGGTAAACTAGGTTTACTTAAGGTACTGCATTTGTATGGTTCGATATTTGCCAATTGACTGGTGGGTGGGAGAGAAGCAGGGTGCAAGAAGAGAAAGTGCTGATAAAGTTCTGGACAATACATTTACCTGTACTGGCAATTAACTCCGAATTAGAAAACAGATATCAACCTCCCCTCTTCTTTTGACTCAAATCATGGTTAGACACTAATTATCCATTCACTATCTTTCTTTCCATCATTTTGTGGTATAGAAATCACAAAAAACCCTAATTCTACACTGCAAAGAATGTATAACCTTTGAATAAGAAATATTAACTTCGAAAATAAATAAGGAGAACACATTTTGCCAAATAATTTCATGATCACAATGCAGTGATGGAAAACCAAAAAACGTAACGTGGTACCTGACTGATGAGATGAGCATGATTACCCTCTTGCCCAATCAAATATCAAGTTTTAGTCATGAAGCATAATAGAAATAAGCCAAGAGTGGTAACCATGTAGAAAATAAGTGAGATTTAATGCAACAAGATGGATACAAGACACAATTTTGCAAAATGGATCAGAGTATTCTTTGGGTGGGCAAAGCTAAATAGAGGATACATTCAGGCAACTGAAATAGAAATGCTGGATAACCACACCAATCAACCAAATTCCAAAAAGAAATTCAAAACCTTGGCCTGGAATGCACCGGATTTCATTTGGAAACCAGTCCTCACATTCCCAGGAGACAACATGAAGTCCATATTACAAGGTATTGAATACCTCCTATACTTATCAAAGAAAGTGGTTCGAGCAGCAGGGAGTCGGCGAGAGGCCTATAAAGGCCCAATGTCGGAAGAGGAACGGCAGTTTGAGCAGCGGGGAGTCGGCGAGAGGCCTATAAAGGCCCAACGTCGGAAGAGGAACGGCAGTTTGAGCAGCGGGGAGTCGGCGAGAGGCCTATAAAGGCCCAACGTCGGAAGAGGAGCGGCAGTTTGAGCAGCGGGGAGTCGGCGAGGTGTGCTTGTGCAGCTGCAGCAGGGAGGCAAAAAAGAAATAGAAAGAAATTGAAAGATCACATCACAGCCAAGGGGGTAAATGATTGGCTGGTGATTGGTGAGTAGCTTTTTCTTTTTCTTTTCTAAATCAGTAAGTAACCTTTTCGCATTGTTGTTGCCAAATTAAGTTTATCTAAGGGTTAAGTCATGGCAGGACAGCTTGGACACGTGTTATGCTCCTCCTGTACTATGTGGGAAGTCAGGGACTCCTGACGACTACATGTGCGGGTAGTGTATCTACCTGCAGATCCTAACAGACCGCATTGCGGCACAGGAGCTGCGGGTAGATTCACTCTGGAGCATCCACGATGCTGAGAATGACATGAATAGCACGTTCAGCGAGTTGGTCTTACCGCAGGTAAAGGGTACACAGACAGATAGGGAATGGAAGACCAACAGGAAGAGCAGTGCAAGGAAGTTAGTGCAGGGGTCCCCTGCGGTCATCCCCCTGCAAAACAGATACACCGCCTTGGGTACTGTTGAGGGGGATGACTCATCAGGGGAGAGCAGCTGCAGCAAGTTCATGGCACCGTGGCTGGCTCTGCTGCACAGGAGGGCAGGAAAAAGAGTGGGAGAGCGATAGTGATCGGGGATTCAATTGTAAGGGGAATAGATAGATGTTTCTGCGGCCGCAACCGAGACTCCAGGATGGTATGTTGCCTCCCTGGTGCAAGGGTCAAGGATGTCTCTGAGCCGGTGCAGGACAT
Organism: Pristiophorus japonicus; assembly: GCF_044704955.1. Lineage (NCBI taxonomy): Eukaryota > Metazoa > Chordata > Chondrichthyes > Pristiophoridae > Pristiophorus > Pristiophorus japonicus. The sequence goes on from NC_091985.1 coordinate 19,865,227, forward strand.
TCTAAAAAGGGAGGGTGAACAGCCAGTTCTCGTGGTACATATTGGTACCAACGATATAGGTAAAAAACGGGATGAGGTCCTACGAGACGAATTTAGGGAGCTAGGAGTTCAATTAAAAAGTAGGACCTCAAAAGTAGTAATCTCAGGATTTCTACCAATGCCACGTGCTAGTTAGAGTAGGAATCGCAGGAAAGTTCAGATGAGTACGTGGCTTGAGCAGTGGTGCAGCAGGGAGGGATTCAAATTCCTGGGGCATTGGAACCGGTTCTGGCAGAGGTGGGAACCCAGACCGGACGGTCTGCATCTGGGCAGGATCGGAACCAATGTCCTCGGGGAAGTGTTTGCTAGTGCTGTTTGGGAGGAGTTAAACTAATATGGCAGGGGGATGGGAACCTATGCAGGGAGACAGAGGGAAATAAGTTGGAGACAGAAGAAAAAGATAGAAAGGAGAAAAGTAAAAGTGGAGGGCAGAGAAACCCAAGGCAACAAACAAAAAGGGCCACATTACAGCAAAATTCTAAAAGGTCAAAGTGTGTTAAAAAGACAAGCTCTGAAGGCTCTGTGCCTCAATGCGAGAAGTATTCGGAATATGGTGGACGAATTAACTGCCCAGATAGCATTTAACGGATACGATGTGATTGGCATCACGGAGACATAGCTCCAGGGTGACCAAGGCTGGGAACTCAACATCCAGGGTATTCAGCATTTAGGAAGGATAGACAGAAAGGAAAAGGAGGCGGGTTGGTGTTGATGGTTAAAGAGGAAATTAATGCAATTGTAAGGAAGGGCATTAGCTTGGATGATGTGGAATGGGTATGGGTGGAGATACGGAATACCAAAGGGCAGAAAACGCTAGTGGGAGTTGTGTACAGGCCACCAAATAGTAGTAGTGAAGTTGGGGACAACATCAAACAAGAAATAAGGGATGTGTGCAATAGAGGTGCAGTAGTAATCATGGGCGACTTTAATCTACATATTGATTGGACTGGTAGCAATGTGGTGGAGAAGGATTTCCTGGAGTGTATTAGGGATGGTTTTCTAGACCAATATGTTATGGAACCAACCAGAGAGCTGGCCATCCTAGACTGGGTGATGTGTAATGAGAAGGGACTAATTAGCAATCTTGTTGTGCGAGGCCTTATGGGGAAGAGTGACCATAGAATTCTTTATTAAGATGGAGAGTGACACAGTTAATTCAGAAACTAGGGTCCTGAACTTAAGGAAAGGTAACTTTGAAGCTATGAGGCGCGAATTGGCTAAATTAGATTGGGAAATGATACTTAAAGGGTTGACGGTGGATATGCAATGGCAAACCTTTAAAGATCATATGGACGAACTTCAACAATTATACATCCTTGTCTGGAGTAAAAATAAAACGGGGAAGGTGGCTCAACCATGGCTAACAAGGGAAATTAAGGATAGCGATAAATCCAAGTTAGAGGCATACAAATTAGTCAGGAAAAAGCAGCAAACTGGAGGACTGGGAGAAATTTAGGATTCAGCAGAGGAGGACAAAGGGTTTAATTAAGAGGGGGGAAATAGAGTACGAGAGGAAGCTTGCCGGAAACATAAAAAATGACTGCAAAAGGTTCTATAGATATGTGAAGAGAAAAAGATTAGTGAAGGCAAACGTAGGTCCCTTGCAGTCGGATTCGGGTGAATTTATAATGGGGAACAAAGAAATGGCAGACCAATTGAACACAAACTTTGGTTCTGTCTTCACAAAGGAAGACACAAATAACCTTCCGGATATACTAGGGGACCGGGGGACTAGTGAGAAGGAGGAAATGAAGGATATCCTTATTAGGCGGGAAATTGTGTTAGGGAAATTGACGGGATTGAATCCGATAAATCCCCTGGACCTGATAGTCTGCATCCCAGAGTACTTAAGGAAGTGGCCCTAGAAATAGTGGATGCATTGGTGGTAATTTTCCAGCAGTCTATCGACTCTGGATCAGTTCCTATGGACTGGGGGTAGCTAATATAACATCACTTTTTAAAAAAGGAGGGAGAGAGAAAACGGGTATTTATAGACCGGTTAGCCTGACATCAGTAGTGGGGAAAATGTTGGAATCAATCATTAAGGATAAAATAGCAGCGCATTTGGAAAGCAGTGATAGGATCGGTCCAAGTCAGCATGGATTTTTGAAAGGTAAATCATGCGTGACAAATCTTCTGGAATTTTTTGAGGATGTAACTAGTTGAGTGGACAAGGGAGAACCAGTGGATGTGATGTATTTGGACTTTCAAAAGACTTTTGACAAGGTCCCACACAAGAGATTGGTGTGCAAAATCAAAGCACATGGTATTGGGAGTATTGTACTGACATGGATAGAGAACTGGCTGGCAGACAGGAAGCAGAGAGACGGGATAAACGGGTCCTTTACAGAATGGCAGGCAGTGACTAGTGGAATGCCGCAGGGCTCGGTGCTGGGACCCCAGCTCTTTACAATATATATTAATGATTTAGATGATGGAATTGAGTGCAGCGAAGGTTCACCAGACTGATTCCAGGGATGGCAGGACTGACATATGAGGAGAGACTGGATCAACTGGGCCTTTATACTCTGGAGTTTAGAAGGATGAGAGGGGATCTCATAGAAACATATAAGATTCTGATGGGACTGGACAAGTTAGATGCGGGAAGAATGTTCCCGATGTTAGGGAAGTCCAGAACCAGGGGACACAGTCTTAGGATAAGGGGTAGGCCATTTAAGACTGAGATGAGGAGAAACTTCTTCACTCAGAGAGTTGTTGACCTGTGGAATTCCCTACCGCAGAGAGTTGTTGATGCCAGTTCATTGGATATATTCAAGAGGAAGTTAGATATGGCCCTTACGGCTAAAGGGATCAAGGGGTATGGAGAGAAAGCGGGAAAGGGGTACTGAAGGAATGATCAGCCATGATCTTATCGAATGGTGGTGCAGGCTCGATGGGCCGAATGGCCTACTCCTGCACCTATTTTCTATGTTTCTATGGTTCTCTACTGCCTAGAATACTAAAGGCATTTTCAAAGTAAGCTAATTTCACTTCTTGCATACTAGCCTCTATACAAACTGGGATTGGTGGTGAAGTGTTATGTCTTGAATAAAGAGTCAGACTAGATACTGCAAGCTCAAAGTAAGGTGTGACCGTAGTCCTTTATTACAGATCTCAGAGTGCCTTCTCCCAAGGGATTGCGGGATCCCTTTGGACTCCAGTGGATGAGCCCTCTGGGAGTTAGAAATGGTATTTACAGGTTTACATACGTAACAGGAAGGGAGAAGGAACGAGGTAGAAAACAACTTTAAATAAACCGAATGTGACATTACTGCAAACTGACATTTGCTTAAAGGCCTTGATCTGTTCAAGGCACTCAGTCCACCAAATCTCAAACAAAAATATCGCTTTTAAGCACTGACTGCGCAAAGATTTCTACCGAGATTAGCGGCAGGAGGAAGTGGTTACTTTTGGACACATGACTACTTGATTTCAAAAAAGACAACATGCATTGTGCAAGAAGAACTTTTGCAAAGTAAATGACCAGATCATCTATTTCTTTTAGTGCTGTTGATTGAGGGATAAATATTGGCCCAGGACACCGGGGATAACTCCCCTGCTCTTTGATACAGTGCCATGGGATCTTTTACGTCCACCTGAGAGAGCAGGCGGGGCCTCAGTTTGAAAGACAGCAGCTCTGACAATGCAGCACTCCCTCAGTACTGCATTGGAGTGTCAGCCTCGAATTCTGTGCTCAAGTCTCTGGAGCGTGGACTTGAACTCACAACCTTCTGACTCAGAGACATGAGTGCTACCCACTGTACCAAGGCTGTGGGACCATTTCCACTCCAGGACTTGAACATATAATCCAAGCTGATAATTCAGTACTGAGGTGCTTTCTTCTTGATGAGACATTAAACCAAAAGCCCGGTTGCCTTTTTCAGCAGTTTAAGTGGACATTAAAGATCCCATGCAAGGAGTCGAAGAAGAACAGTGGGTTTTCCACTGACCTGACCAATATTCTTCATTTGACCAACACCACCAAAAACGCAGTAGCTGGTTCATTCGCTTGCTGCTCGTGGGATCTTACCATTTTCAAATTGGGAATAGGAATGCAGGAGTGTAGTGGTCATGTTACTAGGCTAATAATCCACAGGCCTGGACTAATGATCTGGGGACATGAATTCAAATTACACCATGGCAGCTATGGAATTTAAATTCAGTTAATTAAATAAATCTGGAATAAAAAGCTAGTATCAGTGATAGTGACCATTAAACTACCAGATTGTCGTGAAAACCCAACTGGTTCACGAATGTCCTTTAGGGAAGGAAATCTGCCGTCCTTACCTGGTCTGCGCCTATATGTGACTCCAGACCCACAGTAATGTTGTTCACTCTTAACTGCCCTTTGAAATGGCCTAGCAAGTCACTCAGTTAAAGGGCAACTGTATGGCTCAGAGGCACGGAGCATGTACAGTAGACACCTCAAGTCGCTGGAGAAATACCACCAACGATGTCGCCGCAGGATCCTACAAATCCCCTGGGAGGACAGACGCACCAACGTTAGCGTCCTCGACCAGGCCAACATTCCCAGCATTGAAGCACTGACCACACTTGATCAGCTCCGCTGGGCAGGCTGCATCGTCCACATGCCAGACACGAGGCTCCCAAAGCAAGTGCTCTACTCAGAACTCCTTCACGGCAAGTGAGCCAAAGGTGGGCAAAGGAAACCATTACAAGGACGCCCTCAAAGCCTCCCTGATAAAGTGCAACATCCCCACTGACACTTGGGAGTCCCTTACCAAAGACCGCCTTAAGTGCAGGAAGTGCATCCGGGAGGGCGCTGAGCACCTCGAGTCTCATCGACGAGAGCATCCAGAAATCAAGCAGAAGGAGCGTGCGGCAAACCTGTCCCACCCACCCCGTCCCTCAACGACTATCTGTCTCACCTGTGACCGGGACTGTGGCTCTCGTAATGGACTGTTCAGCCATCTAAGGAGGTGGCCAAAGGCTTGGTTTTGAGGAGGCTTTAGGAAAAGGGAGAAAGCTATGTGGAGTGAATTAGGGCGAGGGGCTCCAAATGTGGGGTTCCACAAAGGTGAAGATGCCCTCTTGTAAAGGATGTCCATCTGGAGTGGAATCCTTGGGCAATTTTCTCCTTGCTGGCTTGTGGCGTGAGATTGCACTTCCCTATGACTGCATCAGCTGAGTCAGTGTAGGCTGTGAATCGGACATGGGCCATTGCAGGTATGTATCTATCTGTTAAATTCATCTATCTAATGAGGCAGTGAGGGAGCCATGTCACACCTATATGAATCACAAAACCATTCGGCCGCCTGAGGAAACATAGAAAATAGGTGCAGGAGTAGGCCATTCGGCCCTTCGAGTCTGCACCACCATTCAATAAGATCATGACTGATCATTCACCTCAGTACCCCTTTCCTGCTTTCTCTCCATACCCCTTGATCCCTTTAGCCGTAAGGGCCATATCTAACTCCCTCTTGAATATATCCAATAAACTGGCATCAACAACTCTCTGCGGTAGGGAATTCCACAGGTTAACAACTCTGAGTGAAGAAGTTTCTTCTCCTACTCTGACTAGCACGTGGCACTGGTAGCAATCCTGAGATTACTACTTTTGAGGTCCTACTTTTTAATTTAACTCCTAGCTCCCTAAATTCATCTTGTAGGACCTCATCCCGTTTTTTACCTATATCATTGGTGCCTATATGCACCACGATAACTGTTCACCCTCCCCCTCCAAAATATCCTCCTGCCGCTCCGAGACATCCTTGAGTGTTCGAAGACCAGGCCCTCAAATCTGCCACCAAGCTCATGGTTTATGGGGCTGTAGTAATATCCACCCTCCTGTATATCTCAGAGACTTGGACCATGAACAGTAGACACCTCAAATCGCTGGAGAAGTACCACCAATGATGTCTCCGCAAGATCCTACAAATCCCCTAGGAGGATAGACGCACCAACATTCGCGTCCTTGACCAGGCCAACATTCCCAGCATTGAAGCACTGACCACACTCGATCAGCTCCGCTGGGCGGGCCACCTTATCCGCATGCCAGACACGAGACTCCAAAATTAAGCGCTCTACTCGGAACTCCTTCACGGCAAACGAGTCAATGGTGGGCAGAGGAAACGGTACAAGGACACCCTCAAAGGTTCCCTGATAAAGTGCAACATCGCCACCGACACCTGGGAGTCACTGGCCAAAGACCGCCCGAAGTGCAGGAAGTGCATCCGGGAGGGCGCTGAGCACCTTGAGTCTCATCGCTGACAGCATGCAGAAATCAAGCGCAGGCAGCGGAAGGAGCGTGCGGCAAACCAGTCCCACCCACCCCTTCCCTCAAAGACTATCTGTCCCACCTGTGACAGAGTCTGTGGTTCTTGTATTGGACTGTTCAGTCACTTAAGAACTCATTTTTAGAGTGGAAGTCTTCCTCGATTCCGAGGGACTGTCTATGGTGATGATAAAGGACAACTAGGGATGGGCAATAAATGCCAGCGGCGGCCACATCCCAGTGAATGAATAAAGAAAAACAAATCCTTTGCCTGCATTGCTGTCGGGACGACATTTCAATCCAAGGGGATTCATTGATGCTGGGGCGCTGTGCAGAGGATATTAGACTCTACATTGGCGATAGATCTGTCCCAGAAAGATTCGGTAAACACTTGATTTGTCAGATCCAATATTTGCATCAATTGGATTTACATCTGCCGCCTTCCTGCTGATTTACTGGCAGCGAGCGATACAGACATTGGACTGATTTCTCCCCCTGCCAGGATCAGACCTTTGGCCAGGATGCTGGCTGGGCGGAAGTGGCTTTCCCCGCCCAGCTCCAGGCGGCGCTTCCGGTGCCCAGGTGTGCGGTGACGTCACGGCAGCTACCTGGTCCAAGGTGCGGAGCGGGGAGACGGCGCAGCGGCACCGCCCGGGGCTCTGCGCTCAGCGGTCGGCGACATGTGCAACTTCGGTAAGTGACTGTATCTGGCCTTCCCGTCCAGGGAGCGGCGGCGGCCTCTGATAAAGACAGGGACAAGGGAAGTGAGAGGGAGCGAAAGCAGCAGCCCTTCAACAAACAAACAAAAGCCCACAGGAGACACTCCTCCTGCCCTGAAATCTGGTTAAACAACTTCTATGTGTGGAGTTGGAGTGGAAGGTTCCATCTCAACAACAACTGGTATTTATATAGCGCCTTTAACGAAGTGAAACGTCCCAAGGCGCTTCACAGGAGTGTTATGCGATAAAAATTTGGCACCGAGCCGCGGAAGTAGAACTTAGCATGTGTGACCAAAAGCTTTGGTCAAAGAAGTAGATTTTAAGGAGGGTCCTGAAGCCTGAAGGAGGAAAGAGAGGCGGAGAGGTTTAGGGAGGGAGTTCCAGAGCTTGGGGCCGAGGCAACAGGAGGCATAGCCACCAATGGTTGAGCGATTCTAATCAGGGATGCTCAGGACGGCAGAATTAGAGGAGCGCAGACATATTAGAGGTTGTGGGGCTGGAGGAGATTACAGAGGTAGGGAGGGGCGAGGCTATGGAGGGACTTGAAAATAAGGATGAGAATTTTGAAAGTGAGGCATTGCTTAAAGGGAAGCCAATGTCGGTCAGCGAGCACAGGGGTGATGGGTGAGTGGGACTTGGTGTGAGTTAGGACACGGACAGCCGAGTTTTGGATCACCTCAGGTTTGTCCAGGGTAGCATGTGGGAGGCCAGCCAGGAGTGCGCTGGAATAGTCAAGTCTAGAGGAAACAAAGGCATGGATGAAGACTTCAGCAGCGGATGAGCTGAGGCAAGGGCGGAGATGGGCGATGTTACAGAGGTAGAAATAGATGGTCTTAATTATGCTGCGGATATGTGGTCGAAAGCTCATTTCAGGGTCAAGTATCGAATATAATTATCAAATCTCTAATGTAATTATGTATTTTTCCATTTTTTTAGAAAGCAACTAATCCCACTCCCCTTCTCTTAGCCCTGAATTTTTACTTTTTCAAGTATTCATCCAATTCCCTTTTTGAAAGCTATTATTGAATCTGTTTTTCAAATCAATTTTTAAAATACTCTACAACTTAAGAGGTTTCCTGGTCTGAAACGTTGCAATGATTCGAGTGGAGCTTAAACGCCAGCATGGACTGGTTGGGCCAAATGGCCTGTTTCTGAGCCGTATATCCTGTGTAATCCTATGAAACTAAAATGTTATGTTATGATCTGGAGTGCACTGCCTGAAATGGGCGGTGAAAGCAAATTCAATAATAACTTTCAAAGGGGAATTGGGTTTCTACTTGAAAAGGAAAACTTTGCCGGTCTATGGGGAAAGATCAAGGCTCTGTCAAATTGGATAGCAGTTTCAAAAAGCCCCCACAGACACGATTGGCCGAATGGCCTTCTGTAATGTAAGATTCCGTGAAGAAAGACAGAATGGCAACTTTAATTTTATAGATTACGTATTCTGAATTTTTGTTTTGTAAACATTGGGCTGAATTTTGGTGAAAAACCGCCACCACTGGATTACCACCGAAAAGAAAAAAAACTGCTATGATTTTTTAATTAAGATCGGCGGAATTTTGATAAACACATTTTTAAAAATCCGCCCACCGGGAAAAATCTGTGTTCCACGTGGATTTTCGGCGGAAAATGCAATCCTGGTCAAATTCAGTGGTATTCTAGAAAAATTTAGACTGAGGCTGAGAGTTGGGCCTAGGAGAGGGGAAAAACACACACAATAGTTATCAAAAAAATAGGAAAACATTCACACGACCCTTCTGCACTGAATTGCTGCAAAATAAATTTTTTTTGTACTTTAACTTTTTCTGCGGGGTTTCATTTTTACCAGCAATTGAACTGCTGTTCCTGCTGGTTTCTCCTCACCTCTGGGTCACCGTTACCACTAAACTCGGGCGGAAGCGTTTTTTTTAGTGTTGCATGCTAGCAGTCCGCCCCCAGTGGTATTTTGAAACCGCTGGCGGTACACTTTGATCAAAATTGCAACGGGTGGTATTTCACCAAAAAATATGAATACCAGCTGAAATGATGACCAAAATCCAGCCCAGAACTGAGTTGGCTGATCATGTGCGGGAGAATATTGACTTGTGCACTATCTCCCTGGTTACAATCTGAGGCTGAACCAGACTGTTGGCAACTTTGAAGTCCTACTGACCCTGATATGAGCTTCTGACCACATATTCTCGACATCACCAAGGCAGCCGACTTAAACTTCCATACTGTCACCCCTCTCCGCCCCTGCCTCAGCTAATCTGCTGCTGAAACCCTCATCCAAGCCTTTGTTACCTCTCGTCTGGACTATTCCAGCCTCCCATTTCCCACCCACCATAAACTTGTAACTCATCCAGAACTTTACTGTCAGTATCCTAACTCACGCTAATGTGCCAGCTGTGACTCAGTTGGTAGCACCCTCGCGTCTGAGTCAGAACGTTGTGTGGTTCCGGTCCCATTCCAGAAACCTGAGCACAAAAATCTAGGCTGACACTGCAGTGCAGTGCACTGCACTGAGCTGCACTGTCGGAGCTGCCATCTTTCAGATGAGACGTTAAACCGACTCTCCGGTTGACGTAAAAGATTCCATGGCACTATTTTGAAGAACAAGGGAGTTATCCCTGGTGTCCTGGTCAATGTTTATTTCTCAATCACATTGTCATTTGTGGGAGCTTGTTGTGCGCAAATTGGCTGCTGTGCTGCCAACATTACATCAGTGACTACGCATCAAAAAGTACTTCATTGGGACGTCCGGTGGTCGTGAAAAGCACTATATAAATACAAGTTGTCTTTTTTTCCCCATTTCTTTCAAGTCCCATTCGCCTGTCACCCTGTGCTCGCTGACCTACATTGGCTGCTGGTCCAGCAGCGTCTTAATTTTAAAATTCTCATCCTTGTTTTCAAGTCCCTCCGTGGCCTCTCCCCTCCCCATCTCTGTAACCTCCAGCCCTACAACCCTTTGAGAACTCTGCGCCCTCCTATTCTGGCCTCTTGCGCATCCCCAATTTTAATCATTCCCGGCCATGCCTTCAGCTGCTAAGGCCCTAATCTTTGGAATTCCCTCTCTAAACCTCTCCACTTCCCTGTCCTCCTTTAAGACGCTCCTTAACACTTGCCTCTTCACCTGCCCTAAAATCTCCCTATGTGGCTCACTGTCAAATCCTCTGAAGTGCCTTTACTACATTAAAAGCACTATACAAATGCAAGTTGTTCTTGTCATGTATTCAATTATCATTGTAACCCATGTATAAACTGACCTAAGTTGTACACCTTGAGAACATTGACCACAAGGGGGTGAACTTGTGGGAGACACTCCTAACCTGGACTTTCAGATATAAAAGAGGAAGCTCCACCCACCTTCATCACTTGAGGTCTTGTTAATAAAGGTAACTGGTCAGAGTGACCTTCTCTCCAGTATGGGCCTCGTGTGCATTTATACTGTATAGTAAGGACGTATCAGTTCTGAACTAAAAAATGCTCGCCTGTCCATGAAGCTCGTTGTTGCCCTGTCTTTGTCTCTACTGCTGCTGCGTACATTCACTTCATTTCGAGAGAGTGAAATCGTCTCTCGAGCTCAAATACCATAGAATGAATGCTGTGATCACCATGACTGTTATCCAAAAAAGCCAAGCTGCTGCATTTCAAAACGAAACATAGAAAACATTCCAAGTCTCTCTACACGAAGCAGGGGTTGGGCCTTTAATGGAGAGCTTGGTCAATGAAATGGGGTTTCTGAGGGCTTTTGATGAGGAACATCGGAACAAGAGGAGGCCATTCAGCCCTCGAGCCTGTTCCGGCATTACATTAGATCATGGCTGATCTGTATCTTAACTCCATCTACTCACCTTGGTCCCTTAACCCTTACTACCCTTGCCTGGAGGAAGAGATATAAAGAGAGTTCCAGAGCGCTGAAAGCTCTGGCTGGCACCAGTAATGGAGCAGAGGGATGGAATGACACGAGGCCAGAGTCCGAGCCGTGGGGGCCTGGAGGGGGGGAGGAGGAGAGAGGGGGGCGGCCGGAAACAGAAGGCTGCAGAGGTAGGCTAGGGCGACGCTGTGGAGGGATTTGTAAATGAGGTTAAGGTTTTTCAATTTGACATACTAGGGGACAGGGAGACAGTGTAGGTCATTGGGGAAGGGATGATGGGTGAGCAGGATAGAGTATCTGTAGAGTTTTAGTTGAATCCGAGTTTGTGGATGTAATGTCTGCACCTGTGCGCATGCTCAGGGTTGTAGAGCTGTTGATAACGCTCGCAGCCTTCTGCAACGCAAGAGGTGGGTGCCGGAGGGACTGGAGTGCATCATCAGCCCTGGCAACCAAATTCTAATTTGATTCTTTTAATGTTAAGTTTAATTTGTTTGGTTTTAGTGTCCCTTTAATAAGGAGGCACTTGATTTATAGTTTGAACTAAAATAGTTGTAGAGCTGTTGATGACGCTCGAGGCTTTCCACGACCGCTGGGCACCAGTGGGACTGGAGTGCATCATCACCCCCAGCAACCAAATTCTAAATTGTTTTTTTCCGGTTTTCTATATGTTGTGCCCCTTTAACAAGGAGGGGGGGTGGGGGGGACACTTGGTTAATTGTATGATTTAAAATAGTTGTAGAGCTGTTGAGTTGGGAGTGGCTCAGCCACTCGCATGATGTTCCCAAGTCTCAATAAAACCCCAGCCAGTTGGGTTCAGGGAATCCACGATGAGGCAGGTGGTTGTGAGCCTGGTGGATGAACTGGTAATGTGCAGTGTGATTGTTAAACTTTTTGCTCATAAACCAACTCGTTCTTAAACCAATGTGTTGCTATGAATTCTTCAGCAAAGAACCCATGAAGCAAATGCGTTATTGAAAAGCATTGGAACGATTGAGTCTAGAGTTGACGGTTGATGAAAGGTTTGGCAGCAGTCCAGCCATGATATATAATTGAATTGGAGAGCAGGCTTGATGGGCTGAATGGCCTCCTTCTGTTCCAGGCCTTGTGAAGATGAAAGCAAGCTACCTTGGTGGTGAATAGGAGGGTGTCACAGCCGTGCTCAGTCTTGCCTTTATCTGACTATTGGTTTAGGGTCTATGCAGCAACTCTCTTTCTATTAGGTGGAATTCAAGCATTTTTATTGCATCTGATTGCATTAAATTGTCCTTGGGGATCGGGCGGGAAATGGAGTTGAGGGCGAAGATCAGCCATGATCTTATTGAATGGTGGAGCAGGCTCGAGGGGCCCTATGGCCTACTCCTGCTCCTAATTCTTATGTTCTTGTGTAACAACAAGAAGGTGCATTTCTCTAGCACCTTTAACATAGTAAAACGTCCCAAGGTGCTTAACAGGAGAGTAAATCAGACAATAATTAACACAGCCAAAGCAGGAGACAATAGGGCAGATGTTCAAAGAGGTATGTTTTGAGGAGCGTCTTAAAGGAGCAGAGAGAGGTCGGCATTTTCGAGCTGAATAGCAAATCAGGGCAGGGATCCTGGCTGACTTATCCGCCACAGGCCAGGTCCCGAGGGTTCTGGATAAGGGAGGATCAACCTGTAGTTTGAATTGAAGCGTGCAAAACATGCTGATGGGTTTCTGTTTGTGTCAGAGAACCAGCTGACCAAAATAAGGTTGGTCTGTGTAATTCAAGCCAGTTCCACACTGAGCAAGACATTTTTTAACTTATTTTGTTAAGAAACATTACTAAAAGGAATTATAATTAAAAATATATATATATTAATTCACGGGATATGGGCGTCGCTGGCAAGGCTATTGCCTATCACTAATTGCCCTTAAGAAGATGGCCTGCAGTCCGTGTGGTGAAGGTACTCCCACAGTGCTGTTATGGAGGGAGTTCCAGGATTTTGACCCAGCGACGATGAAGGAACGGCGATATATTTCCAAGTCAGGATGGTATGTGAGTTAGAGGCAAACTTGCAGATGATGGTGTTCCCATGCGCCTGCTGCCCTTGTCCTTCTAGGTGGTGGAGATCTTGGGTTTGGGAGGTGCTGCCGAAGAAGCCTTGGCGAGTTGCTGCAGTGTATCTTGTAGATGGTACACACTGCAGCCACGGTGCGCCGGTGGTGGAGGGAGTGAATGTTTAAAGTGGTGGATGGGGTGCCAATCAAACGGGCTACTTTGTCCTGGATGGTGTCGAGCTTCTTGAGTGTTGTTGGAGCTGCACTCATCCAGGCAAGTGGAGAGTATTCCATCACACTCCTGACTTGTGCCTTGTAGATGGTGGAAATGTGTTTTATTGTTTGGAGATAAAAATGGATGAAGCTCCCTTGATGGCCACGTGGGTAAGGACACTGCTTGGTGGAGCACAGCCAGAGCAGAAACCTTTGATTCTTGGTCTTTGGAATGCAACTTCTTCAACACCATTGGGCTAAGGGTAAACATTGGCCAGGTTGTTCACTGCTGGTTGTGACAGCTCGTGTCTCTGTGTCTGTGTTCGTGCGTGTCCCTCCAAATCCCACCTCTGTCTATAAAACGCATTGAGACTGGTCTGCGATGCACCCCATTGTTGACCGTCCTGCCAAAACCTTCTATCGCGGCTCACCATTTTAGAATGGCCACTTGCGGCGAGGTATTGGTGGCTAAGAGGGCAGCACATCCATGAACAATAAGTACCGATAGGAGAGAGAAGGGGCATAAGACCAAAAAAGTAAGAGTTTGGATGAAACCACAGAAGCAGTGATGTATTTACAATTCTATGTTTAGTTAGTTGTTTAATGCATGTTATATAGGGTCAATATTCCAACAATAAAACTGAAATTTGAGCAGTTTTGTTCCTGTAATATGATGTTGAGTATTATATGCCAGTGTTTGAGTTGAAAACTGCAAGGAATGTCAAGAGGAGCCTAGAATTCTCTGCTCTGTTGAATTCTCACCCTTGTGTTCAAATTCCTCCACAGCCTCGACCCGCCCTACCTCCATAATCTCCTCCAGCCCCACGACCAATGTTCCCTTTAAACAGCAGGGAGGACCCGCACAGCCATGTGGAAGTTTGAATGGACCGCACATCCAAAAAAGAATTAAAGGGAGCATGGCCTACAACCCCACCGAAATCTCTGTGCTCCTCCATGAAAGCACGAAACAGGAGTAGGCCATACGGCCCCTCGAGCCTGCTCCACCATTTTATACGATCATGGCTGATCTGATCATGGACTCAGCTCCACTTCCCTGCCTGCTCCCCATAACCCCTTATTCCCATATTGGTTAAGAAACTGTCTGTCTTAAATGTATTCAATGACCCAGCTTCCACAGCTCTCTGGGGCAGCGAATTCCACAGATTTACAACCCTCAGAGAAGAAATTCCTCCTCATCTCAGTTTTAAATGGGCGGCCCTTTATTCTAAGTTAATTTCCCCATACTTCTAGTGTGAGCTGTGAGGAGGATGCTAAGAGACTGCAGGGTGACTTGGACAGGTTGGGTGAGTGGGCAAATGCATGGCAGATGCAGTATAATGTGGATAAATGTGAGGTTATCCACTTTGGGGGCAAAAACACAAAGGCAGAATATTATCTGAATGGCGGCAGATTAGGAAAAGGGGAGGTGCAACGAGACCTAGGTGTCATGGTACGTCAGTCATTGAAAGTAGGAATGCAGATAGAGCAGGCAGTTAAGAAAGAAAATGGCATGTTGGCCTTCATAGCGATAGGATTTGAGTATAAGAGCAGGGAGGTCTTGCTGCAGTTGTACAGGGCATTGGTGAGACCACACCTTGAATATTGTGTGCAGTTTTGGTCTCCTAATCTGCGGATGGACATTCTTGCTATTGAGGGATTGGACAGGTTAGATGCAGCGAAGGTTCACCAGACCGATTCCCGGGATGGCAGGACTGACCTATGAAGAAAGACTGGATTGACTCGGCTTATATTGACTGAAATTTAGAAGAATGAGAGGGGATCGCATATAAAATTCTGACGGGATTGGACAGGTTAGATGCAGGAAGAATGTTTCCGATGTTGGGGAATCCAGAACCAGGGGTCACAGTCTAAGAATAAGGGGTACGCCATATAAGATTGAGATGAGGAGAAACTTTTCACTCAGAGAATTGTGAACCTGTGGAATTCTCTACCACAGAAAGTTGTTGAGGCCAGTTCTTTAGATATATTAAAAAGGGAGCTAGATGTTGCCCTTGCAGCTAAAGGGATCAAGCGGTATGGAGAGAAGGCAGGAGTGGGGTACTGAAGTTGAATGATCAGCCATGATCATATTGAATGGTCAGCCATGATCATATTGAATGGTGGTGCAGGCTCGAAGGGCTGAATAGCCTGCTCCTGCACCTATTTTCTATGTTTCTAGTCTTCCCTATCAGTGGAAACATCCTCTCTGCATCCACCTTGTCAAGCCCCCTCATAATCTTATACTTTTCGATAAGATCACCTCTCATTCTTCTGAATTCCACTGAGTAGAGGCCCAACCTACTCAACCTTTCCTCAAGTCAAGCCCCTCATCCCCGGAATCAACCTAGTGAACCTTCTCTGAACTCTAACTGCTCCAGCATTGACAGCCGTGCCTTCAGCTGCCTGGACCCGAAGCTCTGGAATTCCCTTCCTCAACCTCTCCGCCTCTCTACCTCTCTCTCTTTCTTAAAAGACGCTCCTTAAAACTGGCCTCTTTTTGTCCTAATCTTCTGTGGCTGGCTGTCAAATTTTGTTTGATAACTCGTCAGCGAAGCGCCTTGGGATGCTTTACTACGTTTGAAGCGCTGTATAAATGCAATTTTTTGTTGTTGTTGTCAGTAACCTCAGCGCTGCTCCAACAGATGGGCGTTAAACAAAAGCAAAATACTGTGGCTGCTGGAATCGGAGAATGGTTCCAGCACAGAAGGAGGCCATTTGGCCCGTCGAGCCCGTGCCGACTTTCAGCTAGTCCCTGCTCTTTCCCCATAGCCCTGCAATTTTTTTTCATTCAGATACTTATCCCTTTTGAAAGATAAGATTGAGTCTGCCTCCACCACCCTTTCAGGCAGTGCATTCCAGAACCCAACCAAGTTTTTTCTTGCATTGCCTTTAGTTCTTTTGCCAATCGCCTTAAATCTGTGTCCTCTGGTTCTTGACCCTTCTGCCAATGGGAACAGTTTCTGTCTCTCTACTTTGTCCAGACCTCTCATGATATTGAACAATTGAATCTTAGTGTCAGCTGGGGCTCAGTGGGTAGCACTCTCGCCTCTGAGTCAGAAGGTTGTGGGTTCAAGTCACCCTCCAAGCATTTGAACACACAAATCTAGGCTGACACTCCAATGCAGTGCTGAGGGAGTGCTGCACTGTCGGAGGTGCCGTCTTTCAGATGAGACGTTAACCCAAGGCCCAGTCTGCTCTCTGAGGTGGGTGTAAAAGATCCAATGGGAATTTTTCAAAGAAGAGCAGGGGAGTTCACCCCGGTGTTCTGGCCAATATTTATCCCTCAATCAACATAACAAAACAGGTTATCTGGTCTTTATAACATTGCTGTTTGTGGGAGCTTGCTGTGCGCAAATTGGCTGCCACATTTCCCACATTACAACAGTGACTATACTCCAAAAGTACTTCATTGGCTGTAAAGCACTTTGAGACGTCCGGTGATCGTGAAAGGTGCTATTTAAATGCAAGTCTTTTATCAAATCTCCCCTCGCTCCTCTTTGCTCCAAGGAGAGCAATGAAATGAAATAAAAACAGAAAATGCTGGAAACACTCAGCAGGTCAGGCAGCATCTGTGGAGAGAAAAACAGAGTTAACGTTTCAGGGTGTGACCTTTCATCAGAACTTGACAAAGTTAGAGAAGACAGGGTTCAAAGTTCGATTTTAGAGCTGAGCAGGAAGTGTGAAAGGTTTCAACCTCTGTGTATTCCTTTCAGACCTGCATGGTGACATCTTTATATTCACTTAATTAATTTTAAATTATTCAGAGAATTCAATTCTCCATAACATCAACAGTCAATTATCAGCTATTCATTCAAGTGAACAGAAAATGGGCAGGAGAGTCTATCCACACCTGCTATATTGACTCTTGTTGAGTGAATAATTGCTTTCCTAAATCCTTTGCTCATTTAGTTAGATCACATTTATCAGCAGCAACTATCTGCTTTCGTATACTGCCTTTAACGTAACTAAACCTGCCTATTTCCACCTCTGTAACATTGCCTGTCTCAGCCCCTGCCTCAGCTCACCTGCTGAAACCCCCATCCATGCCTTTGTTACCTCTGGACTTGACTAATCCCTCATCATCATAGGCAGTCCCTCGGAATCGAGGAAGACTTGCTTCCATTCCTGAAGTGAGTTCTTTGGTGGCTGAACAGTCCAATACGAGAGCCACAGACTCTGTCACAGGTGGGACAGATAGTCGTTGAGGGAAGGGGTGGGTGGGACTGGTTTGCCGCTCTTTCCGCTGCCTGCGCTTGATTTCTGCATGCTCTCGGCGATGAGACTCGAGGTGCTCGGCGCCCTCCCGGATGCACTTCCTCCACTTAGGGCGGTCTTTGGCCAGGGACTCCCAGGTGTCGGTGGGGATGTCGCACTTTATCAGCGAGGCTTTGAGGTTGTCCTTGTAACGTTTCCTCTGCCCACCTTTGGCTCGTTTGCCGTGAAGGAATTCCGAGTCGAGCGCTTGCTTTGGGAGTCTCGTGTCTGGCATGTGAACAATGCGGCCCGCCCAGCGAAGCTGATCAAGTGTGGTCAGTGCTTCAATGCTGGGGATGCTAGCCTGGATGAGGACGCTGATGTTGGTGCATCTGTCCTCCCAGCGGATTTGTAGGATCTTGCAGAGACATCATTGGTGATATTTCTCCAGCAACTTGAGGTGTCTACTGTACATGGTCCACTTCTCTGAACCATACAAGAGGATGGGTATTCCTACGGCGCTGTAGACCATGAGCTTGGAGACAGTTTTGAGGGCCTGGTCTTCAAACACACTTTTCCTCAGGTGGCCGAAGGCTGCACTGGCTGATAGGAGGCTCCCGAGATAAGGGAACTAGGCGAGTGCAATTCCCCCCGGACCCCCCTGCCCCCACCTTGGACCCACGGCCTCCCCCCCCCCCCCCCCCTTCCTGGTCCCGCTCTTCCCCGCTCCCCCCCACACACCTCAAATCTGCCATCATCACCCCTCAAGAAAACCATCCACCGATCGCACCGTCCTTGCAAACTACCGCCCCATCTCCAAGCTTCCTTTCCCCTCAAGTCCTTGAACATGTTGGCTCCCAAATCCATGCCCATCTTTCCCACAATTCCATGCTCGAATCCCTTCAATCTGGTTTCCGCGCCTGCCGCAGTACTGAAACGGCTCTCATCAAAGTCACAAATTGTATCGTTTGTGACTGTGACAAGGCAAACGACCTCTCTTCGTCCTTCTTGATTTGTCTGCAGTCTTTGACACGGTTGGCCGCTTCATCCTCCTCCAACGCCTCTCCAATGTCGTCCAGCTGGGTGGGACTGCACTTGTCTGGTTCCATTCTTATCTATCCAATCGTGGTCAGAGAATCACCTGCAATGGTTTCTCTTCCCACTCCCGCATCGTTGCCTCTGGTGTCCCCCAAGGCTCTATCCTTGGCCCCCTCCTGTTTCTCATCTACATGTTGCCCCTTGGCGACATCATCCGGAAACACGGAGTCAGCTTCCACATGGACGCTGACGACTCCCAGCTCTACCTCACCACCACTTCTCTCAACCCCTCTATGGCCTCTAAATTGTCAGACTGCTTGTCCGACATCCATGAGCAGAAATTTTTCCCAATTAAATATTGGGAAGACCGAAGCCATTGTTTTCAGTCCTCGCCACAAACTCCGTTCCCTCGCCACTGACTCCAGCCCTCCTCCCAAGCTCCTATCTGAGGCTGAACCAGACTGCTTGCAACCTTGGTGTCATATTTGACCCTGACATGAGCTTTCGACCACATATCCACAGCATAATTAACACCACCTATTTCCACCTCCCGTACATTGCCTGTCTCTGCCTTTGCCTCAGCTCATCTGCTGCTGAAGCCCTCATCCATGCCTTTGTTACCTCTAGACTTGATTATTCCAGTGCACTTCTGGCTGGCCACCCACATTCTACCCTACGTAAACTAGAGGTGATCCAAAACTCGGCTGCTGCTGTCCGAACTCGCACCAAGTCCCGCATCACTCCTGTGCTCACTGACCTACATTATCTTCCAGTTAAGCAACGCTTCGATTTCAAAATTCTCATTTTCAAATCCCTCCATGGCCTCGCCCCTCTCTATCTCTGTAATCTCCTCCAGTCCCACAACCCCTCTGAGATGTCAGTGCTCATCTAATTCTGCCTTCTTGAGAGCATCCCTGATTATAATCGCTCAACCAACGTGCCTTCTGTTGCCGAGGCCCCAGCTCTGGAACTCCCTGCCTAAACCTCAGCCTGTCTACACCTCTCTTTCCTCCCTCAAGACGCTCCTTAAAACATACCTCCTTGACCAACCGGCGCTAATTTCTACTTATGAGGCTCGGGGTCAAATTTGTATCGCATAATACTCCTGTGAAGCGCCTTGGGACATTTCACTGCGTTAAAGGCGCTATATAAATACAAGTTGTTGTTCAAGTGCATATCCAAGTACTTTTAAAATCTGGTGAGGGTCTCTACCTCTACCATCCTTTCAGGCAGCAAGTTCCAGACTCCCACCACCCTCTGGGTGAAAAAGCTTCTCCTCAAATCCCCTCCAAACCTTCTACCCATGACGGCTGAAGGTTTCGCCATCAGCGGTGCAGGGAAGGGAGTGCGCAGGAGACCTGGGGGTGTACGGTGCAGCTCTTTGAAGATGGCAGGACAAGCTGAGAAGGCTGTTTTAAAAAAGCATACGGGATCCTTGGCTTTTTCCATAGAGGCTTCGAGTGCAAAAGCAAGGAAGTTCTCTTAAACCTTTTATAAAACACTGGTTCGGGCTCAGTTGGAATCTAATTCTGGGCAATGCACTTTAGGAAGTATTTCAAGGCCGAGGAGAGGGTGCAGGGGAGATTTATTGGAATGGTACCAGGGATGAGGGACTTCAGTTACTTGGGTAGACTAGAGCAACTGGCCTTGTTGTCCTCAAGAGTAGAGAAGATTCGGGGGAGATTTGATGGAGGGGTACAAAATCATGAATGGTTTTGATGGAGTAAATAAGAAATTGTTTCCACTGACAGGAGGATCAACAACCAGGGGACACAGGTTTAAGGTAATTGGCAAAAGAACCAGAGGAAAACATCTGATGATCTGGAACGCATTGCCTGAAAGGGCGGTGGAAGCAGATTCAGTAATAACTTTCAAAAGGGAGTTGGATAAATACTTTAACGACAATAATTTGCAGGGCTATGGGGAAAGAGCAGGGGAGTGGGACTAATTGGATGGCTCTTTCAAAGAGCCAGCACAGGAATGATGGGCCCAATGGCTGCCTCCTGTGCTATCTCAATCTAGGGGACCAGAATTCGAAGGCCAAAGGGCATGATCTGGAATGCAAGGCTGAAGAAAGCTGTAGACATTTGGGAGGAGTGAGATTGTGGAGCGATTTGCAAACCTGGGTGAAGATTTTGAATTCAGTGCTTTCGGTTCAGGGAGCCTGTGGAGCTCAGCGAGGTGATGGGTGATGGGCGAGTGGGACTTGGTATGGGACAGGATGGGGCAGCGGAAGTTTGCATGAGTTGGAGTTTATGTAGGCGGGAGCTTGGGAAACCCGTGAGGAAGGCACTGGAGATGTTGTTGTGGCGTAAGGGCAGGGACGCATGATGGTGTGGAGTTTGAAGGAGAGGACGTGCGGTATGAAGATCAGCTAAGAGTCGAACACAGCACAGTTTTCACTCGAGTTCAGCCTGGGCAAGTAGCCAGCGAGGGCGATGGAGTCAGGATAGGAATATTGAGGTTTGATGGGAGCTTCCTAATGTTAAAGAAAGAAGGAAAGACTTCCATTTATATCAGGCCTTTCACGACCATCGGACGTCTCAAAGCACTTTACAGTCAATTAAGTACTTTAGGAATGCAGTCACTGTTGTAATGTGGGAAACGCGGCAGCCTATTTGTGCATAGCAAGCAGCAATGTGATAATGATCAGGTAATCTTCTGTTATGTTGAATGAGGGATAAATATTGGCCAGAACACTCGGGATAGCTCCCCCGCTCTTCTTCGAAACAGTGCCATGGGATCGTTTACGTCCACCGGAAAGAGCAGACAGGGCCTCGATTTAACGTCTCCAAAAGACGGCACCTCCGACAGTGCAGTGCTCCCTCGTTGCTGCACTGGATTACTGTGCTCAAGTCCCTGGAGTGGGACTTAAACCCACAACCATCTGACTCCGAGGCGAGGCACAGCTGACACCGTTAAATTGGAGAAAATTCTGGCCTGCCTCCATGTTGGACAAGTGGTGATCGTGGTATCCAAGATAGGTAGAGCTGGGTATTGTCGGCATGCACGTGAAAGCTCACCTGAACTCCCTGGATCATGTTGCCAATGGGCAATGTGTAAACGAGGAAAAGGAAGACCCAGGAGGAGGGGGCAAACCAAGACGTACATGGGGTGACTGTGTGACGGCAGGGTAAGGGCTGGTATTAGGAAGGAGCAAAGCATCCTGATCCCTCTGGAGATACGGCAGCAATCTAATCAAGGTGCCAGTCAAACCCTCTTAAATAGAGGCTTTGCTTCACCAGCGGGAAGGGCTTTGAATGGAACAGGCTGTGTCTGGCATTCCAGAGAAGGTGAGAGAATTCTTCCCTCCCCCCTCCCCCTCAAAGTAATCTGAAAATCTTCTCTCTCATGAGTATGTTTCAGATAAATGCTACCTGGCAAACTGGTTGTGTTTATGCTGAGAATCGGTCCTTTGCCAAGTGCAGATAAAAACGACCGTTTGCAAATATTTGTGTTTCATTTTGTGGAAGTTTAAACAGCAATTCAACCCGTCAGTCAAAACTTCTTTTTAAAAGTGCATTTACACTATAGCAGCAGCACTGAATTTAAATGCACTGTTTGCCCTCCTTCACCTCCACTAACTATTCTAGGTCTTGTCGATTGGTGAATATGTCTTTGCCGTTGTTATGTCTTCAGATGCTCCAATAATTGTCTCGTGGAGTCATGTGTTGTGCTTGAACTGTAGTGACCTTAGTCCATTTAATGTAACTCCAGAGTGCGGATCACACATGCTGGCCTGCATTTTATACGAGGCCTGGTACACCTGTACAGGTAATCTACAAGTCTCCCACTGCAGTGCCCTCTGGTGGCACACCTTGTAATAGTACAAGCAGTAACCATGTAGGATACATGACTGCCCATTTCCACCTTTTTGTAACAACACCTATCTTTGCCCTTGCCTCAATTTAGCTGCTACCACATCCATGCTTTTATCATCTCGAGACTTGACTATTCCAACGCACTCCTGGCCGGCCTCCTTAGTTCTACCCTACGTAAACTCGGTGGTCCAAAACTCTGCTGCCCATGTGCTAACTCGCACCAAGTCCCACTCACCCATCACCCCTGAGCTCGCTGACCTACATTGGCTCCCAGTTAAGCAGCGCCTCGATTTTAAAATTCTCATCCTTGTTTTCAAATCCCTTGATGGCCTCACCCCTCCTTATCCCTGTAGCCTCCTCCAGCCCTATAGTCCCCCGAGATCTCTGTGCTCTGCCTATTCTGGCCTTTTGAACACCCCGATTTGAATCGCTCTACCATTGGCGGCCGTGCTTTCAGCTGCCTAGGCCCTAAGCTCTGGAATTCCCTCCCTAAACCTCTCTGCCTCTCCATCTCTCTCTCCTCCTTTCAGATGCTCCTTAAAACCTACCTCTTTGACCAAGCTTTAGGTCATCTGCCCTCACATCTCCTTGTATGGCTCGGTGTCCAAGTATTTTTGATAGCACTCCTGTGAAGTGCCTTGGGACGTTTTATTATGTTAAAGGCACTATATAAATATAAGTTGTTGTCAGGTAACAGCAATCTGTCAGAGTAAAAGCAGGGAGCTGGTCTGTATTAACTGGGGAACCCAGCGCCAGCAGAGAGCAACTCTTGACTTGGAAGGTGATTGCAGGAAAAGGGAGCAGTAAGGGCTTACTGAAAGGAGGTTCTAGACCTTGATGAAGTGCTTGAAGTAAAAACCCGTTCTATAATCATGGAATGAAATCATTGAATCTTACAGCGCAGAAGGAGGCCATTCGGCCCATCATACCTGTTTCAGCTCTTTGAAAGAGTTGTCCAATTAATCCCACTCCCTTGCTCGTTCCCAGTGTCAGCTGTGGCTCATAGAAACATAGAAACATAGAAAATAGGTGCAGGAGTAGGCCATTCGGCCCTTCTAGCCTGCACCGCCATTCAATGAGTTCATGGCTGAACATGCAACTTCAGTACCCCATTCCTGCTTTCTCACCATACCCCTTCTTCCCTTAGTAGTAAGGACTTCATCTAACTCCTTTTTGAATATATTTAGTGAATTGGCCTCAACAACTTTCTGTGGTAGAGAATTCCACAGGTTCACCACTCTCTGGGCGAAGAAATTCCTCCTCATCTCGGTCCTAAATGGCTTCCCCCTTATCCTTAGACTGTGTCCCCTGGTTCTGGACTTCCCCAACATTGGGAACATAAACGTTTCTATGAGGTCCCCTCTCATTCTTCTGAACTCCAGTGAATACAAGCCCAGTTGATCCAGTCTTTCTTGATAGGTCAGTCCCGCCATCCCGGGAATCAGTCTAGTGAACCTTCGCTGCACTCCCTCAATAGCAAGAATGTCCTTCCTCAGGTTAGGAGGCCAAAACTGTACACAATACTCCAGGTGTGGCCTCACCAAGGCCCTGTACAACTGTAGTAACACCTCCCTGCCCCTGTACTCAAATCCCCTCGCTATGAAGGCCAACATGCCATTTGCTTTCTTAACCGCCTGCTGTACCTGCATGCCAACCTTCAATGACTGATGTACCATGACACCCAGGTCTCTTTGCACCTCCCCTTTTCCTAATCTGTCACCATTCGGATAATAGTCTGTCTCTCTGTTTTTACCACCAAAGTGGATAACCTCACATTTATCCACATTATACTTCATCTGCCATGCATTTGCCCACTCACCTAACCTATCCAAGTCGCTCTGCAGCCTCATAGCATCCTCCTCGCAGCTCACACTGCCACCCAACTTAGTGTCATCCGCAAATTTGGAGATACTACATTTAATCCCCTCGTCTAAATCATTAATGTACAGTGTAAACAACTGGGGCCCCAGCACAGAACCTTGCGGTACCCCACTAGTCACTGCCTGCCATTCTGAAAAGTCCCCATTTACTCCTACTCTTTGCTTCCTGTCTGACAACCAGTTCTCAATCCATGTCAGCACACTACCCCCAATCCCATGTGCTTTAACTTTGCACATTAATCTCTTGTGTGGGACCTTGTCGAAAGCCTTCTGAAAGTCCAAATATACCACATCAACTGGTTCTCCCTTGTCCACTCTACTGGAAACATCCTCAAAAAATTCCCTTTCACAAATCCATGCTGACTTGGACCTATCATATTACCTCTTTCCAAATGCACTGCTATGACATCCTTAATAATTGATTCCATCATTTTACCCACTACCGATGTCAGGCTGACCGGTCTATAATTCCCTGTTTTCTCTCCCTCCTTTTTTAAAAAGTGGGGTTACATTGGCTACCCTCCACTCGATAGGAACTGATCCAGAGTCAATGGAATGTTGGAAAATGACTGTCAATGCATCCACTATTTCCAAGGCCACCTCCTTAAGTACTCTGGGATGCAGTCCATCAGGCCCTGGGTATAAAACTTGCCTCTGCGTCTGAAGGTTGTAGGTTGAAGTCCCACTTCAGGAACTTAAGCACATAAATCTAGGCTGACACGCCCACTGCGGTACTAAGGGAGTGCCGCACTGCTGGAGGTGCCGTCTTTCGGATGAGACGTTAAACCGAGACCGCGTCTGTTCTCCGGTAGATGTAAAAGATCCCACGGCACTATTTTGAAGAAGAGCAGGGATATTATCCCTGGTGTCAGGCCAATATTTATCCCTCAATCAACATAACAAAAACAAATGATCTGGTCATTGCTGTTTGTGAGAGCTTGCTGTGTGCAAATTGGCTACCATGTTTCCCACATTACAACAGTGACTACACTTCAAAAGTACTTAATTGACTGAAGCGATTTGAGATGTCTGGTGATTGTGAAAGGTGCTATATAAATGTAAGTTTTTCTTTCTTTCTCCTCCAATTCTGGCCTGTTGCGCATCCCCAATTTTCATTGCCCCACCATTGGTGGCTGTGCCTTCAGCTGCCAAAGCCTCCAGTTCTGGAATTCCCTCCCTAAATCTCTTTACCTCGCTACTCCTGTACCTCGCTCTCCTCCTTTTCAACTGCTCCTTAAAACCCACCTCTTTGACCAGGTTTATGGTCGCATATTTCCTTGTGTGCCTTGGTGTCAAATTTTGTTTACCGCTCCTGTGAAGCACCTTGGGGCGATTCACTACTTTAAAGTAGCCATTGAAACCAACCAGTGATTTATAAAGGTTTAGCACACCTTTGCCATTTACTCTGTGCCTTTAATTAACATTGTAACTCGTGTTCAAATATGCTGTCGGCATCAAAGTGAAAATGGTCCATGGATTTAGCGTAATCAGGTGTGCTGTGCATTCATAATGCATCATTGGAGCAAAAATACAATCAGATAATTATGGATGAGGGAGCCATTCAGCCCATCTTTGTTCATCATCTGAAGGACCCTGAAGGCCCCCTATTGACCATCCAGTTGGTAAATGATTGTACTCTATCTGGTAAGCTGTTTCCATGTGTTGACCACTCTGTGAAGAAGGACTTCCAGATATCGGCCCTCGGTTTAGCTGTTAACCACGCACTCGATCGTTTGTGCGCAATATTGTTGGATAAATCAATCTGCATTTCAATAAAATGTTCTAAACTCTTTGACGTCCCCCTTTTAGTCTGGGGACTGCTCGAGTTTCTACCCAAGGTGGTTATGCTTGGGCTTGTTCAGTCTGAATTCTGAGAGACCTGCTAATTCCAGCTCCCTGGTCCCAGTGGATTTACCACAGACCCTGTAATATTCAGCACAGTTTGGTTGCTCATAAACATGAGCGCACAAAGAGAGAGACAGACACAGTGCAAATATTGAAAACCTCAAATAAACATAGGAAATGCCTGAAATAGAAAGAAAAGGCAAGACTTGCAATTATCGAGCGCCTTTCATGACCACCAGACGTCCCAAAGCGCTTTACAGCCAATTAAGTATATTTTTTTTAGTGCAGTCACTGTTGTAATGTAGGAAAAGCGGCAGCCAATTAGCAGACAGCAAACTCCCACAAACAGCAATGTGATAATGACCAGATAATCTGTTTTTAGTGATGTTGATTGAGGGCTAAATATTGGCCAGGACACCCCTGCTCTTCTTCAAAATAGTGTCATGGGATCTTTTGCATCCACATGAGAGCAGGCGGGGCCTCGGTTTAACATCTCATCTGAAAGATGGCACCTCCGACAGTGCAGCGCTCCCTCAGTACTGCACTGGAACGTCAGCCTAGATTTTTGTGCTCAAGTGTTTGGAGGGTGACTTGAACTGACCACCTCCCGACTCTGAGACGAGAATGCTACCCACTGAGCCACGGCTGACACTAAATAGATGGTAGATCAGTCACAAGCTGAAAAAGAAACCTGGGGCTAATGTGTCTGTCCGGATCCTTTTAACACAATTATATTTCTGACCCAATTCTCTCCCCTCCCCATTCCTCCTCTAGAGATTCATCCCTTGGGCACCCTCCAGGGCTGCTATAACCCATTTCCTGCCAGAATGTCTTGCAGCCAGCAGAGAGAGGAGACACCGGTGCGGATGCTCAGACGCTGAATATGTTCGAGAGATCGAAAGATTTCTGGGCATTAAGGGAATCAAGGAATATGGGGATCAGATGGGAAAGTGGAGTTGAGGTAGAAGTTCAGCCATGATCTTATTGAATGACGGCGCAGGCTCGAGGGACCATATGGCCTGCTCCCGCTTTAATTTCTTGCGTTCTTATGCAACACCAACTTGCATTTATATAGCGCCTTTAACAGAGCGAACCGGCGCAAAGCGCTTCACAGGGGTGTTATGAGATTTAAAAAATTGATACTGAACCGCATAAGTAGATATTAGTGCAGATTTTAAGGAGCATCTTGAAGGAGGAAAGAGAGGTGGAGAGGTTTCGGCAGGGAGTTCCAGAGCTTGGGGCCCAGGCAACAGAAGACACGGCCACCAATGGTTGAGCGATTCTAATCAGGGATGCTGAAGAGGGCAGAATTAGAGGAGCGCAGACATCTCGGGAGGGTGGGGGGGTTGTGGGGCTGGAGGAGATTACAGAGATGAGGAGGGACGAGGCCATGGAGGGATTTGAAAATAAGGATGAGAATTTTGAAATTGAGGCGTTGCTTAACCGGAAGCCAATGTAGGTCAGCGAGCACAGGGGTGATGGGTGAACAGGACTTGGTGCAAGTTAGGGCCCTTAATGTCGTAAGACATCCCAAGGCGCTTCACACGAGTGTTATCTGACAAAAATTGACATCCGAGCCACGTCGAGATATTGAGACGGAGCCGAAAAGCTTGGTTGAAGAGATAGGTTTTGAGGAGCCTTTTAAAGGAGGAGAGAGAGGTGGAGAGATTTAGGAACTTGGGGACTTAAAACGAGGCCCCAGAGATGAAAGCACGAGCTGCTATTAGACTTGAATATCGCCGGCTCCTGACACGCGGGTCTCCTGAAACCACCATAACACCACGGTAAACTCTCCAGATTTGCCAAGTCCAGCAGTTGGGAAGAACCATTTTTTCTCGCTCCTTTTGGGTTTATCAGAAAGGCCAGTCCCTGTATTTGTTTGCACTTTGTTTCCTTAGTGCGTGACTGAAGTGGATGTTCTCTCTTGACCCTACAGATAAGGTGAGCGGCCCCCGACAGCTGATGAGGAAGGGCATCACGCTGATTTTTATTGGGCACATCAATTTCATCATTGGCGCGATCGTCCATGGTACGGTGCTGAGGCACATCTCGAAGCCCGAGGACAAGGTGACAGCCGAGTATTCGGTGGCCAACATCATTTCTGTCGTCTCGGGTCTGTTGGTGAGTTCTTCCGCTTGCTTTGTTTTATGGATGGGAGAGGCTTGTGTTCTTGCTGCATGGAATACTGTTGTCAAATTTCTCAAGGAAACTGACGGACTGGGGCACTAACAAGCTGTTGTCATTGGGTGAGAGATTTGAAAGACTTTCCATTATATGGCGCCTTTCACAACCTCGGGATGTCCCAAGGTACTTTACAGCCAATGAAGTACTTTTGAAGTGTAGTCACTGTTGAAATGTCGGAAACGCGACAGCCAATTTGCACACAGCAAGCTCCCACAAACAGAAACATGGCAATGACCAGATAATCTGTTTGTGATGTTGGTTGAAGGATTAAGTATTGGCCAGGACACCGTGGTTAACTTCCCTGCTCTTCAAATTGGTGCCGTGGGATCTTTTGCATCCACCTGAGAGAGCAGACGGTGCCTCGATTTTAATGTCTCATCCGAAAGACGGTACCTCCAACAGTGCAGCACTCCCTCAGCACTGCACTGGGAGTGACAGCCTAGAATTTGTGCTTAAATCTCGAGTGGGACTTGAACCTACAGCTTGCTGACTCAGGTGCGAGTGCTACCCACAGACACACTGTCTAAACTGCTGATTTGTGCTGGGGGCCTGGTTTCCATGGATGACAAAAACCATCCCATACCTTGGTCAACTGACCATTCTTCATGTGCGAGCCAGGAGAGTAAAGGCTGGTGAGCTATTCAACCATGGAGGGCGTCAGTCAAGTTGAACCAGTCCTTGGTAGCACCAAACACCTCATGCATTCACTGAGAAGCAATTGTAGTGGGAACCTTGGCTCTTACCCCACCCCAACCCAGCCCCCTCTCTCTAGCACTGGGCAGAGGGTGGGAGGGAAAAGAATGTTATAAACTTAATTGTTTCTGAATAGTCCACCGTTAAACTTTTGTTTAAATTGTTTACCCACCCTCCTGCCCCTGAAGGCTGGGCTGTGGCTGCAGAGACACTGATGGCTCCAGAGCCTTGTCCAGATGCTGATTCTCTGTGAACGCAAAGAAAAATGAAAGACTTGCATTCATATAGCGCCTTTCACAACAACAGGACTTCTCAAAGCACTTTACAGCCAATTAAGTTCTTTTGGAATGTGATCACTGTTGGTATGTGGGAATCGCCGCAGCTAATTTGCGCACAGCAAGCTCCCACAAATAACGACGTGATCATGACCAGATAAACTGATTTTTGTTATGTTTGTGCGATTTAAATATTGACCAGGACACCGGGGATAACTCCCCTGCTCTTCTTCGAAATAGTGCCATGGGATCTTTTATGTCCACCCGAGAGGGCACTTGGGGCCTCGGTTTAACGTCTCGTCCAAAAGACGGCACCTCCGACAGTGCAGCACTGGAGTGTCAACCTATATTTTGTGCTCGGGTCCCTGGAGTGGAACTTGAACCTACAACCTACTGACTTACAGGCGAGTGTGCTACCCACTGAGCCATAGCTGAGTGAATTAACCCTTCAGCTGCAGGAGCGATCACACCCATAGTCAGTCCTGTCCTCTACGTGTGTGTGTGCACGCATGCGCATAATCTCTCACTTCCTCATACACCTCGCATCAGATATCCATGCATAGCAAACTTGATGCCTTATACCCAGGAAACTTAACTGGTCTTTCTCTTTGTACCTGCTATGTGTTTGCCTCATATTCTCTCTATTTCCTTGCAACAGTCTCTTGGCAACAGTTATCACGGCTGCTATGCAAGGATATTCTGCTTGAAGGTGTCCAAGGATGAGGGATGTATGCATGTGTGTGTATATATATTTTAGGTGAGATTCTGCAGGCCATCAAATTGTTTGTTTTATCCATCATCACGTGTTAACTTCCAGGGGTATGTGTGGAACGAAGAGCCCAGTTAAGCTCTGGTTGTGACTAATCGGGGGTTTCTTTTGTTTTAATTCTTCAGAGTATCGCCACTGGCATCATTGCCATTCTGGTCTCGCGAAACTTAACCAAGGTAAAACTGGTAAGTGGTTTCATTATTCTACTTCAATATACTTTATATATTTAAAGTCAACCCACAACCACCACCACTGGCATTTATATAGCGCCTTTAACCGAGTAAAACATCCCAAGGTGCTTCACCTGAGCGATTTATCAAACAAAATTTGACACAGCGCCAGCCCTTATACATGGCCTCCTTCGACCTTACAAAGGCCTTTGACACTGTCAACCACGAGGGTCTATGGAGCGTCCTCCTCCATTTCGGATGCCCCCAAAAGTACGTCACCATCCTCCGCCTGATCCACGACGACATGCAGGCCGTGATCCTTACCAACGGATCCATCACAGACCCAATCCATGTCTGGACCGGGGTCAAGCAGGGCTGTGTCATCGCCCCAACTCTCTTCTCAATCTTCCTCGCTGCCATGCTCCGCCTCACATTTGACAAGCTCCCCGCTGGAGTGAAACTAAATTACAGAATCAGTGGGAAGCTCAATCTTCGCCGTCTCCAGGCCAGGTCCAAGACCACCCCAACCTCTGTCGTCGAGCTACAGTACGCGGACGACGCCTGCGTCTGAGCACACACACAGGCTGAACTCCAGTATATCGCCGGCGTACGAAAGCATAAGCCTTGCGCTGAACATCAGTAAGACAAAGGTCCTCCACCAGCCTGTCCTCGCCGCACTGCACTGCCCCCCAAACATCAAAATCCACGGCGTGGTCCTGGATAATGTGGACCACTTCCCCTATCTCGGGAGCCTCCTGTCAACAAAAGCAGGCATTGACGACGAGATCCAACATTGCTTCCAGTGCGCCAGTGCAGCCTTCGGCCGCCTGAGGAAAAGAGTGTTTGAAGACCAGGCCCTCAAAACTGTCTCCGAGCTCATGGTCTACAGAGCCGTAGTAATACCCGCCCTCCTGTATGGCTCAGGGATGTGGACCATGTACAGTAGACACCTCAAGTAACTGGAGAAATACCACCAGCGATGTCTCCGCAAGATCCCACAAATCCCCTGGGAGGACAGACACACCAACGTTAGCGTCCTCGTCCAGGCCAACATCCCCAGCATCGAAGCACTGACCGCACTTGATCAGCTCCGCTGGGCAGGCCGCATTGTTCGCATGCCAGACACGAGACTCCCTACACCAACACTCGATGGAAAAACTCAGGATATCAACTACTAATTATGTTTCATGTTGCTGGAATAACTTGCTGTGAATCCTTTAGTGAAAATATGAAACCGGTATTTTCATATCTGGTACGAATATTGATTGAGATCCACAACAACCTGAAGTTGAGCAACAATCTGCAGTAATGTCTGTTTGAACAAGGTGTGGATTCCTGGATCTACAACGGGTCAGGGTACAATACACGTTGAGTAAATTTCCTTATCTCCATCAGATTGCTGCTGAGCAATAGACTGTAATACCTGACTAACAATCACCCTGCACTCTGCTCCTTCTCCATGCACTAGTTCCCGTGCTTGGTTAAAGGGACACATTGTTGTCCAGCTATGTGTTTACCTTGAGATCGCCGCAAGATCCTGCAAATCCCCTGGGAGGACAGGCGCACCAACATCAGTGTCCTCGCCCAGGCTAACATCCCCACTATTGAAGCACTGACTACACTCGATCAGCTTCGCTGGGCAGGCCACATAGTTCGCATGCCAGACACGAGACTCCCCAAGCAATTGCTGTATGCGGAGCTCCTTCACAGCAAACGAGCCAAAGGTGGGCAGCGGCAACGTTACAAGGACACCCTCAAAGCCTCCCTGGTAAAGTGCGACATCACCAATGACACCTGGGAGTCCCTGGCCAAAGACCGCTCTAAGTAGAGGAAGTGCATCCGGGAGGGCGCTGAGCTCTTCGAATCTCAACGCCGCGAGAGTGAAGAGGTCAGGCGCAGGCAGTGGAAGGAGCGTGCAACAAACCAGTCCCACCCCCCCCCCCCCCCCTCTTCCCTCGACGAATGTCTGTCCCACCTGTGACACGGTCTGTGGCTCTCATTTTGGACTGTTCAGCCACCAAAGGACTCACTTTAGGAGTGGAAGCAAGTCTTCCTCGATTCCGAGGGACTGTCCATGATGATGATTACCTTGAGGCTTGAAAAGGAAGGAATGCTGAAGAGCATGATAAACCCATTGTGTTGCCAATCTTGTTGACTGCTTTAAAAGGAAGGATTTTTGTTACAATCGACCAGTTTAGATCCCCAAATAACTTAGTGGCTATTGTGTGCACACTGTGGCTGCCATTCAGGATCTGAGTCCATTGTTACTTTAGACACAGATTTTTGAGCGATAAGGGAGTCAAGAGTTATGGAGAGGGCGAAGGGAAGTGGAGTTGAGGCCAAGATCCGGTCAGCCATGATCTTATTGAATGGTGGAACAGGCTCGAGAGACCAAATGGCCTACTCCTGTTTCAGCTCTTGGCTGACCTTGCCTTCCGCTCCTATCACCCAGTTGTGTTGTCTTTCATTTCTCTCATCTTGCTTTGCTCCTCCACCCCCATCCTTTACAACTACAACAACAACTTGTATTTATATAGCGCCTTTAATGCAGTGAAACGTCCCAAGGCGCTTCACACGAGTATTGTGCGAAAACTTGGTCAGAGGTATGTTTTAAGGAACATCTTGAAGGAGGGTAGAGAGGTTTAGGGAGGGAGTTCCAGAGCTTGGGGCCTAGGCAGCTGAATGGTTGGGCGATTATAATCTGAGGTGCTCGGGAGGACAGAATTAGAGGAGCGCAGACGTCTCTGTGGGGACGCTGGAGGAGATTAGAGATGGGGAGGGGCGAGAGACCATGGAGGGATTTGAAAATAAGGATGAGAATTTTGAAACTGAGGCGTTACTTAACGAACCCCCACCATTCTCCTGGCACCATTCCAGGTTCAAGCACCACCTTCCCCCCCCCCCCCCCCCCCCGCCTTCAATTAGCCCCAAGCTGCCTGCTATATCTCATCCTCTCCTCTCTGAGCATCCTGCTCACCCACAACAGCTCCCTCAGACTGCCAGTGAATCAATGACTGCCCCCGTCTGCATTTCCCCCCCCCCCCCCCCCCCCCCACCCAGTATGTCCTTTCCCTTGCCATAGTGTTGTTGATTGCTTTGACTGAAACTTGGCTCACAGGTGACGACATCTTTCCCCTCGCTGCAGCCTCCTCGCCTGGCTATACGTGCCTCACCCAAACCGCCGCTGGGGCCCCGATCACCAAATCATACCGTTAGTCTTTACCCCAACCTGTTGGGCACCATTTCTCCCTTTTGAGCACCTCGCCCTGTTCCACCTCTTTCACCTCACCTTTAAAAACCTTGTCTACTGTCTTCCCCCCACCCCCACTCCGACCCCTTCCTTTCCCCTCTAAGTCTCTGCACTGATCCTTGTTCTCATTGATTTCAATCTCCATTGGGTGAAGTACTGGAAGGTGAATGGTGCCCATAGAAACATGACCCAGCAAGGTCGGCCATGTCTTCAGGAGAGATGGGGAAACAATTAATTGTTGAGAAAGAAAATAAAGTTGAAGTGAAAAATATTGCATAAGGAATACACCGAAGGTATCGAAGTATTGAGTTTATAGCCTTGAGCGAAATCAAATTGAAAGTCCAATTGGATTTAATATTTAACCCCAAGCCTGCAGAATTAAACCAAGTACTCAATGGGCTAGTGATGAATGTCGAGCTTGTATACAGCCGGAGGCCGGAGAATTGGTAAACGATTCACGCCGACTTGCTGATGGGGCAAATATCGCTGTCCCATTGTGTGTTGACCTCTGCCCTTTTCTCTGAATTTCCAATTTTCTCTCCACAGCACTGGGGACTGATGTCCATCTCTCTGTTAAATGCTTTGACATCATTGGCGTGCTCGGTTGGCATTATACTCGCCATTGTGCTGACGATATCGCAAGGCGGCAAGAACCTGATTGCTGGCTGCAACTCCACAATGGTGCCAGCGGTTTCCAGCAAGGCTGCGATAATGACCGACTGCCCGTTCGACACGACACGTATCTACGTAAGTAATCGAGCATTGCAGCGCTTTTAACAACCCGTAAAAGAGAACAGGAAAATGGGGAAACACCGCTTTGCCCACCAAGCCGCCTCCGCTCACAGAGTATCAACAGCAACCACTAGCTTTTAAGTAGTGACTTTTACAAAGTCCCGTTGCTTCAGAGATGTGAGGAGTTTTATTAAAAAAATGTAAAAATTGGACCTCAAGCCAGCAGAGACTGGGTGAAGTACCATGGGTAACTGGTGTCCAAGCTACCTTCAACAGACCAAAAATAACAGCTCATTCATTAATGATCTGAGAGACGCTAAGAGGGCTGGAAACCTGAACCAATTGTATTTTGCGTGCATACCTCCTATTACGTAGACCATTGGAGCCAAGCACAATCTTCTCCTTGCCTGAAGTCCACACATGGGTGACTGAAAGCTTGGTTAAAGGGATTGGTTTTGAGAAGAATCTTGGATATAGAAAGGCTTGTGGAGGGAATTCCAGGGAGGAAAAGTGTGGGCAACAACTCACCCTTTTAATACAGGAATATCAATGATCTACTTTCTCCCCATCTCTTGTGGAAGTGCTGACTTCATGCTTGGGTACAGATGTCAGCCGTCCTTCAATAGCTCACCCAAGTGGCTATTCTTCAGTGTGAGCCTGGACATCAGGGCCGATAGGTTATTTAACTATGGGAGGCATCATTTCCTGCCCTCACTTGGATGTTGTCGCATGGATCCTGATCAGGAGCAAGAACTTTGGCTGGTGTTATTTTCCTTCTCTAGTTTAACTATTCTCGAGACCAATTGTGGTACCACTGCTGTTTTCTTGAATCACAAGGTATCACAAGTAGAATAGAACTTTATTGTACAGAAGGAAGCCATTCGGCCCATCGTGCCTGTGCCAGCCCTTTGAAAGAGTTCTCCACCGAATCAATGTTTTCTCTAATCTTTTTTTGGGGCCGCGCGGCCCCTTTTAAAATTCGGCGCATGGGCGGTTTAGCCGTTTAAAAGCCGGTGAGCTGGCTGCATGGGACCTCCAGACTGCTGTGCAGCCGTGCAGCTTAACTGGAATATTGCAACTCATCCCATTCCTCTGCCCTTGTGCCATAGCCTTTAAAATGCTTCTTTGACAAATATTTATTCACATTCCTTTTTAAACACTATTCTGGATTCTATCTCTCACTCTTCCATGTCCGAACAACCTTCTGAAAACAGTTTCTCCCGACCGCTCCCTTCATTTTTCTGATGGACTAAAATTGATTCCTTCTAGTTCCTGACTGGCACTTGGCCCGTTCCTGACCTGTCCAGCTTGGTTCCGTACGAGGTATTATTTTTATCACTAGACCACGGAGAGAATGAACTATTAGTTAAAAATGTTGGCCGAATCTGCATTGTAGTGACTGTACTGCCAGGTGAGAGTGTACTGCTCCTTTAAGTAAAGACTGCTCCTTTAAATCTGAGCAGAGTTGCTCCATACCATAGGGGGGTTTACACTGGTTTACGATGTAACATGTTTACTTGAATCCTATAGAAGTCATAAATCCTTTCAGATGTTGTTGCTGTTTGGCAAAGGGTAGTTGAGCATTGGACTTGTAGTTTAATTGAGCCTTCTGTTATTTTTATGTGTAATAAAACTGCTGCCTTTGTATTTCTTTCTACCCCGTGACCATCAGGAGCACAGGGTAAATCCTAAAGTAAATTTTAAAAAAAACTATACCAGCTTTTCTCCCCAGATGTTAAAGCCCTCTTATAATCCAGGAGTTGGTATTGGGGCTGACTGCAGCATTATTTAAAGCTCCTTTCACAGACTCTCAATACTATCCAGGACAAAGCAGCCTACTTGATTGGCACCCCATCCACCACCTTCAGCATTCACTCCCTCCACCACCGGCGCACCGTGGCTGCAGTGTGTACCATCGAAAAGATACACTGCAGCAACTTGCCAAGGCTTCTTCAACAGAACGTCCCAAACCCGTGACCTCTACCACTAGAAGGACCAGGGCAGCAGGCGCATGGGAACACCATCACCTGCAAGTTCCCCTCCAAGTTACACACCATCCTGACTTGGAAATATATCACCATTCCTTCACTATTGCTGGGTCAAAATCCTGCAACTCCCTCCCTAATAACGCCGTGGGAGTATCTTCACCACAAGGAGGCAGCTCGAGCAATTGGGGATGGGCAATAAATGTTGGCCTTACCAGCGACGTCCACATCCCATGAATGAATTTTTTTTTTTAATTAAGAATTTGCAAGACTCATTATCTTTTTGCCAGTCTTGGTGAATCAGGACATTGAGGCTGTACAAGCTGCATGAAATCCATATATTGGGAGCCTCAGCATGGCACTTCATCTGCACTTATATTGTTTAAGAGCAACATTGTGGGCTCCCTCAATGTAAACATAACATGAGGCCGATATTCTGGGCGCTCCCAATGTAAGCTCGGCTTAAGAGCAATCATGTTGGCACTCCCAATGTAAAAGCACTGTTGAACTAATTTGTTCGACTAGCTTTTAAAGTATATACTGCACATATAACTTGGTTCGGATGTCTCCATGTAAACACTCCACAACATAGTTGGAAGTATAGTGAACTGTGAGGAGGATAGTGGTAGACTTCAAGATGACATAGGCTAGTGAAATGGACGGACAAGTGGCAGATTAAATTTAACATAGAAAAGTGTGAAGTGATATATTTTGGTAGAAAGAATGAGGAGAGGAAATATATTCTAAAGAGTGTGCATGAACAGTGTGTCCTGTTCACAAATCGTTGAAATTGGCAGGGCAGGTTAAAAAAGCTTACAGGTTCCTGGGCTTCATGAATATGAATAGAGTACAAAAGCGTGAAAATTATGATGAACCTGTATAAAACACTGGTTCCGCCTCAATTGGAGTATTAAGTCCATTTCTGGGCATCGCACTTTAGGAAGGATTTGAAGGCCTTAGAGAGGGTGCAGAAAAGATTTACAAGAATGGTTCCAGGGATGAGGCACTTCAGGTACACGGATAGACTGGAGAAGCTGGGGTTGTTCTCTTTAGAGCAGAGCAGGTTTGATAGGTGTTTAAAATCATGAGGAGTATGGATAGACGAGATGGAGAGAAACTGTTCCCGTTGGCAGAAGGGTGGAGAACCAGAGGACACAGAGTTAAGCTGATTGGCAAAAGAACCAAAGGCAACATAAGAGAATTTTTTGCCCAGCGAGTGGTTAGGATCTGGAATTCACTGCCTGAAAGGGTGGTGGAGGCAGACTCAATTGTAGCTTTTAAAGAGAATTGGCTAAGTACCTGAAGGAAAATAATTTTCAGAGCTACAAAGAGCGAGCGGGGGAGTGGGACTAGTTGAAGTGTTCTTGCAGAGAGCAGGCACGGGCTCGATGGGCCAAATGGCCTGCTTCTCTGCTGTAACCATTCTATGATTTTAATAGTTCCTTTTTAATGGGCTTTATTGGTAAGTCAAAGACTCCACAGGAAAGCAAACCATAGAGCAAGTCCTATAAACAAGCTACCTTTACTAGACTAAGAAGAACAGACGATGCATTCCCGATCGGGGAGATACTAAGAAGGCTGTAAACCTGGGCCAGTTGTATTTTGCAGGCATGCCTTCTATTACATCATCAAACCATCAGAGCCAAGCTCAATCTTGCCTGAAGTCCAGACATCGGCTTTACAGCAGAAGTCAATGGATGGCAATAGGGAGCCGGAACCACAGTATCATACAGCACAAACAAGGCCATTCAGCCCATTGTGCCTGTGCTGGCTCTTTGAAAGAGCTATCCGATTTGGCCCATTCCCCCATCTCTTTCCCACGTTCCAACAATAACTACACTCAAAGTACTTAATTGGCTGTAAAGCGCTTTGAGACGTCTGGTGGTGGGGAAAGACACTATGTAAATGCACGTTTTTCATGGCCTTGCAAATGTTTCCCTAGAAGTATTTATCCCGAGAAACTCTCCCCTTGGAAAGTTACTATTGAATCTGCTTCCACCACCTGTTGTTTTTAAACAGCCTTCTGTTGTTCACTTGAGTAGTAAAGAATTAAATCTTATGGTTATAATCGCTATTTTTTTCTACTTTAACAAAAAAAGCAATCTGAGAACAGAGTATAATTTCTTCAGCATATAATGCAGTTTACAAGCGGAGTTTTGTCAGCAGTTCTGAGCACAGGCATGCACTCATCCATGCAGGTTTCTTCATTTTTTATCTTCTCAACTTAACACAAAAGCTGCTTTTTTTTTAATACACTAATTTCTTTATCAAACTGGAAGTGGCCTTGCCTTATTTGGTAATCACTAGTCAGTGCACTGTCCTTCAGCCGATTCTTACGCACACAAGTTTACATTTCTTGCACATCAACATCCCCTTGCGTTGGTTGCAATGGTATGTGGTGGGATGTTTATAGCTTGGCGTTACTAAAAACATCTTGGGGCCTTCAACCTTGAACACTGGCTGTTGCTAGGCCGATCTGTAATTCTTTTTCCCTCTCTTGGCTGTTGCTAGGATAGGGTATATTTCTCTCCCTCAGTGTCCCAACACCACCCTTTCGGGGAGTGCATTCTAGATCAGCATAACTCGCTGGGTTTAAAAAAAAATAATAAAATCTCATCACCAATTGCTTTGTGGGTTTTTTTTCCATCTTGGAGTGGGCGTACTGGCGGCAATTATAATGCCACTACTGTTATCTGGCTGGGATTGGCTAATTCTGCCCACATCTGGGACCGAACCTGAGCCCCTCTTGGGTCGATGTGGATCTGCTACATTTGGCAGGATGTAGAGTTTCTCGGCTGTCAACTCTATATGAATGCTCTGAAAAACTCAAAGGTGCCCCGATATTGGAGCACTTGCAGATAACCCGATGTTACCTTTGTATTGTTCCACTGTATTTTCATAGGAAACAGCTGGAAAAATCAGGTAAAATGTTGTGCAGAGGGAGCTTCAAGTGGCACTGGCTGTTCTAAGTCTAATATTTTGCCCAGTGTCATTTTCAACCTCGAGACCAATTTGTTGTGAAGACGAGCGGTGTGGTTTACAACATGTTGGAAATTGTTGACCTGGTTTTAATAATAAAATCTGCTGAATATTTTGCCCGGTGTGCCAATTATCCTCTCTGTCCATTTCCAGGACACCACCCTGGCCTTGTGGATTCCGTCGGTAGTGTTGTCAGCAGTTGAAGGAATCCTGTCCATCCGCTGCTTTGTGGTGTCACTGATTCTTCGAGGAATAGGCCCTTGTGCACGGAGCGACATGATAGACAGGGTGAGTGTGTATGTGCGCATGTGCAAGCATGAAGTAGGTAGGTGTGTGTGTGTACTCAAGTGTGACTCTGTGTGCGTGGTCATTTGCAGACCTGGGTGGATATGTGTGCGCGCGCTCATGCATGACTGCACATAATTAGACGTGTACACGCAACGAGGTGTGTGTGTTTGCGCGCGCGCGCGCTCATTCGTGAGTAGGTGTACACATGCACTCTAGCGTGACCGCACATAACTAGGCATGTACTGTGTGTGTGAGCAGGCACTCGAGCATGACTGCATATGTGTGTGTGCGCGCGTGCTCATTCGTGAGTAGGTGTGCGCGCGCACTCGAGCGTGACCGCACATAACTAGGCATATACTATGCAGGGGTGTGTGTGCACACGTTCGAGCATGACTGCATATGTGTGTGTGTGTGTGCATGTGAGTGAGTAGGTTGTCTGCATGTGCCTGTGAATCACTGTTTTACTGTATTTAAAATGCACAGACTGAATCTAATGGGTTTGCCGCTCCGGCATGCTGAGCTATTGGTCATTGGTGGCCCCCCCTGACCGCTCCTGAATGTGGTGAAGCCCCTGACTGGGTGACCTGATTCCCCCACTGAACCATTCATTCTTCCTCTTCTCATCTGCCCACCTTCAACAAGCCGGCACAGGCCAAACGTTCTCCTGTGCTGCAAGGCTCTATCATATTTCAGCAGATGGCAGCACTTTGATCAAAGACAGGACTGGCATAAATGAGAGAACACTTCAGTAATCTTCTTAATCGACCTTCAACAGTGAACGAAGAAGCACTTGACTCCATACCCCAGCAATCTATCAAAGAAGATCTTGATCTTCCTCCCAGCATGGACGAAGTAAAGAAAGCCATCAACCAGATGAGTACTGGAAAGGCTGCAGGAAAGGATGGAATCCCTGCCGAATCTACAAGGCAGTAGGCCCAGCAACTCTCGAGGCCTTTCATGACATTATAATTAGCATCTGGGAAGAGGAAGACATGCCACAGGACTTTCGTAACACTATGATAATTTTCCTCTACAAGAACAAGGGCAACAAAGCAGACTGTGGCAATTACAGAGGAATATCGCTTCTGTCCATTGCTGGGAAGATCATCGTCCGCATAGTACTGAACCGACTCATAACTAGTGCCTCAGAAGTAAATCATCCAGAAACACAATGTGGCTTTCGACCTGGTCGGAGCACAGCCGGCATGATCTTTGCACTCAGACAAGTGCAGAAGTGCACTGAGCAGAATATGGACCCGTACGCTGTATTTATTGACCTCACCAAGGCCTTTGATACTGTCAACAGAGCAGCGCTGTGGTCAATCTTGATGAAACTTGGGTGTCCAAGGAAGTTTGTCCACATCATTGAGCTGTTTCACGAGAACATGACAGGTGAAGTGCTCTCAGACGGCACAACCACGGCCCCATTTGCCATCTCAAATGGAGTGAAACAAGGTTGTGTACTCGCTCCAGTTCTGTTCAACCTATTCTTTACCTGCGTCTTGAACTATGCCATAAAAGACTTAGAGTTTGGGGTCTACCTGAAATATCGATTAGATGGTTCGCTGTTCGAACTCCACCGCCTTGCTGCAAAGACCAAAGTTCAGAAACAACTCATCCTAGAGGCACTCTGTGCTGACGACTGCGCCCTTATGGCACACAAGGAGAGTGACCTACAATTCATACTCAGCAAATTTGCTGAGGCAACAGAATTGTTTGGCCTAACCATCAGCCTTAGTAAAACTGAGGTTGTCTATCAGCCTGCCCCTGGCACCACAGCACCTGCTCCCACAGTCTCCATCGGCTGTATACAACTAAAGTCAGTGCACAGCTTCAAGTACCTTGGCAGCACCATATCAAGTGATAGGTCCTTGGACAAGGAGATTGATGCAAGGATCTGTAAAGCCAGCCATGCACTTGGTCGCTTGCGCACTAAGGTGTTGAATCACCACCATATCCAACTGCCAACTAAACTGTTGGTGCATAGAGCAGTCATTCTCTCATCTCTCCTTTATGGATGTGAGACCTTGACATCCTACTGGTGTCACATCAAAAAGTTGGAAGCTTTCCACATGCGCAGTGTCAGATCTAT
Organism: Pristiophorus japonicus; assembly: GCF_044704955.1. Taxonomy (NCBI): domain Eukaryota; kingdom Metazoa; phylum Chordata; class Chondrichthyes; family Pristiophoridae; genus Pristiophorus; species Pristiophorus japonicus. The sequence goes on from NC_091985.1 coordinate 19,906,503, forward strand.
ACTCCACATACACTGGCAAGACCGGGTGTCAAACCTTGAGGTTCTGGAGAGAGCACAATCAACTAGCATCGAGGTGATGATCATGCGAGCCCAGTTCCGGTGGGCTGGACATGTCATCCGCTTGGATGAGTCAAGGATCCCTCGTCAGCTTCTTCACGGCGAGCTCTGAGAAGGTCAAAGATACCGGGGCGCCCCCGCAAGTGCTATAAAGATTGCATTAAGGCTAACCTCCAGTAGTGTGGCATCCGACCAAAGGACCTCAAGAATACAGCAGCTAATAAAATCCAGTGGTGAACCCTCACAAGGACTGCCTGCCAGACCTTCGAAGAAAGCCGATGTCAACGCCTGCGGGACTCTAGAAATAGACGACATCAGGTGACAGTACTGTCAGCATCAGGCACATCGAACTTCCCTTGTCCGACGTGCAAGAGACTATGTGCATCCAGAATTGGCCTATACGGCCACTTGAAGACACATGCCATTGATGATTAGCACATCAATGTCTTTGTTGGATACAACAGGTTACCAAGAATATGGGCACTGCCATTTAGAGGAAAGACCATGTTCCCCCATCAGGGAACTGAAGTGCCATCACCTCTCCCACTTGCCAATCATTTTCTCGGACCCCTTTATCAAACTGAGGACATAGAGATGACGTCCCCGCAGAGACGAGGCATATTGACCCGAAGCGTGGCAGTACGAATGTACGGTGCCGAGGGAAGACATATAGATATATAGATAACATCCTGCATACCTAACATGAATTAAAGGGAATGGCCAAGACCCCTGCACCTTCCCCAAGGTAAGGTGGGTATCCTGGCTAGTAAAAAGGCAAATAAAACCAATCGTTAATTGTAATTTGCGTAACTATGTAATGCCATAAAAAAGCTGATAGTGACAATCTTAAGTGACATATGGATCCAAAAATAGAGCCGGTCAAACAATTAATAAGCTTTGTTGAATAAAAAGAGTTTTAAATAAAAGATCATTGAGTACATTGGGTTGAAAGACATAAATTTAGTCGAGGAATGAGATAAAGAATGCCTTTTTTTAAAAAGCCTGCGTGGGTCTCTCGAGGCTGCAGGCTGGGGAAGTATGCTCCCATTTTCCTTTGTGTAAAACCTTGACGCGAAAGCTTCTAGCTCAATAAAAAGAGTTTTAAATAAAAGATTGGCAGTACAATATCTGAATTGTGATTTTGAGATATTAAGAGAAGGCACAGCAAAATACTGAGAAAGATTCAAATTTAAAAATAATTTTTAATCTCATCTCTTAAAAAAAAAAGAAAATAAAACTAAAAGGTTTGGAAACAATCTAGAAATACCTTCAGGGATCAGGTCAAATTCCTGGATGAGTGATGAGCTGTCTGCGAAGGTGTAAAAGGGACTTTGAACAAAGGATAAAATGTAAAAACGGCAAGCTTTATCAGTTTAGAAAAAGGGACATTGTAACAGCCTTGAAACTGGAACGTTTGAGATAACGAAAAGCAGCTCTCAAAGCCTACGTGCTAGACTTTGTTCTAGTTGTGAAAAAAAGGAGAAAGACGCAACCTTGAAAGAAAACAAATTGAACGAATTTGAAAGAAAAAGTGTCTTCGATTGTCTGATGATTTTAAATGAACAAATTTATGGAGACACGAGCCCTCCGTGTAAAATACAAAACCTAATTTGAAGAAAGGAGATCTGAAAAAAAAAGAAGTAACGTACTAAATAGGTGCTGAAATAAAAGGGGTGTTTGCGATGGAAAAATACATAACTTACTAAATACTAGTTGATATCGGCTGTGAAAAAGATATTGGTTTAATTGAAAAAAAAGATTTGGAAGAGGTAAAAGACACTCTCCATTGATAATGATTTTAAATTGCGAGAAAGTTTCACGGCAGTTTGAAAAGATTCCCAAAATGGACGTTGTTTATCAAGAAAAGTCCCGAACAGTCTAAATAAGCAGGAGGGTTTTGAAAATAACGAGGAGAAAAGATCTAAGCTATACGAACTTAGCACAGAAAGAAAAAAAACTGGGAATTAGAAAATCTTACTGAATGTTAAAATTGGATTTCAGTAAACAAAGTGGCTATTAAAAATGTGTGGTCTCGTTTTAAATCAATTAAAAAAAATCTTTGGCAAGTACTTGAATTAGAAGTTAAGAAAAAATTGGAGTTTAATCTAAAATGCTGTCTTTCCTGATGAGAAGATTTTTATTATGACGGCTTTACTAATGATTTCTGCTGTTTTAACGGATTCCTAATTTCTAAGCAAGTTTTGAAGGTACAAAGTCTTGGAAAAAAAATTTCGGATGATTACGCGAAGTCATGTAATCACATCAGGCCTTCTTACAAACCTGTAAAGAAGTTAACCCTTTCCATTGACAGTTGTTTAATACTGGACATTATTCATTTGGATTTCTTAATAAAATAAAGAGTCACCTGACAGACAGAGGAAATAGTGGGATAGTCAGAATAAAAATAAAACAGAACTAGCCTATGTAATAATACTCGCCTGATACAAATATAAGAAAGATACTCAAACAAAACAAATTCAAGAGTTAAAAGCAAAGATAAATAAGCTGGAAGAGATTTTTTTTTTAAATGGAACCAGACGGATAGTGCAGTGCGCAGCCATAGCACCATCACCTATGGCAATAGAGCCAATGTACCCCACGGTGGGTAAGTGTAGTCCACAAACCCAACCTAACCCTTACCTCCGATTTCACAGAGTGACCTCGACATGCATGGATAAAAGATGAGTAGACCAGAACCTAACACCTGGTGACGACCAGGCTATCTGTTTAAAATTTGCAGATAAAACACTCACCGAGATGGGACCGCACGGCTACTTCGACACTGGAGACGCACGATACTGGGAACCTTAAGGCCCACACACGCACTGAATAATACAGACGGACTATGAGAGATGTAGCACACACAGGAAAGACACAACTACATGAATTATGGGGCTTTGTTTAATTTAACTGACAAAATATACATCCCAGCAGCCAAGGACTGGAGCAAGGACAGAACTTATTTTAAAGCATGGCTATGTATAGTGTATTAAGTAAGGTTGTAATGCAGCAGGCTGCCGATGCCATGGGCGGCAGTAGATTCCGAGGACAGGAGCAAGTTCATAGGATCAAAAGGGGAAATCCAACTGGATGGAATTTCAGTTCTAGAAGCTCATGCCTCGGCAAAGGAAGCTGCAAAACAAACAGCCAAATCCACCCCGCAAGAAACAGAAGGGTGGGAACAGAACGGAGCAAAAAGGGGGGTGGGACCCCAGGATGTTTAGGAAAACTGGTCAGTGGGATAAAATGAAGACCAAGGGAGGTCTCTGGAATATAAGGTGTATGTCCCGAAGCGTGACATGGTTATAACACGGAGAAACCGGTATTGATCATGCGCAGCGCAAACAAGAAGGAATACAACTTAAAAAGGTGGGTGGATGGTGTGTGGAGGAAAGATGACAATGTAGTGGACCTGAAATAAAGGTCCGGCTGGGACACCAAACAAGCTCAAAGGGACCCTGGGAAGCCCTACCGATGCCCCGACAACCACCCTGGGGACAACAACTCTTCCCAGCACAACCACGCAAGTCCCCCCATAAGCCCGTCCATAAAGACTGGAGCCAAAGGGGCCTATAAATAAAAGAACCTAAAGAAAGGATATAATTTGGGATGGGTCAGCGATTACTTAACCTAAACCTAACGGATATCATTCTTCCTAGCTTCTGTGGGAATGAAACTATAAGTCTATACCAGAACCTGACACAATGGATCCTCGAAGGTCCGGAATCCACTACCCTGAGATTTAATGTCAGAAAGGGAACAGGACAAGGTCGAACAAAAAGGGGAATACTGGAAACACTCGGCATGGGTTATGCGACAGCGGTTACAACGACCTGTATGCAATAGACGACCGGGTTAACAACTTAACGCAAATCTTAAGGGGTTTACTGGGGAGGGACATGGATAACCAAGCCCTACAGGCGCAATACTACAGTTTGACATAACAAAGGGAGACCCCTTATACCAAACCGACTGTATCGGTGAAGAAACCGAACATGGTTACGTTACCATCACCCCTCTAGACAGGTGATTAAAATAGTACCAAAGACATTGATATAACCGATTACTATAAAAATAATCAAGTGATTTTATGTCGAGGTATGCTAAGAATGAACGATAATGATTGTGGATTCCATCAAACAAACGGATACATGCTGAGTATCACTCCTCTCGAACACGATTCCGAAACAATCGCTGTTCCACAAGGGAATGGAGATTGGTGTGTGAGCACAGGAACAGCCAACCCGACGATTAAGACCAGGGGAGGAGTCACCCCCTGTGTCATCACCAACCCTAACTTCTGTTTCAGGGTTTATGGGAAAAATAGTCATAAATGGATACCACATACATCCCGAGACAATGGAAATTATCCACAGAACGGTCACAGATAGCTTCCGAGAAGGGTACAAGGAGGCGGTATGGGAACCGCAAGAAAAACAGATACCCGAATCGTGAGGAACGATTGGTGCAATGTATCCAAAACCAAAGACGACACTATAGTCAGCTGATGGAAGAAATAGACAAAGCTACAAGGAGACACTAACGCAATGCTGGCCGACCAGCCTTGGTACTCAAAACTGTGGAACATTGAACTTAATATTCAGATCCGCCCATGGATAAGAATTATATCACATGCACTTGTAGTAATACAAGGCCTGGTCCTGATGGTACTGGTAGGGCTAACATGTGCACAAATTAAATAGGCCAAACGATACATCACAGCATGCACTATGATTAAGGCCATAAGGGATGAAAATTTAAGTAGTCCTACAGGAAGGACTTACCGTATATAACTCTGCGGGAAAGGTCTCAGGAGGTCCCGAAGCTTGGGAGATGGTCACCCAGGTGAACGATCCTATCTGGAATTGCCTACAGGGATATAGTTATCGGGAAATATGGCCAGCTTGGCGTATTGCCAAGGGCCAAAACGGGGGAAATGTAAGATAAAACTTTGGTATTAGGGGTACCAGCGGGACAAGGATTAAAGTGCTGGTTCCTGCACCGACTCATAAGGAGGTAAAAGGCCTCGTTTCGGCCTTGTACCAAGGCTCCAGAAGTTATCAATTCAATAATATTCCGACAGGATACGATGTGAGAATCTAAACAGACATTGATAAGATCTTGCGAAGAGGCTCGAGGCAGACTCACGGGCACCAAGGAGAATCAACAAATTCTGACCTAATGAAGTCATTTTAGTCACGGCCTAAGATGGTCACGAGGGTCTTGGCCTGTCAATCCAAAGTAGCACTGATAAGGTAGTCCAATTAAAGATCTAGGGAGGTCTTATCAGGGAACGGAGGGGGTTTTGAAATGTATAAAAGTTGTATGATTGTGCTGCTAGGGGAGCATCTCCACTCACAGGCGGCTGTGATGAGAGGTGTTCCCGGACGTTTGTAATTAAAGATCGTTGTACCTTGCCATTCGTCTCTGTCTGCTAACTTCGAGAACTGCTACATGGATTGGGGGCGAGCGTCGACCCTCTATATCAGGGGGCCCGCTCGTGGGAGGAGAAGCCTTCCCGTTTTCCCCTTACACAAACCAAAGTTAGGATTTCTGTGACACCACCCCAAGTTGATTGCCATCCACAACAGTAAGTCTCTTAAACTATCGTTCAATTGTTCCACATACCTTTCCACTGTAACTCTTTCTATCATTAGCCCTAAAAACTCTACCACACCAGCCTCCACGTTCAAGGGATCATCCTCAGCAATTTTCGCCATCTACAGTGCGATGCCACCACCAAAACATCTCCTGTCCCCTTTTACCATTGCAAAGAGATCACTCTCTCTGTGACACCCTGGTCCACACTTCGATCCCACCCAACACCAGCTATGCTTCCCACAGCACCTTCCCATGCAACCACAGGAGATGCAACACTGACCTTTTTACCTCCTCCCTTCCCACCGTCCAAGGCCCCAAACACACCTTGCAGGTAAAACAACAATTTACTCGTACTTCTTTCCATGTAGAATACTATATTCACTGCTCACGATGCGGCCGTTTCTACATGTTCAGTGCTGAACCGTGACCCTAAGTTTCCAGTCGCTTGTCATTTTAATTCTCTGTCCAACTCTAATTCTGACCTCTCTGTCCTTTTTGTTATTTTCAAAAAGCATTCGATATGGTGCCGCATAAGAGGTTATTACACAAAATTAGGACTCATGATATTGGGGGCATTATATTAGCATGCATTGAGGGTTTGTTAATGGACAGAAAACAGAATAGGAATAAACAGGATTTTTTCAGCTTGGCAGGTTGTAACTAGTGGGGTATCACCAGGATCAATGCTTGGGCTTCAGCTATTCACAATTTATATTAATGACTTATATGAAGGGATCGAGTGTAACGTATCAAACTTTGCTGGTGATACAAAGTTAGGTGGGAAAGGAAGCTGTGAGGAGGACACAAAGAGGCTGCAGGTTGACTGAGTGGGCAAGAACATGACAAATGGATGATAATGTGGGGAAGTGTGCAGTTATCCACTTTTGTAGGAAAAACAAAAAAGCAGAATATTTTTGGATGTTGAGAGACTGGGAAATGTTTGAACTCAGAGGGACCTGTGTGTCATTGTACGTGAATCACTGAAAGTTAACGTGTCGGTACAGCAAGCAATTAGGAGAGCAAATGGTATGTTAGCTTTTGTTCCAAAGGGATTAGAGTATAAGTGTCAGGAAAACTTACTACAATTATATGGGGCATTCGTGAGGCCACTCTTGGAGTACTGTGTACAGTTTTGGTCTCCTTACCTAAGGAAAGACATACTTGCCTTCGAGAGAGTGCAACAAAG